>NW_006783618.1:197300-220283 GCF_000442215.2 Lipotes vexillifer
TCAGTAATGCCGGAGACGTTAATAGTCTATTAATATACCCGGCCCGCTCTCTGGCACAGCTTTGGGGGTTCACCGGGCTGGGGGAACAGACAGAGGAGAATGGGGTTTGCCCTGCAGGGTGATGATTTAAAAATATATGAAGTGGGCAGGGAAAGGAAAAAGGAAATAAGATTTACTGAGCACCTATTATGAGCCAAGCAGTGTTTTAATCCATTCCTTATTTAATCCTCAAAATAATCCTTTAAAATAGATACTAAAGTTCAGAGAGGTCCATTAATGAACCCAAGGTCACAGCCATGAAATAGCCAAACTGGAATTCATTCTCTAGTCAGGCTGTTCCAAAGGCCACACTCTTTCCGTTATTCCTCACTGCCTTTGGCAGGTACAGAAGACTTGGGGAAATGGACATAATAGAGAAAAGAGGCCCCTTCAACTCTAAGGAAGCACCACTCCTTCTGACATTTAGAAAATAGAGTCATTCAAGCTTTCTGGAGTAGACTTGGGGATGGACATAATAGAGAAAAGAGGCCCCTTCAACTCTAAGGAAGCACCACTCCTTCTGACATTTAGAAAATAGAGTCATTCAAGCTTTCTGGAGTCATTCAAGCTTCCTGGACACTGCACAACCCTAGGAATCCCCATTCACATAGGCTACAATGGGAATGATGTCCCCTCGAGAACACGATGCACAGCCTGCGCAACCATTCACAACAGTCCTGAGAGACCAGCTTAGATGACTTTAATTTCCTTTTCCACTTAAGTCTCCAGTCCCAACCCTGGCTTTGAGTCCAAATGTTGGCCCTAAGCTAGAAAAGCCACGTCTTGGATGATTCTTAATGAAGCAGGATTTGAACCCAGTCCTCCCCTGGGGACACTCCAGTGCCCAGGGACGCTCAGACACCAGGACAAAAGTCCAGAGCCCTCCAGGGGGAGCCCGAGAGCCGGACTTCCACCTCCCAGTCTGGCCAGCAGGTCGAGGAATATTCCAACAACGTCTTCATTCTTCCGCGATCAAAGGAGCTGGGATTGAACCTGCTGTAATCATCCATCGGGGAGTTTGCTTAAAATTCCCCTAATTATGGGAGAGCAGAAAATTGCTACGCCTCAGACTGAATAGAGAAATCGAAGGCGCCCTGCTCCAAGCTGCCTAGGGTAGACAAGCCAGGATGGGAACAGAGAGCGGGAGAGGGGGGGTGGGGGGGACAGTGGGGGTACTATGATGGCAGTGATGGGAGGGGAGCGGAGATCCCGATCCGTGCCAAGGAGTGGGAGAGGAAGGGAGAGAGCCAGCTGCAAGGGGGTCGCGGTGCCTGGCTCAGGTGGCACACACCATCCACCCCCCACTCCCTGCAGGGAGAAGGGTGAGGGGGAAAGAAGGGTGGGCACGTGGGGAAGAATTAGCCAGGACGTGCCCTCCCGTAGCTGGGACTGGCCTTCCGGAGAGGCTGGGGTAGCCTATAACTCTGGCTTACTTTAGAAAATAGATTCTGGCGCACCTTCTCTGCCAGGAGAGGGAAGGAAAGAGCAGATAGACAGACCAGGCAGGGACCAAGCTGGAAGGACAGGCTGTCTTCAGGCACCCTCTCTGGGCTCTGCCCTATTCCAGGCAGGTGGAGGGTCTAGAAGGAGTGTGGTGGGGGAAGGATCCCACCCTTGGGGAGTCTCAGTCTGATGGGGCACACTGAGTGAGCGTCCCAACCCAAAGTAAGAAGTCCTATACACCAGTGCCCAGCACATGACGACCCTGAACTCTAGGAAGGGGGTCCGGAATGTACTGAACTGGGTGGAGCCAGAAGAGGAAGGCTTGCTGGAGAGGCAAGCAGGAGAAGACAGGAGGAGGAGGAAGGATGGGGGAAGGGAGGGGCACGTTCGAAGGAACACTGCAAAGTACCAAGGGGTTATGGCTATCATTTGAGGGGAGGGAAGCACGACCCAGGGAGGTGAAGTCAGTCGTCTAAGGTGACACAGCTCATCAGTGGCTGAGCTGGGGCTCAAACTCCTGGTCTGTGTATTACACCCTCCAGGGAGCAGGAGGGGTGGGGAGGGGCTGGCGGGAAGGCAGAGTGCTAGCACGAAAGAGGAGGCCGATCCCCGACCAGCAGATGTTGACTCTGAGGGGCAAGCAATATTCTAACGGGTCTCCCCTTTGCTAGCCTGACCCCTTGCAGGAGCTCCCCAGGCTCCCCACCTCTAATAGCTTGGAAAAGACTGATGCTCCGCAAGTCTCATGCTTTCCCAAGGGATTTCTCAGTTCCTCAGGCAAGTCCCTGCACTGGCCCAGCTTGGGTCCTCTGCGGTCCCGGCTGCACTATTGTGTTTGTCCCAGTTATAGGTGTCAGGGTATCAGCTGAGACTCAGGGATTGCAAGTTACAGAATCCACTCAAACGAGCATTTAAATAAAAGGGGAAGTTTATGAAAGGGACACAGGAGTGTCGTGTCTCATGTCCCCCAGTGCAGCAACGCAGTCAAGCCTCAGTCAAGCACATCAAGGACAGGGCTTCCCTGGTGGCGCAGTGGTTGAGAATCTGCCTGCCAGTGAAGGATACGTGGCTTCGAGCCCTGGCCCGGGAAGATCCCACATGCCACAGAGCAACTAGGCCTGTGCGCCACTACTACTGAGCCTGTGCTCTAGAGCCCACGAGCCACGACTACTGAGCCGGCGTGCCGCATCTACTGACGCCCGTGCGCCTGGAGCCCGTGCTCTGCAACAAGAGAAGCCACTGCAATGAGAAGCCCGCGCACCGCAACGAAGAGTAGCCCCCGCTCGCCACAACTAGAGAAAGCCCGCGCGCAGCAACGAAGACCCAACGCTGCCAAAAATAAATTAAATAAATTTTTTAAAAAAATTTTTTAAAAGAAAGGACATCAAGGACAGGAACGCCAGCCGGAACCTGGAGCTCCTGCCTTCCTGCTCCGCGTCTCGCATCTGCATCCCCATCTGGTCCTCGGCTTCTCCTTGTACACCTGGACAGACGCCCAAATTCAAGATGGTGACTCAGGGCTCCCAGGCCTACATGGCTAACCCTAGTAAAGAACAGCATGAAGAGATGGTCTCTAGGCCCCAATTCCAGTACCCCAGAGACAGAATTCTGACCATCCCAGCTTGGCTCAGGTGCCTGTTCTAGTCCGGTCAACCTCAGGCCAGGGGTCGGTCACACTGAACAAAGGCTGCTGTGTGCCCTCCACTGTGTGTGAGCAGATCAGGTCAGGGACCGTGGGGAGTCGGACAGTAACTCCACAGGGAGAATGTGCTCCGGTAGTGGATGTGCAGTGGCTGGGCCTGGGGGTGGGGCTGGGGGCTTACCTGTGT
This sequence comes from Lipotes vexillifer, assembly GCF_000442215.2. Lineage (NCBI taxonomy): Eukaryota > Metazoa > Chordata > Mammalia > Artiodactyla > Lipotidae > Lipotes > Lipotes vexillifer. Next base: position 200,612 of record NW_006783618.1, read on the forward strand.
CAGCAGGTCCCTCAAGGGGTGTGAAGCCTCCACCTGAAGCCAGGTGGTGAGTGTTTCAGTGTGTCAGACACCAAAGCTATGGCTGAGGCAAATCCTCAAGTGGGAAACTGAGGAGCGGAGGACCCGGCCTGGGCCCTGGCCCCTGGCCCCTGGCCCCGTGGGAGCCAAGCTGTGCAGCAGCAGGCCAGTCTGGGAGGGCTGGGGTCTGGCCTGAGGCCTGTGGGAAGGCAGGCCAGCGTCTTGGGCTGAGACTGGGAAACCTGTACTTTAGAAGCTTGACTGTTTTCATGCTGTTTGTATTTTCTGTAATTACTTCCCTTTTGTTCTCCCGTAGTATTTATGCAAGTCCTTTGTGAAAATGCCAGCGGATCCCAGCAATGCTGAGAGGAAACAGCAAAGGGGTTTGTGTCTCTTCCTAGGCTCAAGGTAAAAGAGAAACATCCCCTGGAGCCTGGGAGGGGCGGTGCTGGCAGGAACGTGGCCAGGAGGGCTTGGGGGGTGGGGGCAAGGATGGCAGCCGGGAGGTTCCTCCTCCCCTGGTCTCCTTCCAAGCTCTTTCTCAAATGTGGGGAGGCCCTGGGCTTCCTTTGAATATAAAGTCCGCTGTCCTGAACTGGGCAAGCTGGCAGAGCTGCCCACTTACTCTCTGCCCCATCCTGGGAGGCAGCCGAAGCCACCCTCAGGCCAGTCTTGCACATAAACTCCTGAGGAAGCTGCTTCCTGTGCCCTGGATGCTCCTTGGGTGCTGGGGCAGGGAGGGGACCACCACAGGTGCTAGCCCAGGGCAGGGGCCCTGCCTTGAGACTCCGGGAATGGGAACTTGGGCACCTGGGATAAGCCCTCCCTTGATCCCAGTCTCCACGGGGTTCTGAATCTTCCTCCAGTAGTAACATCTGCCCCAGCCCTGACTTCTTGCTGGGTTCTACCTTAAAAACCCCACACAGGCATCAGAGTCCAGTTAAGGTGGGGCTGGGGGTAGGGGGCACCTCAGTTTCTCCCTGGGTCTAAGGGCCTGCCCTTGGGTGAGGAGATGGGTGAGGCTCTGATGTAGGAGATCAGAGGTACCTCTGTGGTTTCTAAAAGGGGAAGAGCTGAAGGTCTAAAGTGGTAGAAAAGACCAGAGAAAGAGTCACAGAGGCCTTTGTCCTCTGATATTAAATTATTAATTAATTATTAATTAAACTCTTAATTAAGCAAATAGTCACCAGTGCATCACTGGAAAGTCCTGGCCCTGCCCCCATCCCCACCACCATGGCCGTTCCTGACCAGATGGAGTGATCCTGGGTGGCTGAGCAGCCCCCAGGAGCAACGTGTCCGCAGGCTGAGAACCAGCAATGACGTGGGACATTAGGTGCTGATGGCTTTGCCAAGCAAGAAAATTGCAGTTAAAGATGCAACGGGTCCCTCCGGGTGCTGTCAGACAGGATCTGGAGCAAGAGGCAGGGAGCTGGAGTGGGGAGCCAGCACAGGGCTGCAGGGGTCCAGCCTCCATCCTCTCAGCAAGTCCGTCAACAACAGAACTATCATAACACCTACATTTACTCAGTGCCCATCAGGCCCCTGGTTGGCAGGCGGGAGTGCAATTATCTCCATTCTACAGAGAAGATAAGGACACTGAGGAGTAGTGGTTAAGTAACCTGTCTGAGAGTGGAGATGGAATTCAGGCCCAGCTCTATCTGGCACAAAAGTCAGGACTCAGAGCTGCCCCCCTGCGGTGCCCTCTTCTAAGGGTTCCCCAGACTGCGCTCAGCACTGCCCCTGGGCTTGAGGCTTTGGGGGTGGGGGGGAGAACCCGCCCAGACTCCCCGGCAGCCACACCAGGGACACACCTCTCCACCCTGGTGTGGAGGAGGAACATCCGGCCTGGCTGACGAGTGGAAGTCGCTCCAGGGGAGGTGGCAGACCCAGGAAGGTGGGAGGCAAGGAGGGGCACACACATCCCCTCGAAGCTCCCCACTTACCTTGCTCATACCTCCCACCTTGCAGAGCCCCCTCTCGCGGTCCTCCCACCTCGGGCTTTGGGCAATGACCTCATTGTCACTAACAGCCTCTTCCTTACCTCTCTACCAAACCTGCCTGGAGGAGGGGCACCTGCACCACTCCCCAAGCCCTGCTTGTTTGCACATGCCCACCATGCCCTAGAGTGACCTTGAGGGTCAGGTGGTGTGTGGGAAGCAGCCCGTGAAAAACTGTGCCCTTTTTAGGAGCTGATCATATTGCACCCAATGTGGAGGATGGGGAGAGAGTCGGGGAGGGGAGAGGTAAGATGAGATGAGAGGAAGATGAGAAATGAGGTCCTCAGAGGCCCCGAACCAGGTAGGGGTGCCTCACCGCAATGCTGGCAGCTTGCAGCAGTGCTGACCTGGGCATCGGGGAGCTGCTGAAAGGCGGCTGAGAGCCGGAGAGACTGAGTCATTCAGTCTTGGCTCGAACCTGCTCCCTCAGGCTGGGCACTGAACCTGTCCTGGAAACACTCTTACCTCAAACTACCCGTCCAGGGTCCTGTTCCATCTGTTTGGAGCCCAAGGAGGTGAAGGGTGACTGAGACCTGAGGTTGCCCCCACTGGTGTCGCTGGTTTGCTGGGAAGAACCTGGGGGCCTGGAGCCTGCAGGACACACTTCCGACAGCAAAGCCCCATCCAAGAGTTGACTAGAACCCTGAGAGAAGGGGAGAGCTTGCGGGTTCAGAAAGGGAACACAAGAGTGAGGGAATTCAAGATGACCCCCAACTTTGCCTTGAATGCCTGTCCCTTCATTCCCAGCAGTCCAAACCTTACCCACCCTTCAAAATGCAGCAGAAATGCCACCTCTTCCATGAAGCCTTCCCTGACCTCCAAATGAAGTTTTCTCTCTCCCTAAGTACTTTATCCACACTGGTCTCACAAGCCTTGTCATTTTCTTCCTTACATTGTACCTACCTGGCTAGACTTGGAGCTCCATAGGGCAGAGCCATTGTCCCATCAAGAGCTCCATACCTACCTGTCGGATATAGGGAGGCTGAGGGAGAGGAGGGCTCACTAAGGAGCAGGACAGGAGGTGAAGTGCTCAGATCAGAAGGCACGGGGGGGGTTCAGGGAACACCAGCTGAAACAAGACTCAGAAGAGCCATTATTCGCTACCTGAAATCCAGGTTGCATTTGGGGACCAAATACAAAGGAAGCTTATTTCTCCAGAGTCCTGGGCAACTGAGAAACCAAATGTAGTGCTCTCACAGAAGGGGCAAGCGCTGGCTACTGGGAGAATACGTTTTAAAGGAAAAAATGCCCCCCCCACCATGTGGTTCTGGTAATGGCAGCAGCAGAAATAAAATCATTTATTTGTTCAACAGTATTTTTCATCTCAGATATTTTATTTTCATCTTTGTAAGTTCATATTCTAAAAATCTTCCATTTCTCTCCTCATCGTGTTCACGTTTTCCTCTACATTTCTGAGCATATGGTGCATATTTATAACCACTGCCTTAGCATCCTTGTCTGCTAATTCCATCATCTTTCTCATTTGGGGGTCTGTTTCTGTGGATTGATTTTCCCTCTGGTTATAGATCCTACTTTTCTGCTTCTTTGCATGGCTGTTAATTTTTTATTTGATGACCAATATTGTGAATTTTCCATTGGGTTCTAGATTTTGTTGTATTCCTTTAAAGAGTGCTGGACTTTGTTCTGCCTCACAGTTATTTGGAGTCACTGTGACCCATTTAAGTCTTGTTTTTAAGCTCCATTAGAATGGGTCCAGGGCAGCTTCTGGTCTCGGGCTAAGGTAACATCCTTCTGAGGATTGTATCCAACGCATCACATACTATAAGCTCTCTCCACTCTCGCCGGTGGGAATCTGAACCATTCCCAGCCCTGTGTGAGCTCCAGGAATTGTTCGGTCTTTTGCTTTCCAGCAGTTCTTTCCTTAGTTATGGTGTTTCACCCCAATTGTTTGCAAATCAATGTTCAGCCAAAGTTTTGAGGCCCCTTCTACAGATTTCCGGAAATCTCCATGTGCAGCTCCCTTCTCTCCAGAATTCTTCATCACAGATCCTAGCCTCCTCAGCCTCAATCCCTGTCTTATCAACTCAACCCCCAGGCTCTGTCTGGGATTCCCCGCTCCTTTGCCTTGGCCTGGAAACTTTCTCCAGGCAGTAAACTGATGAGGTAGTGGGGCTGTTTCCCTTCTCTCAGGGACCACCATCCTCTGCTAACTTCTGCCCACTGTCTGAAAGTAGTTGTTTCACACCTTTTGTCCAGTTTCCAGTTGTTTTCATCAAGTGGGCAATTACCATAGCTGTTAATCTATGGGCCGAAGGGAAGGCTTCCCATGCACTAAACATTTATTGGGGAAATCTCCAATGAGATTTCCAGTGTGTGAGGCCCTGCTCTAGGCGCTGGGGATAAAGCGCTGAACTAAATGGACAGAATCTCTGCCTTTACGGAGCTGATATGCCAGTCAGTGGGGCAGACAAGAAATAATAAACATAATAAAAAATTGTATAGCATGTTAGAAGGTGAAAAGTGCTGTGGGGGAAAAAATAGAGCAGTACGAGAGAGAAAGAGAGAGAGAGAGAGAGAGAGAGAGAGAGCTGCGGAAGGGAGCAGTATTTTAAATAAGGGGCTCAGGGAACACCTCACTGCATAAGTAAACTGAGCCTAGATCTGAAGGAAGGGAATGAATGAGCCGCAGATACAAGGGCGCTGAAGTGGGAGCAGGCCTGGCTTGCTCAGGGAACAGCAGGGAGACCAGTGTAGCCATGCGGGTTTGAATGAGAAAGAGACACAGTCAGAAACCAAGGGGAGGGGCTAGACCGTGGCGAGCCTTAGAGACCACAGAAGGAGAGCAGACAGTTACTGTAATAACTGAGACAAGAGAAGGTGAGAGCTTGGACCTGGGTGGCGGCCACAGACATGGTGAGAAATGAATTCAGAAGATTCTGAATGTTACGTCAAAAGACTGAAAGAGAGAGGAGTCAAGGATGACCCCTGAGTTTTTTGGCCTGAGCAGCTGGAAGGGTGGAGGTGCCATCGGCCCATGCAAGGAAGGTTGCAGGCCAACTGAGTCTGTAGGTGGGAGGTGGGGGAGATCACTTTGACGGTGGACCTGTTAGGTTTGAGATGTCTCCTAGACACCGACGTGGAGGTATCCAGTGGGCAGCTGGACAATAGTTAGGAATTCAGTGGAGAGATCCAAGACAGAATGGGGGGGATGAAGCTGGGGAAATAACCCACTGGTGAGGTCTTTCCCGGTGACACCCTGGGTCACCAGAGAGCACCTTGAGAATCCTCCTCCCCGGACACCCCTCTGCCTCCACCCAAGGGGGCAGGAGCTGGCAAACCAGGATGGGACCTTCAGAGGCCAGCTCATCCCTCCTCTTAGTCCAAGAAAGTTGGCCCAAACCACTAAGAGCTGTCAGATCGCATCATTGCACAGGAACCGCCATCCGGACCTTCAAGAAGAATCTGCATCAGCAACTCTGTCCCCCAGGGCCTGTCATCTGCAACTTCACAGGCTCCCTGGCTCTCATTCATGACTCTGGACGGTGATATCTGCTCCCCTTGGCTCTAGGATGGCTCGCCTTGGTACCCCACGTCTGACACTGAGTCTCCCAGCTCTTGCTGGCTGTGCTTTCCAAGCAATCCCCGGTGCATCCTTGGTCTCAGGCTGCCGTCACTCTGCCTCACAGCTGGTGTGTGACTCAGGGGAACATTTCTCCCACTCCCTATAGAGAGAAGGTCCAAGAGCCCTGGGATCTGAAAATCCTTCCAGATAGCTAACCTCCATCCTTACTGCTTTTACCTGCTGCCCTTGTTTCTTCCTCCCCTGGGTGCCCTCTGTCTCTTTGTCCTTGAGACCTGTCCTCACTCTCCTCGCTCCCCCTCTGCATGGCCTCTCGCCTGCTCTCTCACCCCACTCAATCATTCATCTCAGACAGTTAGTTTAGGGGAGTGGAGATGAAATTCTTGCTGACTCTGGTGAAGGTCCTTCCCTCGCCTCACCCCGGGGAGGCCAGCAATTATCTCGATGCCCCCAGAGCTCTCTCCGCTCCAAGACGTCTCCCTCTCCCTTAGTCGCTTCCCAGCCCTCCCTACACTGTCGTGCTGCCGTATCCTGCTGTCCTCACATCGTCCTGACTTTGCCAAAGAGACCTGTCCCTCAGGAGATGAACACCTTCACCTCCATAGTGACCACCTCTCCTGTCCCCCACCCATCACACACGTGCACGCGCACACTGCTCCTTAAGTGTGGGCCAGGGCAGTGGCCAAGTGATCCATGGCTCCTTTCTCTTCTGCTGTTATGGGAAAATATGGACAGTGGGAACCATGGGAGAAATGAGGCATGGAAATTAATCTGCTTTACAATCTTCATGAATATTTAAAAGCTGATGAATATGTAACTACATTTCTTTCTCCTCCATTAGTGTCTGCTTTTGAGTTACTCTAGAGCTCCCTTGGTTCCTTTGGGGTCTGGTTGGCTAGACTGATTTTTAAATTGGTTTTACAGATGCCTACATCTCCCGGGTTCCCCACAACCCCAATCTTGAGAAGAGGATTGGTCCCTTTAAAATTCCCCAGGAAGACCCGGCAGAGAGAGACAGAGAGAGAAGAAACTCCCTCTGAAACTCACACTGTGGCAGCCCAGAGGGAAGGGCAAAGGTTGAGAGAGTGGGACTCCCACCTTGCAATGGGGCTCAGAGTGCACCCTTTGGGGGATAAACCACCTCCCTCTTTCCTGAGCTTCGGCTTCCCCTTGAAGACAATGGTAGGCCCTCGCTCCCCAGCCTTTATGGGTCTTTCAGGGCCGTAGTCCAGGGTAGCCTTGAGAAACCAAGAAATTAGGTGGCAGAATGTTACCTTCTTCCTACTCAGAAGAATCCAATATTAGGCTAACTGTTTGGTACTTTGCAACCATCTCCTGGCCCCTGGTACCAGCTACTCCATCTAGAGCCATGCTTTGGAGCGTCCCCGGTCACCTCTCTGGCCTGTCCTCCCTGCCACTCGTCTTTGGCTACCCTGGAACCCTGCTTCCCAACCACTCCCACCATCTGAAGCAGTGTGGGGGGAGGCAGGGTCCTCACCCCCCCCACCGCAGCCATCAGTCAACCCGAAGCGAAGGGGAAGGAGCAGGAGGGCATCTTCCCAGGGCAGCAAGATTTGTCTTGGAGCCTCAGGCAGAATCCAGCACCGAACTGGCATCCTGTAGAGGGAAGGCTGGGTACTGGCTGGGTGGAGGAAGGCGCCGTGGGGCGGGGCAGTGGGCTGTGGGAGACATCCATCCGGGCAGCAGGGCTGGGTCAGGATGTGCTGAGGGTCCTAAAGAACCACAGCTGTCCGGAGAACCCCAGGTTCCGTAGCCAGCACCCGGAATTCCAGGTCATAGTGGACTGCTGCTAATTCCCGGGTGTTCATCCACCCACACCTGTCCTCAGTCTCTCCATCCGCTCCTCATTCTACACAAAGCCTTGCAAAGCATTTCACACTGTTTTGATCGTATTTCTTCCCTACTAACCATCCCCAGAGGCTCCTTAATTTCTGGCTTATCAAATTCACATCTGACCTGCCAGCTCCACCATCAGCAACCCCAGGCCCCTCACACGCCCTAAGTCCCCCCAACCACAGCCATCCAAGCTAACATGCTCACAATCCCAAACATGCTTTCACCCCTTTGCCCCAGGGCCTCTGTTTCCCCTCGAATGGCACCTGTCCTCACCTTCTTTCCAGGCTCTTCTCACAACTGCTTCCATCAGGAAGCCTTCCCTGGTTGACCCCAGCCCTACTGAACCACCCTGTCATCTTTTCTAGGCTCTCAGTTTTTCTGTACAGAATCCACAGGGTGTTCATTGGCACCATCTTCACGTGTGCAGCGCACAGAAAGGGCTGCTTGTCATGCAGTGTCTTTTAAAGCAGACCCGCACACAGATGGCAATCAGGGTCGCAGCCTCCTAGGATGCAGGAATGGTGTCTGTGGATACACTCACGAGGCTGTCTCACTCTCTCATCACCTGTGCCTTCAAGTCAGCCTCACTCCACCTCCTGTGAATGCTTGTCCTGCTGCAGGAGCATCCCAATGCAGGGACCCCTCAGGAAAGGGAAGGTGAGCTGCCCTTTCTACCTCCTCTCAGCTACCACCTGGGCCTCACACACACAGGGCCTCTGGAGTGACACGGGGCTGGGGACTCAATGGGAGGGATTGCCCAACTTGGGGATAGAGAAGTCTCCCTGAACAGCGAGTCAGGAAACCAGGCTCTGGACCTGGCTGCGGACCTGGCTCTGCCCTGCTATCTTGACAGAGCCACCTAATGTTCTTGGGTCTCCCTTTTTCATCATTCAAATGGGACTAAAGTTCTGTCCCTACATCAAAGGATTATGGTGAGAATCAAATGTGAAAATGCTTTGAAAAATACGAAACACTACATAACTATTAGGTACCTCTGCTATTAAAATAATTAACAATAAATTGTTATAAAAACCAGAGCATGTGACATCCCCAGCTCCCTTTGTTTCGAGGGGTCCTTCTTGGGCCAGGGGAGGGACAGGAGGCCCAATTGGATGAGTGTCCCTTGGGATCAGCATCTCATTATCCGCGATGGGTTCCCCAAGCAGCAACGTCATCTTCAGCCCCCGGCCTCTCCGCTCAGCTTCCCAGTTGCCTCAACAGCAGGAACAAGCGTGAGCCTTGTCAGACAAGCCCTGCATCTCCGTAAAACATGCTCTAAGCATAATTACCCATCGGAGAAGTGCACGGGCACCGCCCTTATCAGAGAGCTGCTGCCACGGCTGGATTTTCACTGCTGCAGCAGCTGAAGGCTGAGTTGTCCTGGACCAAAGAAGCAGGGGCAGTGCTCTAGCCAAGCAGGGTCGGATACGACTAGGCCTTGGATGGGAGCCCCGGGCCTTGGTTGTGAAGGCCCAAGCCCCCATTGGCCCAAGCAAATGCTGACCTCAGCTTCTCTCCTCCCTTTCATCACCCTCCAAGTTAGCCCCTAACAGCCCATCTTGAGGCCCCCTCTGTATGGGGGCTGTACCCACCCTAAGCTCCCTGTGCCCTGCCTGAGCTCCTCTGCCCTGGCACCTGGGTGGCCCTCTCATTGGTCCTGCTGCCCTCCCTATCCTGAGATGTCACCTGTGTCTCAGGTGCGGTACCAGCAGCAATCTAGGCAAGTGACCGTGCTTGGAGATGCAGCCAGGCAGTTAGGGTGGGTCGCACTCCCCAGAGCCAGGTGCAGGGCAGGGCAGGAGAGCTGCTACCTGCCACCTCCATCCCCTCCCCGTCTGCCTACATGCCTTTTCCCAGGAAACACTCCCAAACAACCTTTTGGGAAGATGTGCTCCTGTTTCCTCCACATCTCACCAAGCTACCGCCTGATTGATTTCATACCACGAACATCACTCCTCCTTCCTTCTGGGGAACGGGAATGGCCCAAGCCCCTGGATCCAGCAGAGGTCTGTGTCTTCCACCTACCCGTCTCTAGAGGGTGACTATTTCTAGAAAGAGTTGGGGAAACTGAGCCCTGGGCTGAGCACCCAACTCTTCCAACTCATTCTTCTGAGTGGAACACAGGCCAGAGGGTGGGGGAGATGTGTAGGGGTCCTTGGGAGGCAGTCCTCCCGGCCAGGCTGTCAGAAGCAGCGGGGGCACCTGAGGCGCTCACTGTTTATCCTTCTAGCAGTCTCACCTGTGGGAGCAGATGCTCTGAAGGAGGGTGATTCTGTTTTCCCTCTTCCTGTGGGGAATAACCCGAAACGGAAGAATACGTCGACTTCCTTTATCCCCCAACGCACCTCCTCGCATCCCACCCTCTGCCGGGCTCAGCCCCAGGGAAGGGCCGGCAGGGCTCATGCTGTCCTTTCCTGAGCCAGGTGTGGGTTCCTCCAAGCAGCCCCAAGCCTAATCTGGGACCCCACGTCCCTGCCCCCCAGGATAACCTGCCCGGTGCCATCTCAGGGCTTCTAGGGAATTATGCCCCAAACTCGAACTCCACACTGAGACCCAAGCCAGATCCTTCCATCCAGGATTGGAGGACATCCACACCAAGCACCAGGGCCCTCCCTCCGAACCTTGAACCCTGAACCCTGAGCCTTATCCCAGCCTTTCCCTGCTAGAGCTCAGCTCCTGTGGGAGTGGCAGCTCTGTGGGAAGGATGCATTGAGACAAACGGGGCTGTGATTAGCCAACCATCAATATCTCTTAAAGGCCCATTACCTCAAAAGCTGGCAAGTCCCTCCAGTTCCCCCGCCCTGAGCCCAGCAGAGATCCCCAGGGCAGCTCAAGCCTCCCTCTTTCTCTCTCCTTCCCTCCCTGCTCTGGCCACATCAGCCAGATGGATTATGTCTTATTTCTCTTGGATTTGGCTGCAGGAACCAAACAGCATTTAAGGCCATTGATCGTTCAGAAGGCGAAGTGTATAACGCACCAGAAAATTAGTTTGGAGTGCCCGGCAGGAGAGCAGCTCAGCTCTGGCCTCAGATCTGCACTGCTCTGGTGGCCAGGAGGGGGAGAGGGGCAGGGGCCAGTGCACCTTTCAATCTCTCCAGGAAATTCTAGGAAGTTGTCCTCTCATCACGGCCACCCTGAGCCCTTCTTACCAGCTATGTGCCCAGGTGAGCTGCATGACAGCCAAACCTCTCCTAGGTTTCAGCCCCAACCCACTCGTCCTCCCCCCAAGACACACAGACACAGACTACACTCACATTACACACCCAAGCGTTTTTTAAAATACCTACACATATGCATGCACATGAGATGGGCATGTCACGCACACGCTTACCTATGTACACGTGAGACTGTCTTGGAGTCTAGACAAGAAGCATTCCCTTTGTCTGAACAGTCTGGTGCCTAGGAAAGTACCTGACACAACGAAGGTGATCACTGGGAATTCCCTGGTGGTCCAATGGTTAAGCCTCGGCGCTTTCACTGCCCAGGTCCCGGGGTTCAATCCTGGTCAGGGAACTAAGATCCCACAAGCTATGCCACACAGGGAAGGGAGGAAGGAAGGAAGGAAGAAATGAAGGAAGGAAGGAAGGGAGGGAGGGAGGGAGCGAGGGAGGAAGGAAGGAAGGAAGGAAGGAAGGAAGGAAGGAAGGAAGGAAGGAAGGAAGGAGGGAAGGAGGGAGGGAAGGAGGTGATCACTGGGAATTCCCTGGTGGTCCAATGGTTAAGCCTCGGCGCTTTCACTGCCCAGGTCCCGGGGTTCAATCCTGGTCAGGGAACTAAGATCCCACAAGCTATGCCACACAGGGAAGGGAGGAAGGAAGGAAGGAAGAAATGAAGGAAGGAAGGAAGGGAGGGAGGGAGGGAGCGAGGGAGGAAGGAAGGAAGGAAGGAAGGAAGGAAGGAAGGAAGGAAGGAAGGAAGGAAGGAGGGAAGGAAGGAGGGAAGGAAGGAAGGAAGGAAAAAGTAAAAAGGTTATCACTGATGTTTATTAGATCAATCAAAACGGCTTCTTGGCTAAATGAATCAGAACCATGGACAGATCCCACTGACCTCCTCTCCCCTCCCTCTGTGATCAATTAGTTCACCGGGCCAAAAACAGCGCCAGCCCACAGCCCACCGGAGCTGTAGTGATGACCATTTTGGTAATCATAAAAATGGCTTTCGTTTTTAAGCTCCTATTGTGCACCAGTCACGAGCCAAGCTCTTAGTATGAATCATCTCACTTGGTCCTCAGCACCTCCCAGAATGTAGTTATTGTTATTCCCACACTACAGATGACAAAACTGAAGGTCATAGAGGTGGAGTGATTTCCCAAAGTTTTCACTGAGCTTGTCTAAAATAACAGAGGCCTGTCTAACTCCAGGGGCTCCTATTAAATTGTACATACTTCATATGACAGTAACTTTACCAGATGGGTTTTCCCTGAAAGCAAAGGAGGAGAGGTTGACATGTATCCGCTCACGGCAGCAACTACTCCATGTCAGCCAGCACACCTTTCCCGCCTCGACCAAGGCCCCAGCCTGACGGAGACAGGAAGAGTGTGCTGAGTGAGTGGGTAGGCTTGAAGCCTGAAAATCAAGACCGGACTGAGCCAAAGTCATGGAGATCTTGCAAAGGGGACACTTGAGAGGCTCAAAGAAGTGTGTGAAAGTGAGATAATGTCAAAGCAGTGGTATGTTACACAGATTCACCAGGCTTAAAGAAAGGAGGATAAGCAGGACATTGCCAGAAGCAACTATCCAGCCCCCTCCCAGCCCCTCCCCAAGTCCACTGAAAATATTGAAAAAGGTAAAAGATCCAATTCATTGAAAGAGATGATTAACAGTGAGAATGATGGCTGAAGAGTTCAGCTAACGCAAAGAAACAGAGTCCCACAAGAAAACAAGTAGCCGTGTTGTAAAAGGTTGAGCCGCATTCTTGTGATAGAAGAGAGAGCTTTCTCATTATTGTGTCTTCCAGATAAAGTCAGACTGAGCAACACCTTTGGCAAGAAAATGATAATCAATGAACTGCTTTGCCCCGGCTAACCCAGGACCAGAGAGCCCACGTATTTGCCAGGAGAACTCCAGCTCCCCTGGCCAAAAAGAGGCTCCAAATCATGAGAAAAGATCATGGATCATTTGGTTTCAAGCATCAGTGCCCTCCTTTCCCCCAACCCTCTCTCCCATCAAATAACCAATCAAGCTTTATTTCACATGTCAAGATTCTGAGACATTTGAGAAATCTCTGTACCACCCAAAAGCTGGGGCCTGTGGAACAGTGAGTGTTGACACTACACTTCACTGAGAACTGTTTTCAAAGGTTTTTTGATCCAAAGAACAATCACCTACTTTAGTGCCTCACCTATTCTCCAGACTTGAATCCAAATGACTTTGGGGTATTTCCAAAGATCCAGGTCACCCCAAGATAAACACTCACCAATATTCAAAACCATATGCCACAGACTTCCCAAGGGGAGTTGCGAAGGTGTGTTGACAGTGGGACATGATTGGAATATGTATCAAACTTTCCAAGTGGATTACATTGAAGGGAACAATATCCACTTGAATGTAAAAGTTCTGACTTTGTGAGAAAAGAACTTAATCTAATTTTCTTGTCACATAAGCAGCAGCCACCAGAAGTGGATCTGAGTCCTTTCTTGCGTTAGTTGATTACTACCTTTAGCCCTGAAGGGGTAAGAAGACAAGAATGGTTTGGTGACATTGGAGTCAGGAGTCCTGGGTTTGATTCTGGCTTTACCTTTGACCACTGTGTGACCAAGGAGCTGAACCCCTTTGAGGCTTGGGTTTATTTCCTTTACAAAATGGTACCAGTAATGCCCCCTGCCCCCCGCCGTGGGACTGGGATTCTGGCTAAATGAGATAGACGACCCAGCACAGTGCTTGGCACGGCACATAGTATACATTTATTATGTTAGTTGATTCTTCGGTAGGAAGGGGTCAAGCAGCCACAGGTCCTGGATAAGGTCCTGAGAGTGGTCCTGAAGCCTGGAAAGAACAAAGGTGAAGCTGGGCATTGAGGAGATAGAGAAGGAGGGCATGAATGGGGGGGCGGGGAGATGGGCAGGAACCTAAGAGACGAACTTACCCTACATAAATACTTTGTCTAGGGATGGGTCCTATCACAGGGATACAGGAAGGAGGCAGGGTTTCATCACTTCTCAGATTGAATCTAGGACATGAACTCAGCAGGAGAAAGACAGCAAAGTGTTCTTAGAGAGAATGATGCTCTTCACTATCCTAGTGAAGTGTTCAAATCGGCTTACATTGCATCAGAAGAGGGCAGTTAGACGAGAGGAAGAACTTCCACCTAGATCCACTGACTCCTTAAACAGGCTGCCGAGAGAGGCTCAGGAATAGAACAAGCAATCGTCCGGAGACAGGGGAATGGATGAGATGAACTAGTGAGGGACTAGATCTTCCATCTCTGAGGCTCTGTAAGTCGAGGTCCATCTTAAGAGCAGCTCTGAGCATCAGGAACGGGCTCTGCAAATCCCCGGGAAAACACCAGTGTGGCAATTTAGTGGTGAGCAGAACGCTAATTAGTGCCAAGAATAACAGTGGCTTCTTAATGGAGCCCTTAATGAAGACTCATTTTGGGTTTTATTAACATAGAGAAAAAGCACACACTCTCCCCAGCTCTCAGAGAGCAGATAGGATGAAGAGCAGCCCCCAAAATGGGGCTGATCCTATTCTGGGACCCTGCTTGGGATACCATAATAGGCTCTGGGAAATGGGGTCAGAAGGGCAAGCTTAGAGCCCTGAGATGTTCCTTTGCCCTTTGGGCAATCCATTTAGACCTGTAGATCCCATACAGTCTCAGGGGGAGATTTCCAGCTGGGCTCAGCCCTGCAATTTACAGGCAAGCTGCAAATAAGAACACAAAGGAGAGCCATCCCCGAGGTGCTGGCAGTGATTTCAAAGGCAGACACATCCCATTAAATATTTAATTAGGGGGCTTCCCTGGTGGCATAGTGGTTGAGAGTCCGCCTGCCGATGCAGGGGACATGGGTTCGTGCCCCAGTCCGGGAAGATCCCACGTGCCGCGGAGCGGCTGGGCCGTGAGCCATGGCCGCTGAGCCTGCGCGTCCGGAGCCTGTGCTCCACAACGGGAGAGGCCACAACAGTGAGAGGCCCACGTACCGCAAAAAAAATAAAATAAAATAAAAAATATATGTATTTAATTAGAATACAATCCCACCAAAGCTCTCCCACCATAAGAGACTAACAAAATGCAGCCCTCTACCCAATGCTGCTCACTTATTAACAAGTATACAGTCTCTGTTGGCTTCAAATATGGCAAGAAGGATTCAGGTTAGACCTAGAAATTCGGAACTTTAAAACTTGTGTATGACCTTGGAGGTCATCTAGTCAATCCCTTGTATTATGAGAAACTGAGGCCCAGAGAAATTAGAAACACTCAAAGATCACACAGCTAGTTGTGTCTGAGCCATAATCCAAGACATCTCTGGAACTGCTCCCCCCTTGACACCAGCCTCTGCCCCTGCTTGCCTCCCTCGCCCAGGACTACATAACCTGGCTACTCAACCATCCTTGGGGCTGGGCCAGCATAAACAAGATGGTACCTGGGGAGCACCTGTGGCTGAGATCTTGAGGTGTCTCCAATGCCCAAATGCTAACCAGGATGCAGCTCAGAGACAGCTTTCCTCAAACATTTAGGTGCTCAAAATCTCTTTGTGGAATGAAATAGGAGAGCCCACTTTTGTAGATCTTTGACACCCTAAACTCAACAGAGGGATGAAAATTATCCCCAAATAGCTCCACCACTATCCTGGCCACACCTGCAACCCCTTCACCAACAGTTAATGCACAATTAACCAAGTTCGTAAGATGAACGGCCTGAGAGCCTGTGAAGGGAGTGGAGGGGGGACTTCTTTCTCATTAGCCAAAACCTGCAGGACGGGGACTGTCTCCGCTTGGTGCTCAGGGAGACCCAAGACAGAGGGGAGGCAGCCTCTGCCTGGAAGGACCCAACCTTATGGGGAGCAGCCTGCCCACGAAAAGATAACAGTGCAATTGCTGAGTGACTGCTGTGTGCCCTGCATCATACGAGGCGCTTAACACAAATTATTTCTCATTTAATTCTCACAACATCATTGTAAGGTAGGTATTACTTTGCCTCTTTCAACAGAAGAGGACAAGGAGACACAAATGGCTTAAGTCAACTGCCCAAAGTCACACAGCAAGAAACTGATGGAGCCGGGCTCCACCTCCAGTCACACGCCAGTACCTGCAAACTGAACCCCTCAGTTCCCAGGGGATCCTGAGCAGATGACAGTCACTGCAGGGAACAAACTGTGGATGGTCTCCTGGACAAAGTTCCCTGGGACTTTTGAGAAAGGCCAGCAGTAGCTAGAAGGACCTCATTAACGGTGTCAGAACTGTCAGAAAAAAAGCTGACATTTATTGAGCAACTGCTATGTGTGCTGAGCTCTATGCCATGCGGCTCACTATCCAATCTCGTCTAATGCTCACAACAACCTTCTGACAAGAGTCAGGTTCAGAGAGAGCAATTGACTTTCCCAAGGTCACACAGCGAGCAAATGATCAATTTGGGATCTGAAACTAGATCTGTCTGGTACCAGTTGGAGAGGACAAAACCCAAGGGAATTTAACCTGAGGAGACAGTGGGTGCTGGGGGGAGGCTAAGAAATAGCTCAGAGGCCACCACTGGAGATATCTCTTTCCTGGAATACAGGAGCTTATTTTAAGAGGCTTGGCTCTGAAAAGGTAGGAGAAGGGACCAGGTGTGCCTTGACCCGAGGGCCTTTTTTACCACTGCATCCATCCTCTTCCCCCAGGAGAGCCCATGGAAATGACAAAGGATCACATCGATAGGATTCCATTAACACGCAAGGTTATCGCACAGCATTTAAGCATCACCACGACCACTTTAATCTGTTTTCCCAGAGAGGTTTATGCCGCATCTGTTCACACAGCCCCCGGCACAGCACTGCTCACCAGAGACTGCTGGTTGGCATCCCCATGAGCCCTGCAGCTCAGGCTGCCAGCAGCAATGCAGGCTTTCGAGACAAACAGAACAAAGTTCAAATCCTGGTTTCCCCAGCACTGAGCCTCTGTTTCCTCATCTCTTAAAAAGAGCTAATCATGCCTCTTTCCTAGGGTTGTCATAAGCATTAAAGAGCTTGTCCCAGCCTCCCCCAAAGCCATCCTTCACTGTTCCCTGCTCCACACACTTCACTGGCCATTTTGCCTTCAATCATGGAGGAGGTTGAGTCCTCTGAGGCTCTCTCTACTCTGCATCCAGAGCCACCCCTCCCTGGTGGAAAGGAGTTGAGAGAGCTCCACCTCTGCGGAGGACCAGAGGGAGGTGATCCCAGAGGGTGGGGAAGCAGGGAGACAGCCCAGGAGATCCTGGAGGCAGAGGGACCCTGGGGCCCCCAACACTAAGTGGGCTGATGCCAGGAATCAGACCCCCTCTGCATCGAAGGGGTGCTAGGAAGAGCCTCCAGCTTCACTGCCCCTGTGTTGAGGAAATGGAGGCACTTGGGGAGTAAGACGGCTCCCCTTCCTGAGGAGCCTAGAAAGGGTCAGTGACGAAGGATCCAAATGCCCAACTCTATCCACACAAGCTCTCAGCATGCTGCGGAGGGAAACTGTGCCACGGCAATGTCACCAAGCCCAGGCAGCAGCTCTGCCTCCAGAGCTGCTCCATCTCCAGAAACTCCTGAGGGATGAAGCCCAGCCAAACCCGCCCCGTCCTCCTTCCCCTGACGTCACACTAGCCTCCTCAGGCCCCAGACCATGAACCTTCTCACCTTTGAGCCTTTTCTCACACTGGTCCCTTCTTGGTGATGCCTCCTCTTTGCCTCAGCATCTCCCTAAACCAGCCCAGCCCCCAAGGGTCATCACGAGCCATCTCCTCTGTGAGCCCGGGTACTGCCCTGGGACAACTCCTCACTCCTTCCCCTCCAGTGGGTCTTGTCTCTCCCCCACCTCTGCTCTGAGCACACACAGCCTGTGTGAAAGGAGTTCTTCTCACCCATTCCCAGAGCCCTGGAGGGCAGAGATGTGGCTGGTTATCCCTGTGTCCTCAGCACTCAGCACAGAGCCTGGAAGGAGCAGGTGCCTGGGAAATACCCATAATTAACTAATCGCTGCGGAAGCCCCGTTCTTTCTTCCTCTTCCCCTTCTTTCCTGGTACCAGAGATTGGGTCTGTGGAAGATGTAAACATAGGACAGCTGACCCAGGTCACACTTGGGTGATGCCCTTGGCTGGGAGGCGAGGGATTGGTCCCAATACCTTGCTCCTGTGATAAGAGAATGATTTTTTTTTTTTGGTCCTTTACCTCCCAGCCGCAAAGCTCCTGTGATAGGACCTCAGCTTCTTATTAGCTCCCTCTTTCTTCCTGCCAATTCTAAACCAAATGTCTGCTTCCTCTGGAGCTCCCTCCTCCCAGGCCTGCCACGCCTCCCCACCTCCCACGCTCTCCCTCCCACCCCATCCCTGTAGCAGGGAATGCAATTAGGCCTTTCCCCAGGACAGCACCCCCTCCACGCAGCTGAACTGCCCGTCCAACAGGGGATAATTTATGGAAATGGGTAAAGGTGTTTTTAAATTATTCAATTTAAATGTAAATAGGAGAGATGGTTTCCCTGAATAAATTGTCTTATTTATGTTCCACCCAAATCCCCTCCCAGGGAAATACGGAGCAGTTTGGAGCCCTCAGGAGCCCAGAGCCCTCCACTTCTCTTTCAGGAATGTGGGAGCAGCCCAGGCCCCCGGGGGGCAGTGACTGGGAGACAAATGTCCTGACAGCTGCTGTCCCAGCTGGGGTCACAGGACAGGCCGAGCTCTCACCAAGGGCTGTTTCACCCCACTCCACCCTGGAGAGCTGTGGCCAGGCCATGGCCCAGATGTGAGCAGAAAGCAATTCCTCCATCTTTGTTTGCTGGGGAGTGACAATGGGGCAGGGTCTCTGTGACCCTCCCCTTCTGCCCAAGGTCTCTTTCCATCTGATGCCCGAAGCAATGGGGGGCTTCACACCTCCCTGATAAAGTCCTTCACTCTCTGAGACGCTAACTGACTGTGGGCCATCTTTCCTTGGAGCATTTCTGTCCTAAACAGGGCCTCCTAGACACAGGGCTGCCTTGAAAGTAAAGCCCTTCCTTGATACTCCTCAGGCACTGTCATGTGTGTCAATGGGAAGGCCTCTGAGGGTGAGGAGAGGGGCCGTTCTTTAGCCCCTCCCTTAGTACCACCTAGATGCCAGCGTTGCCATCTCCTGAGATTGGACCACCATTACATGGGAGCTACATGATCCATGTAGCTGTTAGGGGATTTTCGGGGGCAAAGGACAGAACATCAAAGTAGCTGAGATTATATGGAAATTTACTAGCCCTGGAAACCTGGAGGCTGGGCAAAATTCAGGTGTAGATCTGGTGTGATCTGGAAGCCTTATCCTGCTTCCCTGTGATTCTTTTTTGTATATCCACCATCCTTGGACTAGATTACGCGATGGCTGGGGGCAGTTAAGAGACTTAGATCCAACCATGATGATGTTCAGAGAAAACCAGGAGAGGGCAACTCTCAGAGACTCTTCAAGAAGTGTGAAGCAGGCTCCCCGCCAACTCCTCAAAAAAAACTCTCCTTGGGCTTCCCTGGTGGCGCAGTGGTTGAGAGTCCGCCTGCCGACGCAGGGGACACGGGTTCGTGCCCCGGTCCGGGAAGATCCCACATGCCGCGGAGCGGCTGGGCCACTGAGCCTGCGCATCCGGAGCCCATGCTCCGCAACGGGAGAGGCCACAACAGTGAGCGGAAAAAAACAAACAAACAAACAAACAAACAAACTCTCCTTGCATCTCATTGGTCCATCCTAACCTAATGTCTGCAAGGAGATTGGGATTACTTTAGACCAGTCAGAGTGTCCAGGAGCTGGGGATGGGGCTAGCTTCTCCCTACGCAAACATGGGGCCCTGTGAGGGAGGAGGAAGTGGGGACTGGTGCTGGGTAGACAGTACCACTGGAGTAACAGTTGAATAGTTGAAATCAATACATGTTTTAATGGTTGACCATGTTTGTTTCACCCCCCCCCCCCGCCCCGCTTGAAATGGGACAACTCCTTTCTGCCTAATCCTAAGAACCCCAGGATAGCACCCCTCCACACAGCTGCCCATCTCCCAAAGAGGAGAGAGTCAGACCAGTGGCCCAGATCTCAGGCTGATTGGCAAGACTGGACCAAATCAGACACAAATTGCTGTCCAACGCCTTAACTCTTTCC
>NW_006783618.1:220293-226887 GCF_000442215.2 Lipotes vexillifer
TACCCATAAATGGAGGAATGGCTTGTCCAAGCCCCACGATCAGCATCACCCCCTCAGTGCCATTTATTCACTCATTCTACAAGTATGTCTGGCCTGCCTACCTTGTGCCAGGCACAAGCGAGGGGCAGAAGTTTCACTGGCAAAAAAGAGCCCATTTCCTGTTCTTGCAGACTTACCATCCCTGCAGTGGACTTTATCATGTTTGTTGCCAGTTGCTTCGGCTGCCCACAAACATTTTTGCCAAATTTGGGAGTTTCCAGCCTCAGTGAATCACACCTCCCCAAGGTAGAAACCAGAAACTCGGTGACCCGGTCTCCTTTGCAGCTAGGGCACAGACATGTGACTCAGACCCCACCAATCAGATTCACTCATAAGAGACTTTGCTCTAGAAGGGAGGGATATGAGTAAGGAAGCAATGCCCAGGATGCGCTGTGCTGGCAAGGGTGGAAGTGGAGATGTCCAGCTTTGGGTCGAAGTGACAGCAGGATTAAGTTCCTGGCCCAGAAGTGCAATCAGTGCAGAGTGGCAGCAGAGTTCCCTGGTGCCTGGTGGGAAAGCAGCAGCAGCTGTGGTTTCCCCATCAGTCTGCTTCTGTGTGCAGTGGGGTATCAGGCCTGGAAGCTTAGCCTCAAGTCTGGCTCTCCAGCCCTCCGTACGACTAGATGAGGCACACCATATTCTTCTAACATATAGATTCCTCAGTCAGTCAGAGTCGCATCTGTTGCCTAAGGCCACTAACCCGCCTGATGCAGAAGCATGTCCCATCCTTGGTGAGGGTTACTCATTGTGAAGACCTCGCCCAGGTAGCCCCGTCCTGGCATCCCACTGAGCCCAGGCGCTTTGCTCATGCCTCTTAACAGCAGTCTTTTTTTTTTTTTTTTTTGGCCACGCCGGGTCTTAGTTGCGGCATGCACGCGAGATCTAGTTTCCCGAGCAGGGATCGAACCCAGGCCCCCTGCATTGGGAGCACAGAGTCTTACCCACTGGACCATCAGGGAAGTCCCTTAACAGCAGTCTCAACAAAGGCATGAACCCCTCTGTGTGTCTCCACTATACCCCACCCCCAACACACACACTAAACTCTGAGCTCCTTGGGACCTGGGACCACACCTTTTGCACCATTATATCCTCAGGTCTGTTTAGAACCTGGGTCAGAATAGGTGCTCACTAAGTATTGGCTGTGATGCGATCATTGCCACTGTCTTCATTAATGACACCAAAAAGGCTACCAATGGCTGACTCTGGATTGAGCAACACACACAGGGAATGGCCCGTATCTTGTCCTACCTTCTCCAGAATCAGCGACCAGGTTCACGCCCACGGGCTCCAGGCACTTCAGTCCCCACAAGAAAGTCCCCTAAAATACCACAGGACAGCCTTCTGACCTCTGCGCATTTCCCTAATCACCCTCGGCAGCCTTGCATTTACTCCTGCCAACCAGCTGGTCCCATCTCAGCCTTGCCCTTCTTCCCACCCTGCCCTGGGCAGCCTTGGGAAGATCTCCATCCTTGGACATGGAGATGACATCCCGAAGGCCCCTGGAGAGATATGCCCAGATGGGTTGCATAGCCAACCCAAGGGTATCCTTTATCCGGACCAGCCCTGCGAGTGTGCCCACACACACACACACACACTCTACCCCCTCTGCAGGAAGAGCCAGAGGAAATGGACAAGTTTTCTGGAATCAATTTCACGCCTTGGGCATGATAAACAACCAAGCAGAGAGCAGCACCCGTCGAGGGAGCTAATGGCCTTGGTATCTGAGTGACGCATCACTCCATGGAAAAGAAAGCCTGGCCTTTTCTCCATACACCGCTCCACTTGGAGCAGACTCACGCCAGCCCCAGCTGCACCTTCCTGGGCGTGGACGAGAGAGGCACCCACGCAGCACACAACCTATCCTCAGCTGGGGGCCTGGGGAGGCCCAAGGAAGAAAGCACCCGACCCATTACCTTAGCTAGCAGGGCCATAGTTCAGATAGAGCCCAGCTACCTGGGTTCAAACCCCAGCTCCACTTCTCACTCTCTGAGTGACTTTGGGCAAGCTACCTAAATAGTACCCACATCACAGGTTCTTCTGAAGATTAAATGAGGCTTTTTGCAAAGAACACATAATAAGTCTTCAATAACCTTAGCTATTGTTATTATTATTATGACTCCCCATAGCCAGGAAGTTCTTGGTTCATCTAACGTGAATCCTACCCACTGCCTTTTAGGGCCATTGTAGTTGGTTCTCTTCCTGGTGGGAACGGAACTCAGCCGTCTCCAGTGTGATGCAGTAGAGGGAAAATAATGGTGCTGGAAGCAGAAGAGCTACGTTCAAACCCATCTCAAGTCTGTTAGCCATGATTCTCCTTATATCCAATCAGTGTAAGACAGGTTCTAAATACATGATTCCTAGCTGTGTGCACGGACAGATGTCACTCTGCTTCTGTGGGCCAGAGGCCACAGCATCCTTGTTTGTACAATAGGAAAAGAACACCATCTCCAAAAGTCATAGGATGAGGTCAGATGCAGTAACATCTAAGAGAGTGCCTGGGATGGCCGGTGATCAGGGATGTTAGTTGAACCTGGATCTGAACAAACGCTCGAAGTGAGACTTAGTTCCCTAAGCCTGCTCTACCTGAGACATATAATGACCCCGTTTCTACAAACTTCTCCACTTACTGCCCAACTCAGCAAATCCCTCCATGTTTCTTCAGCCTGAGGAGCACTTATTTAATGGTGAGAAACCAACATCAGATTTTACCGGAAGTGAGTAAAATCCTTGCAGCCGTCCACGGGAATGCCGATGCCCGGGAGAGGGCTGGTGAGTAGCAATTGATGTGTGCCCCACACTCAGCAGTTAACAAATGTATTCTCGGGTAGTATCTTACCAAATACTTTCCCAGTCCAGTTTTGCCAATGGGGAATCTAGCTCAGAATGGGGCTCCAACTTCCCCCAACGTGGTAAAGAAGGATGTGAACCCATTTTGCAACCAGTCTTTCGCCGACTCCCTTGGGCACTCTGCCCTCTTCCCGTACGTCCTCCTGCGCCAGCCTGGAAGGTCTTTACTGACCTTCTAGCTCTATCCCTGGCGTAATGCCTGGCACAGAGTACAGTCCCAATAATTAATCATCACATTTAATCCAAATAATTCATTTCACCCACAGGGAATCTGAGGCAGAAAGAGACGTAGTGAGTAGCCTATGATCACACAGCTGGAAGGTGATGCGATGGATCCACTAACAGGAGAACATGAGCTCACCCCAAAATGTCAGAACTAGAAGAATCCTAGAAGGTCATGTGGTCAAGGCCCTTCCAGGCCTTCCCTGGTAATCAAAGCCAAGTTCTCCCACTCAGACCTTGGAGGGGAGACAAGAGGCTTCTGAGGCTGGAGGATATAGTAGATTGATTACAAAACGTCCCCAAATCCTCCCCTACCGATATCCATGCCCCTTTACAATGTGGCTTTGCAGCTTCTCCCAACAAGAGGTAGAGTCTGTTTCCCCTCCTACTGAATCTGGGCTGCCTTGTAACTCGCTTTGACCAATAGAATTCAAAGGAAGTCATGGTGTCCCAGTTCCAAGGCGAGACTTCAAGAGACCTTGCCAGCTTCCATGCTCCCTAGAGCCCTGCCAGCAACCTGTGAGCAGGCCTGGGCTAGGCTGCTGGACGATGAGAGACAAGTCAGTAAAAGGCCAGTTGTCCCAGCTGAGGCCTCCCTACTCCTGTCTACAGCCAGCTGATCCCCCAACATGAGAACCCATCCTAGAGCAACAGAGGTACCTCCTCTGCCCATAGCCAACCACAAGGACATGAGTGATTCCAGCCAAGACCAGAAGCACCACCCAGATAACCCATAGGCTCATGAGAAATCATAAATATAATTGTTTTAAGTCCCTGAGTTTTGGGGTGCTTTGTCACAAAGCATCATCTAACAGATACATTGGGCCTTAAGACCCCAAGTCATAGGGCTGGAGAAGCTGAGGCCTGTGCTCCTGCAGGGCCTTGAGGGAGCAGAACTCTTTTCTGCAAAGAGCCTGATTGAGTTTCTACCTAGTCTGTCCAGTCTCTAGGTCTGGCCCAGCCCAGGACCAAGGAAGTCAGTTCTAGCTCCAGCCCTACCCTTCCCACCCACCTTGGCACCTGCAATACCCACCCAGGGCAGTGTCCAGGAGGAGTCCGTACAGGGAGGGCTGCGACAAGAGTCAAGGCTGTCCACAGACCAGGAGGAGTTCGCCTCAAAGACAAAGCCCAACAAAGCCCCGAGGTGGGGTCTCCATGATAGAGAAGCATCTGAGACCAGACGACCCCCGCCTCCCATCACCCAGGGGGAGCAATCAGCCCCAGAGGAGCTGAGCAGGCCGCTTGACATTTGACGGGAGTCATTATCAGACACTTATTCCCAATCAGGGCTCAAGTGTCTCTGAGGGCCCCTCTGCTGCCTTCTCATTCCAGGGAGCATTAACAGGAGCAGGGGAGGCGCAGGTCTGGGCAAAGGCCCTCAGACCCACCGCTCTGACTCCAGCCCCCTTCTTGCTTCCTGGGGCCCCCAGGGGCAAGCTACCTCATGCCAGAGTGTGGAGAGTGGGGGACTCCAGAGTGGAGAGCTTGAGTCCTGGATCCTCGGGCACAGAGAGGCTCAAAGAGATGTGAGTCCTGGATCCTCGGGCACAGAGAGGCTCAAAGAGATGTGTGCAGGAGGGCTGGCTCAGAACTCAGATTGCTGCCGGGCCCAAGAAGGGCTTTGTCTCCGGGGCTCATGCCTCTGGGAGTCCTCAGTCCCCGCCCCTGAGCAGCCACCTCCTCCCTCAGACAGTCCTGCAGGACCAAGGCCAGGCTCCTCCCCTTGCAAAAAGACCAGAGCTCTCTCTCTCTGCAGCCAGACAGCTCGGCTCAGAGAGAGCCACGGCTCAGGAGTGTGAAGGCCTTGTAAGGCTCTCCTGCCTCCACAGAGGGATCTTGGCCAAGCTATCTAATCTCTCCTGCTCTGGAAAGAGGGCAATGATCCCTGCCCTGCCTCTCTGCACAGGTCTATTGCGAGAATCCTATTCTTTACTGTACGGGAAAGCACTTGGTAAACTGTAAAATGAGGGCTGGGCACAATTGTCCCCACTGGATCATCATCACTATATAGGCGAGCTCAGATGAGCCAGGTGCAGGCGTGTTGGTGGGGTTGTGTGAGTCTCTGTGCGTGCGTGTGTGTGTGTGTGTGTGTGTGTGTGTGTGTGTGTGTGTGTATCTGCACTGGTGTCTCACGGCATGCTTCTGCACTCCAATACCAATATTTCATGGTTTCGGATTATCTGTGAGTTTTCACCATCTATGTCTCTATTCAGGCAGTGAATCAACTGTGTTCATGTGTTACAGCCTGAATACAGAGGCAGAGTTTTGAGGTTACAAAAGAAAGGGAGCAAAAACACCTTGCAGTGGGGTTTGACAGTTGAGAGAGAAAGAGTACAGACACACACACACATACACACGTACACACACACCTGTGCTGTCAAGGAACTTAAGGACTCAAAAAACCAAATGCAAAAAATAGAGAAAGAGGTGGGTGGAGAGTCATGGAATAACGGGCCCTGAGAGTGGTCAATCCAGAAGGCTTCCTGGAAGAGGAGGTAAAGTCTGAGCTGGATTTGGTAGAAAGGCAGGAAAAGATGGCTTTGGGAGAAGAATAGACATGAATGGGTTTTAAGTATTCTGTTATCAAATATTGGTAATTAGGGCTTCCCTGGTGGCGCAGTGGTTGAGAGTCCGCCTGCCGATGCAGGGGACACGGGTTCGTGCCCCGTTCCGGGAAGATCCCACATGCCGCGGAGCGGCTAGGCCCGTGAGCCATGGCCACTGAGCCTGCGCGTCCGGAGCCTGTGCTCCGCAATGGGAGAGGCCACAACAGTGAGAGGCCTGCGTACCACAAAAAAAAAAAAAATGGCAATTTTACTTTACCCTGGCAGAGCAACTGAGGACTTACAAAGCTTTTCCACATGTATTTTCTCATATGTGTCTCATTACAGTCCTCTGATCAAGACAAGTCAGGTTTTATTATCCCCATTTAATAGATGAGAAAATTGAGGCTCAGAGAAGATGAGTGATTTTCCCAGTGTCTCCAAGCTCATAGGCAGTGGGGCTGGTAGAAGCTCCCAGGGCTCCTGACTCCTCCCTAACCTGGTGCACTTTCCATTGTCTCTCTGCAACCCCACCCCAACACTGGGTCTAGTTCCGTCTGTAAGCTCCTTGGTGGCAGGTACCATGTCTGGGTGATAGACTCTGGACAGTGCTTGGGAAATTAGTCAGTAGAGGGGAGTAGTGGCTTTAGAGTCAGACGGAAATGAGGCTCAACCCAAGCTCTGCCATTTACCTTGACTTTAGCTTGTTAGTTCCTCTCTGAACCTCTTGTTTCCACAGGCGTAGAAGAGATTATTATGAGGAGCAGAAGGGAGAATGTTTCTGAAGCGCTTAGCACTGTGCCTGGCACATAGTACTTGCTCAAATAAGGGTAGCTACTGTCATTAACCTCTCAGTTACTCGTTTATTATTGCTAATTAAGAAGCCTTTCTTTCTTTTTTTTTTTAAGAAGGCTTTTTTTTTTTTTTTTTTTTTTTTTTTTTG
>NW_006783618.1:226999-228501 GCF_000442215.2 Lipotes vexillifer
TTTTGTGGTACGAGGGCCTCTCACTGTTGTGGCCTCTCCCGTTGCGGAGCACAGGCTCCGGACGCTCAGGCTCAGCGGCCATGGCTCACGGGCCCAGCCGCTCCGCAGCATGTGGGATCTTCCCAGACCGGGGCATGAACCCGTGTCCCCTGCATCAGCAGGCGAACTGTCAACCACTGCGCCACCAGGGAAGCCCTTAAGAAGCCTTTCTTGATGGCCATTTTTCACCCATTTCTCCCTTCCAGGATAAATGGGTCCGTCATTCAACACACACACTGCCCATTCATTACTGTTATGAGAGATGGTCCCCAGTGGGCAAAAGCAATTCACTTCTCCCTCCATCCACCTGGGCCCACATGTCCAGTCCAGACCCCACACCATGGAGGGGCTCTAGGGATGCTCCTGTACAAGTTGGTGTCGGGCCTGACCCCTCAGCCACCTGTTGAAATCCATTTCAGTCGCTAGAGCTCTCATTTCTATTAAAACTTCATTTGCCAAGAAAGCGGAAAGGTAATTATGAATCCTAGTCTTAAATCACTCTGCCGCTGAATTATTAAAGGGAAGAATTAAAAATAATCAGGCTTTTTCATTACACTTCATAGCAGGGAAATTAAAGGTCTAAGAATGTATTTTTTCATCGAATTTAAGTATTCATTTTGGAGATTTATAGAGGAGGTGAAATGATTCCCTGCATGCGCAGCTTTCCCTTTTACAAAAGGGGGAGAGAGGAAAAAACCTTGTAAAATTAAAAGGGAGATAGAGCAAAGAAGGGATTTAACATAAAGAAGTGCAACTGAGGGTTTTGCATTTTAATACATTTTTTCTGCACAATTACACCATTGAGTGATATGGCAGCGGGAGATTAGGCTGCTGCTAATTTCAGATACTGGGTAGGGAAATGCTAAGGGGTCTCACCAGTTGTTGGATCAGAAAAGCGTACTGGGGCATCTGAGCCAGATCCTCGGATCTCCAAGGCCTGTGAAGCAGGGACCAGTTCAGCACCAAGCTTCCACACCCTCTCCTTTCTTCATGGAAGAACAGGATGAGGGGCCAGGTTCATTTCACAGAGCAGAAAATCCAAGGTACCAAGGTGGGGAAAGCAGCATCTTGGGGCCTGAGACCAAAAGAGGCGGGGCACGGAAGAACTTCCCAGCTGGTTGTCAGATGACACTCCCTCTGCGGTCCCGCCCAAACCCCATGCTCCAAGGCTGAGAGTGAGAAACAGAACTGTCTGAGCTAAGACAGAGACAGGATTCGGGAAGGCCTTAGAGGCCCTGATGGATGAGGCCAAGAATTGATCGAGGGCTTCCCTGGTGGTGCAGTGGTTGAGAGTCCGCCTGCCGATGCAGGGGACACGGGTTCGTGCCCCGGTCCGGGAGGATCCCACATGCCGCCGAGTGGCTGGGCCCGTGAGCCATGGCCGCTGAGCCTGCGCGTCCGGAGCCTGTGCTCCGCAACAGGAGAGGCCACAACAGTGAGAGGTCCGTGTACCACAAAAGAAA
>NW_006783618.1:228625-241118 GCF_000442215.2 Lipotes vexillifer
CCCAGCCGGTCAGAGGATGCAGACCAGACTCCCCCAAGTCAGGTGAGAAAGAGTTATAAACGCCTCCTCCCCGGACCAGATGCCGAAAGAGGAGGAAATGATAGCGGAGCAGAGCTGGAGGGGACCCAACCCAGGAGGCTTCGGGAGGAAGGGAGCAGGGGACAGGGACAGAGTTTGCAGGCAGACAGAGAGACGGCAGAGGACAGAGCACGGCACTGCTTCCCGCTCCACAGCAGCTGGAGCCCACTGTGTTCTCTCCCTTCTGGGGGCAATGTGACAACAGAACAAGAATCGGGACACCATCAACACACAAGCATCATTGGCAGCAGCTGGGTAGTCCCAAATCGGACCCAAGGGAGGGCGCTAAGAGCAGGCTGTTCCCATCCAGATATTCTCCAACAGCTGGCCTGCCTTTTGGTGGGGATGCCAAGCCTCTATCCTGCGTCCCTTCCACCCACACAGGCAACAACTGGACAAGGAAGGGGGCGGGGCTCCCCATGGATCCGGGCCCAAGAGCTACTCAGCTGCCTGCCCCCCTCCCCCGAGGTGGTAATGAATTGCAGGGAAACGCTGCTGAGAGGTGTCAGAACAATTTCTATTAAACATAATTTCCTAATGAAAAGGTTACGAGGGAGCCCAGTGGAGCTAATCAGGATTGAATGCTCACTCCAATTTACTCCAAGGGAGGGGGCTCGAGGCCAGGGCCTTGGTTCCACCTGGTGTGGACTGGAGGGACGGGCCCCCGGGGCTGGATAAGGCCCTGAGCAGCTTCAGTGCATCCCTCTCAAGGTCTTGCATATGCCCATTATCGCAGGGTGCCAGACACTGTGCTAAGTGTTTCCCATGTATCATATCCTCACAACATCCCTGCAAAATTGAAATTATATTCCCATTTGAAAGATGAGCAAATTGAGACTCTGAAAGGTCATGTGACTTGCCCAAGGTCACCTCTCCGGAAATTAGGAAGCAAGGGTCGGATTCGAACCCAGGTCTGTCTGGCTGAAAGACGTACCACATCGTCCCTTCCCACCTCCCAGGGCCCCGTCCTACCCCAAGGTTGTAAAGTCCTTTGGAAGGGCAAATGGAGCCCTAGAAATTGGGCAGGGCTGGGGCAGGCCAGACGTGCAGCAGAGGCTGTCTCACTCCTGTCCAGCTATCCACACCTTGCCCTGTCTCTGATGATCACCTGGGTATCTGTGAATTAAGAAACCACAGTCACAGATTCTAAATGATTCTGTGTCTCCTCAGAGGCTGGCGTGGTGTCCTACTGAGCTCAGAGGGGACATGTTTGTCCATGCAGCCAACTCAGGGGTGCTGAGAGCCCCTTGAGTCTATATCTTGAGAAAAGAAGTCACTGATCCCATGCAGACCCCCACTCTGGTCCCAGACAGTGTTCCCAAGCCAAGCTTGTCTCTGAGCAGGGACCCTGCACCCTTTTCTCCCCCATCACCCTGGATCTCAGATGCTGAATTCCTGCATCAGGGCTGCGCTGAGGGTGGGGGCAGTGTGGCCAAAACTAAGAGAAAGGAGGGGGCATTTTTAGAACGTTCAGGGATTCTTCCCAAGCCCTCAATGACAAGCTGTTTCAAAATGGCCTTGACCTCTACTGGTGGGAGTTTGGGGATGAGGGATGGAGGAGGAAGGAGCAAACAGGATGTGAATCTGAGACCAAATAGCAATGAGCCCTATTCTCTTCCATTCAGAGACTCCTGATACCACCAGAGCCCAGTTGGGGGCAATTACAGGAACACTGGGGCTTTGCTCTGCCAGAAGCTTCTGCAACTGTTGAGATATCTCTTTGTAGGGAGAGGAATGTTCCTTCCAGATGTGCCCCTGGGGACAGAGGCAGGCGCTTAGAGGCTACAGCTGAAAATCTTCCGGGAAACTCACCACCACCCCTATATCCTGGGGGAGGGGGGGCTGGGCTCTGGGGCCCAGATGACAGATTCTCCTCCTCTCCTGCCATCCAAACCCGCCCACCACCTCCCCTGCCCCTCCCTGATCCGAAGCCTCTCCACCTCGCCATGAGCCCCAGGCTCTGCACCCCCACCCCCACCCCGAGCTGGGTGCATCTCCCATCCTTCATTACAATGAAGCTGTCACAGACTGCCATGTGCCTGCCTTCCCAGGACCTTCAAAGCCTGGAACAGCATGAAATCTGCAGCTGCCTTCCCCCAGCGCCCACTCCCCACTCAGTTCCCTCCCTCTAATTGCTCTGCACAGATTAAACTTGGATGTTGCAGCTCTGGCTGAGGACAGCCAACACTAACGTTCTCCAAAAACATAGGAGGCTGCTTCTGCCTCTAGGCAGGAAGAGCTCGCTTCCTGGGTGTCTCAGGTGCTGCCCCTCCTCACACACACACTCCCTGTGAGAACATCTCCTCTCAGCCCACCCACTCCTTAGACTGAAGGCTTCCCGGAAGGCAGGCAAGGTTTTGGCTGAGAACAGCAGTAGTTCTCAAAGTGCGGTCCCTGGCCCAGCAGCAACAGCATCACCTGAGAACATAGAAATACAAATTCTCAGGCCCTCCCCCAGATTTACTGAATCGGAAATTGGGGGCGCAGCCTAGCAATTTAGGGTTTATCAAGCCCACCAGACAGCTCCAATTCACTGGTTCTGCTTCAAGTTTGAGAAACATTGAACTAAGGACCAGTTCAATCAACATCTGATCAACTTAATGGAGCTCCCCTGGGCACCCAAGGCTGTGCTAATGCTGGCAGAGAGGAAAAATACCACCTCCCCTGCATGGGGCTGGCAGTCTGTGACCGACAGGAGGGACGATAATCAAGTACCCACTGCAAGACCAACCTGAAAATCTGGAAGATGCAGAGGGGTTAGCTGGATGCCGCAGGAAATGAAGGCTCCATGGATGAGGGGAATTAAACTAAATTGGGGCCTAAATAAATTGAGACCAAATGAAAATCAAAATCACAATGAAATATCACCTCATACCTATTAGTATGGCTACTATCAAAAAAAAAAAAAAAACCCAAAAAAAAAAAAAAGCAACATCTGATCAACTTAATGGAGCTCCCCTGGGCACCCAAGGCTGTGCTAATGCTGGCAGAGAGGAAAAATACCACCTCCCCTGCATGGGGCTGGCAGTCTGTGACCGACAGGAGGGACGATAATCAAGTACCCACTGCAAGACCAACCTGAAAATCTGGAAGATGCAGAGGGGTTAGCTGGATGCCGCAGGAAATGAAGGCTCCATGGATGAGGGGAATTAAACTAAATTGGGGCCTAAATAAATTGAGACCAAATGAAAATCAAAATCACAATGAAATATCACCTCATACCTATTAGTATGGCTACTATCAAAAAAAAAAAAAAACCCCATAAAATAACAAGTGTTGGTAAGGATGTGGTGAAATTGGAACACTTGTATCCTGCTGGTGGGAATATAAAATGGTGTAGCCACTATAGAAAACAGTATGGCGGTTCCTCTAAAAGTTAAAAATAGAACCCTTATATGATACTGCAATTCCACTTCTGGGTATATATCCCAAAGAAATGAAAGCAAGATCTCAAGGAGATGTCTGTACATCCATGTTCATTAGAGCATTATTCACAATAGCCAAAAGATGTAAGCAACCCAAGTGTCCCTCAGTGGGCAACTGGATAAACAGAATGTGGTCTATACATATGATGGAATACTATGCAGCCATAAAAAAGAAGGAAATTCTGACACATGCTACAACACGAATGAACCTTAAGGACATTATGCTAAGTGAAATAAGCCAGTTACAAAAAGACAAATAGTCTTCGATTCCATTTATATAAGGTTCCTAGAGTAGTGACATTCAGGGCAACACAAAGTAGAATGCTGGTTGCCAGGCGCTGAAGGGATGGGAGAACAGGAAACAGTTGTTTCAAGGGTCCAGAGCTTCAGATTCACAAGATGAAAAATTCTGGACAGGTGTTGCAAAATAATACGATTACAATTAACACTACTGAAACATACGCTTAAAAATGGTTAAGATGGCAATTTTAGGTTATGTGTATTTTACCACAATTAAAGACAAAAAGTAATCTGGGCCAAAATTTGGGCAGGAAAAGGGACACGAACTCCAGCAAGCCTCGTGTGTGCAGTGCATCTCGTTGGGAGAGGAGCAGAGCAGGAGTGAATATCTGATTTTACAGGGAGACAAGCCAGGGAGGAGGGGTGCCCCACCCAAGGTCCGGACGCAGTGAGTGGAGAGCTGGGTCTGGGGCTCAACTCCTGACCCCCATGCCAGCCCTTTCCTCTCACGGTAAAGAGCCCTCCAGGCCCAGGAAGCTGCAGGCCCGCACCTTGGCAGGATCTTAAGGAGTTCGGGGAGGGGTTGGGGAGCCCGGGGGTCAGGCTGCAGGGGTGCGCCCATGATGTCCACGCCAGTATCACACCTGCTTCCCACCACAGTCATTGACAACAGTCCCTTCAGTCTCAGCAATGTCCCAGTTTGGAAGACAGGTTATATATTCGCCCCAACTACAAGTGACCAGAAAACCAAGGAGCAGAGTTGGGTGGAATTTGGCAGGAAAAAGGAAGCAGCCCAGATTCCTGGAGAGGAGGGTCCTCAGGTGCATCTCAGAAGGTCCCCCTGGCCGTGAGCAGAAGGCCCAAAGGATGGAGGAGAGAGGCTGTGGAGGAGGGGAGGGTCAGTAGACCACGGACCCCAGGGCCATCACGTGCCTCGTCCCAGCTGTCATGCTCCCCCACCCCCCTCTTCCATCTCACTCCCTGGGTTCTCCATGTGGAACACAAGGGCAGGCCCTCCAGGAGGAATCAACCATGGGGTTCTCGTCTCCCTCTGAGCTTCCCCACCTCGAGTCAAGGCAAAGTCCAGGCCAGCCTACAGAGGCCATCCCATCCCATCCACCCATCTCAGCCCTGGCCAACCTCTTTTCTTCAACTCCCACCTCATCCCCAGCTCACCCCTCCCAACACTGTGCCCTGTAGCTAGAAAACCCCCATGCCCTCAATCCTGAGGCCCTCCGCGTTCCTCCTCTAGGGCCCCTTCCGCAGCTTCGAGGCCTTGCAGCCAGAAGACTTGCATCTGACTCCCAGCTCCTCCACCTTGTATCTTTGTGATCTGAGGCAAGTCATTTCACCTCTCAGAACCTCAGCTTTCTCAGCTTCAAAATGGGACTGCATCCCCCACTCAGAGAGTGCAGTGAGGCTTCAACAGGATGAGCGTGGGAGGGGCCTTTTGATGCTTGATGGTGTTGTGTCTGATACTCCCCGTGCTACTCAACACTCCTCAGCATTTACGTACAAAGCAGTCCCTTGCCCTGCCTCTGTGAAAGTTTTCTCCACGAGGGGCACCCTCGTTCCCCTTTCCACCCACACCAGGGGCACGATGGACCAGAGTCAGAGACACACGGCAGGTGGAGAGTTGGGGGCAGAATCCAAAGGACCCCATGGCCCACCTTTATCCGTTGCCTTTGGAAAACGATAACGATGTCTTCTCCAAAGACTTTCCCCCTTGGGGAATGTTGTCAGTGCTGACATTGGCATGAGGTTATCAATCCCTGGGCTCCCCCGTCTGATAGTTAGGGCGCTGGGGGCACATGGCCAAGTTCCCTAAGAACAGGGGTGGTGTGACACATCTCTCTACGCCCACACAGGTGCTCAACCATGTT
Source organism: Lipotes vexillifer (assembly GCF_000442215.2). NCBI lineage: Eukaryota > Metazoa > Chordata > Mammalia > Artiodactyla > Lipotidae > Lipotes > Lipotes vexillifer. Next base: position 234,252 of record NW_006783618.1, read on the forward strand.
TGTAAGGAGGGAGAGAAGAGGAGGGAGTGGAGAGCCAGTCTTCAACCAACCCCAAGACTTTAGGGCTCAGGTATAGTCTGAGGTTAGGGTTAGAGGTCAAGTGCCGACTAATACTAGGGCCGAGGTTAGAAATGAGGACAGTGCTTAAGTTAAGATTCATATTAAGGAAAGGATGACAGTGGGGCTGAACTTCATATCTGTATTGGGTTCAAGTCTGCATTCTTGTTAGAGTTCTGGTTAAGGTGAACACTAGACTATAGGCTATAATTGGGTTATTGTTGTTATCAGGTTAGGTTATAGTTAACAGTAAGACTTGAGGTAAAATTCACCTTAGAGTTAGGTATGCCTGAAAGTTCTGGGACTTGCAGCAGGGGTCAGTGCTATGAGCTTGGGCAGGGGTTCTGGACATGACAGGCTTGGCAGACAAGCATCTGGAGAGATGTGGCCAGCAAGGCTGTGCCAGATGAGATCTGAGGCCAGCACCGTGGACAGCTCCAGGGAATGTGCCTTGGTGAGCAAAGACACTGTAGACATTCCTCGTTGCCTTCCCCCACTGCCTCCTTCCACAGCATCACAGCCTCTGAGCTATTAGCCCAAGACTGACCCCTGAGAAGGCCAAGATAGCACCATATCCTCCAGCGAGTTTGGGTCTCTCATCTTTTTTTTTTTTTTTAATTTTTTTTTTTATGTGGACCATTTTTAAAGTCTTGAATTGGCTTCTGTTTTAATGTTTTGATGTTTTGGCTATGAGTCATGTGGGATCTTAGCTCCCCAACCAGGGATCGAACCGGCACCCCCTTCATTGGAAGGCAAAGTCTTAACGACCGGAGCGCCAGGGAAATCCCAAGTCTCTCATCTTAAAGCCTTTGCCTTTCCTTCAGCATCATTCTCGTCTCTGACCCTATATCCCCTGGGCCTAGAATCAAGATCCTAACTGGGAAATTTCTGGTTTGGGCTTTTATGAGATGATCGTTTTCCTAAAAATCAAAGTTTTTCGAATTCCTCTTTTGACTGCCAGATTCACTCTGCCATGTATGATATAACTGTTATTCCTCTGACCCTTCTTCCCCACGGGGAAATCAGGGGGATACCCAGGCCTGTTCCTCTCGTCTCTCTCCTCTCATCCTCCCCTCATCTCTTGAGCCCTGAGGAGTAGGACAGAACACAGGTGACGGCCTCAGGATGGAACGCAGGTGAGAGCACACAGTGAACAGTCACCCAGAGGCAAGCAGTGCCCAAGGGTGCAGATTTCCACCCTTCCCTGGGGGACTGAGAGCTGCTCTTCCCTGGCTATCCCCAGATACCCCAGCACAAGCAGAGTAGATGTGGAGCAGGGTCCTCTGCTGAAGAACCCTGCTGCACACGCTCAGACCCAGGCCCTGGGAGGTCCGAGAGAAGACTTCCAAGGTCTTCCCCTCAGCCTAGCAAGCCAGCCCCACAGAGTAGGGGGAAGGTAACCAACATGCATTTAGCACCTACTGTATACCAGACTTTACCTACATTTTCTTCACTGAATCATCAAACAAGCCTAGTGTGGATTCCTAGGTGTGGCTATCCGCTTTCTACACATGAAGAGACTGACGCTCACTAGCAAATAGCAGATCTGGGATTTGAACCTAGGTCGTCTGGCCCAAACCTGGGTCTGTTGGCCCAAAGCCCATACATTTTCCACCACATCATGAACTCCGGTTGTTAAAGTGCCCTTCAAGTCAACTTGGCAGGAACTCTCAGCCTTCGTATCAGATGCCATCATCAGGTCACCAGTCTGGCCTGGATCGCCCCAGACATAGCCTTGTGTCCTGAAGCCTGGGAAGAGGGGCCTTATCCTCTGCCTGTGGCGAGCCCCCTCTAGGGCCCGGAAATTCCTGTGAGCTGCCTCCTAGTGGGCAGTGTGTCCATGAGATGGCCAAGCAGTTCAGCACTGTTGTTTCTTCTGATTCCTTTCCCCCACCCCTCCCCCGCCCCTGCGGGACATCTCCAGGGGACAGATCTTCATGTGCTGCAGGTACAGCTTGAAATTAGCCCCTAGGGAGGGGACATGGGAACATCCTCCAACCCCCTTATGAGCCCTGGGGATGTATCCAACCCACCCCTTGGAGGTCACGGGGGTGGGGGGCAAAGGTGAGCCTGGAAAACAGGAAGGTACCAGGAAGGTGGGGAGGCTCTGGGGAGCTGCAAGCGGAGCCTGGCTCCCCTCCTGTCCTTCTGTAGTAATTAACAGGCCTTTGTTCCTGTCCCTGATCGTGTCTGGCAGAGCCTTAATCATCCTCTTCCCTGCAATGAGCAGCCTTCTCATTAGGGCCTTAAGAACCTCTATTATAAACATGTAAATGGAACTCAACGAGGAGGGAAATATTTGACTGCTCCAATTTCCTTTGTGCTGCTGCCAGCTTTGGGCTGCGCACGCCTGCGATTTCACTGCTCGGCAGCCCGGCGCCAGCACGCTTGCCCCCACCGGCCTGTCACACCTCTCCATCTTCTCCTATCGGAATTGAATTACCTTCGCTGGCGAATGTTTGGAGAACCTCTCTCTCCATCAATTGATTCTGAAGTCAGATTTTTATTCCAAGATACTTAATGGCACTTGCGCTGCTGGGAGCCTGGGAACAGGTGGACCTGGGGCACAGGGAACTCTTTAACAGCAGGGTTAGGATGGGTCATCACCGTTATTCCCCTGCCTCTAAGCAGGTTAATATTTCAGCCAGCCCAGCTGGATAGGAGTCTCTCTTAAGGTCTAGAGAGAAGCAATTCCTGAGACTCCTGCTGGTCTGGACTGGAAGTTCTTCCTGATGTCTGCCTGAAACTGGGTGAGCCTTTTTTCCTTTTCTTTTCATTTTTGCCCTTGATGAAAAAGGAAGAGCCCCATTACACAGAACGTCTGTCCACTGCCTGAGAAAAAAGCTGATGGTATGACCAGCACCTCTCCCAGGGCCATGATGGCTCTTGCCCGTCATGGGCAAGATGGTGACTCACTCCCTGCAGGCCCAGTGCAGCTGCGGGTAAAGGGCTCCCTGGGCATGGTGAGCCCTTCACGCAAAAGTCATGTGCCCCGGGCTTCCCTGGTGGCGCAGTGGTTGAGAGTCTACCTGCCAGTGCAGGGGACACGGGTTTGAGCCCTGGTCTGGGAGGATCCCACACGCCGCGGAGCAACTGGGCCCGTGAGCCACGGCTACTGAGCCTGCGTGTCTGGAGCTTGTGCTCCGCAACAAGAGAGGCCACGACAGTGAGAGGCCCACGCACCACAATGAGGAGTGGCCCCCGCTCGCCGCAGCTGGAGAAAGCCCTCGCGCAGAAGCGAAGACCCAACACAGCCAAAAATAAATAAATAAATAAATAATTTTTAAAAAGTCATGTGCCCAAGTCCTCCTTGATCCAGAGGTACTGGAGATGTTTGTCCCCACCTGCCTTCCTTCTGAAGCCCTTTTCAGATCTAAACCTCCATTCTGCTCGTTCTTCAAAACCCAGATCACTTCCCTTCCTCCACGAAGCTGTCCCACACCATTTCTCCCACTACTAACTTCAGAGCACACCGTCTGCCCTGTTTGTCCATTTAACAGGTGTCACCTGTGTGACAGGTCCCTGCTGACCCTGAACTGGTCTTATGTCTCCCCAGCCTGGATAATTACTCCAAAGTGTTTCTCCTTCGGGGTGGAAACTGTCCCCATAGCTCTGAGCACAGTGCCTGGAATGGGGTAACATCAATAAAACAGACTCAGACATAGAAAACAAACTTATGGTTACCAAAGGGGAAAGGTGTGGGGGGGGGGGATAAATTAAGAGTATGAAATTAACAGATACACACCCACTAAAATAATAAAAAGAAAGAACACTGTTGCTGGGTTGGTAGGTGGGTAGATGGGCTGGTATATTGGTTAGAGGATTGCTAGTTGGTAGGGTATGGGGTGGGTTGTTGGAAGACTAGGCTTCTTAGCTGATTGGCTGATTGGCCCATGGACTCATAGGTTGGTTAGAGGCTTCCTGGGTTGGGGGGAGGTGAGAGAATGCGCACGCCAGTTATTACCTTATTGCCTCTCAGCTTCAAATCTACTCTTCATTACCTAGTCTGTGATCATGGCTGGACTCTAAATGTTTCTCCTTTACCAGCTGCCTCTCTGTTAAGCTTTGTTAGTTGAAGGGGCTAAACACAGCAGGAGGAAGGGGTTTCCCTTCCAGGCCCCTGCAGTAAGGCCTCCGCAGCATACAGCTTCCTCCAGCACCCCAAAGGCAGCTTCCCAGGAAGTTCCACCAGTGTGGCCCTCGCAAATTCTCCTGCCTCGCCAGCCACTCCCTCCCTTAGCAGGGTAGTGACGTCATCAACCCCGGGGGCGTGTTTCTGGGGAAAGGCTCTTCCAGGTTTGCTCCTTCCATTACGCTCTGCCTCAGCCCCAGAGGCAGTGACCCCTCCCCATATCTGCTATTCCTTTGTTTCTTTAGAGTAGATAAGCAGTCTCCTATTAAAATAGTTGGTAGGTAATCTTTAGGAAGTTATCCCCTGTTATAGTTAATAATGTCTGTATTAAACCCTTCCTGTTAATATTACTGTGTAGTTTCTGTATTCTGATTGGACAGTAAGGTGATGGGTTGACTGGCGAGTTGGTTGATAGGCTAGTTAGTGGGGTGGTAGAATGGCAGAAGAACAGGTTAGCTGGCAGACTGGTTGGTGGGTTTCTGGTTGGGGGGTTGGTTGGTAGTTGCTTAGAAGGTTGCCAGGGCGGTGGTGTGGCACCATGTAGGGTAATACATTGGTTGGTGGTTACTGAATTGGTTAGTGGGGTGACTCAGGTGGTTGATGGGTTAGTTGGAGGGTTGGTGCTTTAGAACATGGGGTTAGCACCACGTCAGAGAGGACAAGCCCCGGGCAGGCCCCTCCCCTGGGCCTCAGTATCCATTTATGTCCTACCCACAGGGGCCCATCCTGCCCCCCAAGCTGGAATCCTCACGGTTGTGCCGTGGCTGCCAGAACACCTCTGCGAACAGAAGCAGCGGCTGAGGAGGACGCCTCCGGGGAACACGGAGAATGGAGGGCAACAAGCTCCGGAACCCTGAGGCATACAGGCTGGCCCGTTACCATGCATGCTCCAGAGGGCTCGGACAACGCCCCCGAGGGACCACCTGACTGAGCAGCACCCAGAGGGCCTTCCAGTAAAGGGATTAGAATTCACTGTCCTTCAGGGGGGATTTGTGCCTCTGCCCCATGAGATCTCCGGAGATCCTGACCCAAGGCAGGGGCCTCCTTTAGGTGCTGGGCCACCCACGACCCAACCCCAGCAGGCTGGGATTCTCTGCTGTACCTTCCCCCACCCTTCTGCCCATCAGGACCCCCCACCCCTTCCTCTGGTCCGTCTCTGCCGCCGCCCTCGGTCCTCAGAGTTCCCTCTGCCACACTCTCCCCACCCACACCTCCCCCTCTGGTCTGACCTTGAGGGCTCAGCTGGAACCCAGCAAGGCCTTAGTCCCTCCCCAACTCCTCCACTGCCCCCAGCCACGCCACAGGTCCCACCCAAGTGCCTTGTAGGTGGCCTGGCCCACACCCCAGCCAGAGGCACCGAGACATTTCCAAACTGCATCTTTTAAGAAAGAGATTTCAGGAGGAAATTGCTTTCCCCCCGAACCCCACCCCCCCACCCCCCGTCCAGATGGGTTATTTTTTACTTGTCTTTTTCCCCCACTTACAATCTCAGTAAAAAATGAAATCATGTCTAAAGCTTTTCCCTGAGTTGGGGCCAGTCTCTAGCCATCCTGAGGCCTGGAGGCACCAGAGAGGGCCACACCCCAGGAGGTGGGGGCCAGGCACCCAGCTGCCAGTCCTGCAGATGGGGCTCTATTCTAGGGCTCCCCAAGCCCAGAGCCAGGCCCTGGCAGCTGCCGGAGGAGGATGCATGGGTGTGCTCACAGCGGCAGAGAGTGGGGCTGTGTTGGGACAAAGCTGTGAAGTGGGAGGTTCCCTGTGTCTCCTGAAGCCCCATCCCCACCCACAACCGTAACCTCACACTCGCACCTACCACCACCCCTGGCGGCCCCTTTCCCTCCCTCCAGGCCTCAGAGCAGAGCAAAGCACCTGATTCCTCCCCTCACGCCAAGAGTCACAGCCACCTGGGCCAGGCTTTGAGGGCCAGTCCCTAAGCCAGGAGACCCAAGTTCTAGCCCAGCTCAGAAAGTCACTTCCCCTCTCGTGGCCTCAGTCTTCTCACCTGGAAGGGGTGTGGTGAGCCCTGCACTGCTGGCTCAGAATTGAGGCCGGCATCCGATGCGGTGATGCGTGACCAGCACCTCGTAAAGTGACAGGCCTCATGCTTCTTGAACACTCATGCCATGCCGCACACCACGCTGAGTGTCTTAAACACTTGGTCTCGTTTTGTGTTCACAAGAACCTTACAGCTGGGTCTGTGTGTTATCTCATCTAAAGAGAAGGAATCAAGGCTCAGAGAGGCTGTGGAGCTGCCCAAGATCACACAGCAGACGAGGTGTGGAGCCAGCCCTCAGGTTCCTGTTCTTAACCCTCACACGGTGTTGTCAGGTGCTATTTTGTGTTTCTTCATTGGAGTCTTTGGAAGAACTATGATCCAAAGAAATAAGTGGAGGAGGAATTCCAGAAGGAGATATAGGGGTGGGAAGAACCTTCTAGAACATCTCAAATGATAATAATAGTGGCTAACACTTACTGAGCACTCACTGTATGCAGACATTCTGCTGAATTCTTAGGTGTAAACTCAACTAATCTTTACAACAAACCTGTGAGAACCCTTATCTCCAATGTGCAGATGCAAACACTGAGGCACAGAGAAGTTACTTAACTTGTTCAAAGGCACGTGACTAGTTAGCAGCCACACCTTATAGCCTCAGCGATGGCACCAAGGAAGTTGCTTT
>NW_006783618.1:241202-253836 GCF_000442215.2 Lipotes vexillifer
GTTTCCCTACTGAGTTTCCTCTTCCTTCCAGGGGATGGGGGCAGCGAGGGGAGGGGGGCTAAGGGTCAGAGTGAGAACCCCGGACCCAGAGCCCACAGGGAGGGTGAGGATACCTCTGCCTCTGGGTTTCAGGCCAAAGTCCCCTTCTCTCTTGGTCACACCCCTCTCCCACCCCCAAGAGTCTAGTTAGCTGCTCAAGGCTGCAGTGCTGATGGAGGGAGAATGTAGTTCAAGGCTGAGAGACGCGGGCACACCTGTGACACGTTGGCCAGCACCCCATCCCCCCCAGCCGGAGCCTCCCAATCTCCCCCTTGAGGGTCTCCCGCCTCTGGCCCTCTGTGCCAGCTGCCCTTGTCTCCCCTACACCCATCTATCCTTTCTCCTGGCACCAAACTTCAGATCCAAGGTCACCCCAGCCCCGGTCACAGTAACAGGGGGCCAGGGACAGAATGGTCCATGATTTCATGCCGGAATGAGGGTGTGAAGTCCAAGACTGGCCGAGGAGGGGGGAATTTATCAGGAGATGGCAGGCTGGTGACCAAAGTACACTTGGCCCAAGCAATTTCCGGGCTGTGGCTGAGCAAATCACATTGACTTTTAAAGAGGGCCTGTCAAGAGGAATGGCAGCGAGGGTCCCTCCCCCCAACACAAGAGGTGTATCACCTTCAGCTTCCTCTCTCTGGGGAATCCTCTACTTGGTCCCCTCTCCAGTTGGAGCCAGCCTGACCCCACCCTGCACACAAGCAGTAATCTATGCACATCTTGCTGCCAAAAGATCCTGAAATAGTTAAAAAGAATGCATGTAATACTTTAAGATTAAACATATAAATGGATGATTTCATCAAAGCAAAAGAGTAGTGTGGCTCCATATTCAGCCGTGTCAGTGGGACACAAGCGACAGAAGAAGGAAGCAGGGGAAAGAGACACAGAGATAGAGGTGAAGACACCAGAGACAGAGACCCAGAGAGGTTCCAGAGAAAGACCAAGGGGAAGCCTTGGTCCCCAGCCGCTTCCCGGAGTCCAGAGCCAGTCCACCAGACACTGTACACTCATGATGAATTTCCCTTTTCTGTTAAAAATGATCAAGATTCAGGAAGAATAAAAGTAGAACAACAAGGTATTTGAGGGCTTAGTGGGCAGGGGCTCCTGAGGGATCAGGTATGGGGTGTGAGGAAAGGAGGGAAGTGGGATGCCTCACCTGGCCCTCAGGGAGGGAGGGGGAGTTTGGTGCACAAGCCAGGGACAGAGCAATTCCCTGACGGGCTCAGCTCAGCAGGAACCCTCAACCACAGCCCCAACGCAGAAATAAAGTGCTGGCCACCAGCCTGGGAAAGGACCACAGCCTGTCCAAAGGCCACCTGAGAGTTACTGCTTCCATGCCGGCTCCACACTCTGCCAGGTCCTTCAGGGCAGGACTGCGACGTATTCCTCTGTGACCTCAGCACCTACTCGGTGCTGCCACACTCACACTTACACCTTCGAGGTGGCTCCTTGGATGAGTGACCCCACTAATTCTCTTCCTGCCACATCAAAAAGAGGAGATCTGACCTGTCTAGAATTTAGTAGTTTGTAACCTTTCATGGCTTTGAGACCTCGCTGAGAATCTGATGAAAGCCAGGGCTGTCCCCCTCCCCAGAAAACACACACACACACAAACACACACATCACCTGTGATTTTAGTGACTTTGTGTTTCAAGGGTTCATGTCCCCTCTGGGACCCCAGGTTGAGAGAGCCCTGGGCTAGGATCTGGGTAAGGGCCCCTCCAGGTCCGAGGTTCAGCCCCCGTTGTCCTGAGCCCCGACGTGGAAGCCTGGAGAGCCGAGAAGGAGACAAGGTGAGACAGGCTGGATGCTGGCAGGAGGGACGTGTAATCCTGAATGCCGGCATCGCTCCCTTCATCCAACTGCCTAGGCCTGGAGGGTGGAAAAAACCAATGACACCTGGTCTAAGAGAAAAATGAAGAAAGAAAATGAAGGCAGAAAAATGAGCACTTGCCATGTACCCAGATGTGTGCCAGGCACAGCCCTCATCTCCTGTCCTGACAATCACCCAGAGACACGGTGACAAGCCTGTCCTGCCAGCTGCAGCGTCACCCCACCCAACACACACGCACCAGGGCACATCTCCCTCAACCCCGCAGGACCCTGAGCCCACACGCTCCTTCCAGGCCTGGCCCCTCTGCCTGCACTGCATCTCCGGCTCACTTACACAGAAAGGCTTCTGGTTCTGCCAACGACAGCACGGTGGGCGGGCTGAGGGGCCGAAGAAGGCAGCGTGGACATCTGTGATGATGCCCCGGGGCCAAGCCAGCACAGCCCAGCTCTCCGGGTCCTAGAGCTGGTGGGAAGCAGGAAGGAGGGAGCAGGATGCTGGCAGGCGAAGCAAGGATGAAATATTGATGCTCGTGTCCTGGTAAAGCAGAGAACGCCACTTGTCCATGAATAAAAGATGCGCTGGAGGAGCAGGCTGGGCGGCAGATTAATTAATCTAAGTGAGCGCTCTGCCCTGTGCCATGGGGCGGAGCGGGGTGGGGGAGCAGTGGAGTAAACAGACTCACCTCCCAGCTGCTGGCTGCCGCCCCAGCCCTGCAGGCCCAGAGGGGCCAGCGGAAGTCCTCTGTGCCAGGCAGGCAGCTGGTTAAAGCAAGGACACGGGCAGAGCAGCAGTGCCAAGCCCAGGTGGGCGGGGAGGGGGACAGAGGCAGCCGGACTGTCCAAGACAGGCCTGGGCCTCTCTGCCCCATGCCTGCCAGGGGCCACACGAGATCGCAGCTTCCCCAGGCAGGTGCAGGGTCTCTGAGGTCAGTGATGGGGAGCATCTGGGGCTCCTCGGTCCTTTCCTGCTGCCTCCGTTTCTTCCTCAGGGAAATTGTGAGAACCGGAAAAAAGAGGGGGAAGGTAGGAAAAAGGGCAGAGGCAGGAGGCCTAAGATTTGGCAGAGAAAGTTGGGCAGAGGCCGGCATTGCTCTGAGGAATGTTGGCAGGGAGGATGGAGGACCACAACTTCTAAGGCCCAGGGAAGAGGTGGATGGTGCTATAGCTGTATCCGCCCTCAGAAATGCTAAAGCCAAGACCCTGGCGGCTTCTCGCCTTCAGCAGAACACAGAAAATGTGCTCATGCAAGGGAGTGGCCCACGGGTTCTCTGAGGTGGTGGCAGAGTCTCAACAGGAATTGGCGCTCACGACCTCAGCTTGCATTTGTCTCCACAGTACGTGGCTCTGGATAGTGTATGTTACCTAAAGGTTACACTGGACTTGATGGGAAGGGCGGCAACATCCTTCATTACTCTCCTCACTCCAGGGTCCTGCAGGAGGGCGTCATCTCCAGCATCTGAAGTGTCCTAATGACACGCCCCCAGAAGGAGCTCCCCATCCTGACGGTGGCTCCTCCCCCACCCCCACCAGCCTCAGTGGAACCAGGGTGCCCTTTGCTGGGGTCATCATCCTGGTTTGCTCTATGGACAGCAGTACCATCCCTGGAGCCTCTCCCTGGGCAGTTCATCATGAGTGGCCTGCTGACATCTCCTGTGCTCTGTCTCATACTTGTTATTGAATTTTTTTCACCTAGGTTTAGTCCCGTGTCTTCCATTCATTCTTAGCCCCTTGAATGCCAACCAAGTCTTTTTGGTCCTGATAGTGCCTCAAAGCCCTACACAGCCCTGGGCTCACAGGAGGCAGATCACATAGGTGTCAGAATAAGCGAATGAACAACAATGGCCCAGCCAGCCACCCTCTCTCCTAGTCTGATCTTGGTGCCTGGACAGCCCTCGCACTCCTGTCTTTAAGAAGGGAACTAGAGACTTCCCTGGCGGTCCAGTGCTTCCCTGGCGGACCAGCAGGATTTGCTGGTCCAGTGGTTAAGACTCCGTGCTTCCAATGCAGGGGGCACAGATTCGATCCCTGGTCAAGGAACTAAGATTCCCGCATGCCACGTGGCATGGCCGAAAAAATTAAAAAAAAAAAAAAAAAAGATGGGAACTAGTCCTTACTGAGGTGTTTTACAGGCACCCGAACTTCCCCACAATGAGGCAGGTACATCTCTCCTATTGTACAGACGACAAAACTGAGGCTCAGATTTTGGCAAGGTCATCCAGCGGGCAAGTGACAGAGCCAGGAATGGGCCCTGCTCTGAGCCCAGGGTCCTTGCTCATTCCTCCATGTGCTGATAGTGAGAAGCAGCAGGAACACAGAGCAGAGGGCACTTAGCTTTCCTCACTTCCCGTGGAGGAGGAAAGAGGGTTCCCCTGGCTGCTGAGACTGGTCGGAGCTGGACAGAGCCCAAGTGCTCAAGGCTGCCCCGGGAATGCGGGACGGGTCCCATGGCTGAGAGCAGAGAGAAGACAGGTGGTGAAACCCCACTCCTCTCTCAGGGCTCCCTGGAAGATTCCCCAGGGTCTAACAAAATCCATCCAGCTGCCAGAACCTGGCTGCCCAATTCCAGGCACCTCACCATCACCTGTGCCTGGAGCTGAGGGCCGGGGCTGGTGATGCTCCTCAGCCCGAAAATAATCACAGGTCCTCAGGACTGCTGATAGGAGACAAAAAACTGGCAGAAGACTGACCTGGGAGGCACATACATTGTCACACACACGCTCCAGCATTTTATTGCGGAAACAGGGGCATCTAAGTGAGTGAATTTCTGGGGAAAAATAGTGTCTGGGAAGCCAGGGACCTGCCATTTCTGTAGTCACAGTGCCACCTGCTGGCATTACCTGGCATGGCTTGTAGGAGCTGTTCTTGAGCCTGGGGAAGAACTTCCAGACCTCTGGTATCCATTCATTCATTCATTCATTCAGATATTTATTCAGGGCCTGCTGTGTGACAGGCATTGTTTTAGGGGCTGAGTACATAGTAGTGAACAAAACAGACTAAAGTCCCTGGCTTTTGGGCGCTTATATTCTAGTGTGGGAAACAATAAACAAGGCCAACAGCATGCTGTAAATATACAGCATGCTAGAAGGGTGAGCACTAGGAGAAAAATAAATCAAGAAGAAGGTAGGGGGCTTCCCTGGTGGCGCAGCGGTTGAGAGTCCGCCCGCCGATGCAGGGGACGCGGGTTCGTGCCCCGGTCCGGGAAGATCCCACGTGCCGCGGTGCGGCTGGGCCCGTGAGCCATGGCCGCTGATCCTGCGCGTCCGGAGCCTGTGCTCCGCAACGGGAGAGGCCACAACAGTGAGAGGCCCGCGTACTGCAAAAAAAAAAAAGGAGAAGGTAGGGATTGCCCAGGAGTTTGTGATTTTAGATAGAGGGGTCAGACATGACGTCTCTGAGCCAGTGACATTTAAGTAAAGTCTGGAAGGAGATGAGGAGAGAGCCGTGTAGATTTCTGGGCAGGAACATTCCAGACAAGTGCAGAGGCCACACCATGCCTGCTGTGTCTGGGGAACAGAAGAGGCCAATGAGGACTAAGTGGAGGGTGGGAGAGTGGTAGGAGGTGGGACCATATTCCGTAGGAGCTCAGAGGCCACTGTAAGGCTGTTGACCCCACAAAATGGGGCTTCATCGCAGGTGCTGAGCTGAGGAACGGCACAACCCAGCTTGAGTTTTTAAAGGACCTCTCTGGGCCCTGTGTGGAGTCAAGCGTGGAAACGGGGACACTAGTTAGGAAGCCACTGAAACCTCCAATAGGAGGTGATGGTGGCTTGGCCCGGGGGTAGCTGAGGCAGTGGGAGGGGTGGCAGGATTCTCTGGAGTGGGAGAGAAAGAGAGGCGCCATCTTCGACCCCAAGGTTCTGGCGTAAACTACAGAAAGAATGGTGTTGCCCTTACTGAGATGCAGGATTTGCTGGCTTGACTGGAGGAACTGGGAGCTTCATTTGGGACTTGTCCAGTCAGAGTTGCCCATTAGATGTCCAGGGACAGTTGGATAAATAAGTCTGGAGCTCAGAGGCGAGGTCCTGCCTGGAGTTACACTTGGAGTCATCAGCTCTTGGATGACATTAAAGTCATGAGACTGGATGAGATCCAAGAGGGTAGAAAGAAAAGTGAGGGACCAAGGACTGAGCCCCGGAACCCTTGACTTATGAGGTCAGGAAGATGCAGGAAAATTAAGAGGAAGAGGCAGCGAAGAGAGGGAATCAGAAGGCTGGGATCCTGGAACCCAAGTCAAGAGAGAGGAAGGGGTGGGCAATCATATCAAAAAGCTACTGATCCCCATCAGGGCTGAGAAGGCTCTACTGGATTCAGCAAGATAGAGGGCGCCAGTGACCTTGAGAAGAACAGTTCTGGAAATGGATGGAGACAAAAAGAGTAAGTGCAAGAAAGAATGAAAAGAGAGAAATTGGGGACAAGTTGAAACCAGTCTTTTGTGGACTCTTTTGTAAAAGGGAGGAGAGAGATGGGAAGATAGCTGGAGGAGGAGTTGGTTTGGGGTTTTTCAAGGTGGGAAAGAATAAGGACCTGCTTGAATCCTGGCGGGGGTGATTGCAGAGAGAGAGAGAAACCTATTGGAGGAGGCGTAGGGGAGAATCGTGGGAGCACTGTTCTCCAGCAGGTGAGAAGGGATGAGATCTGGTTCTTCGTCCCGACGAGGTACCACCTCACACCCACTATGACGGCTAAGACCCAAAAGACAATAATGAGCGTCGGTGAGGATGCGTGTAAGCAGCTCTTTGAAGGAAACTGCCCTCAGCAGGAAGCCCCTTTTCTCGTCACTTTAACAGAGCTATATCGTAACCAACTTTTAAACCAGGCACCCCTATGCTCTACTCATCTCCGGCCCAAGCACACATTTCAGATCTTTAAGTCACACGATACCTTGTCTAACTTGTCAGTTCTTTCCAGAGATATAGACGTATGGTGACCAGATCTCTTCCCTAGCTTCCCCTTCAGCACCCTCCTGAACAAACTGGGTGACCGAACTTTACGCACAAGTTAACGTCTAGAGTAAGATGTCGAGGAATCGACAAATCCTCCCATAAGCCTGCACACAGTGGGGGATGGCGACAACTCTGACCCCCTGTCTCAGTGATTAACTAGATTCCTTCCCTGTTTCCCTTTTAAAAGCTTTCATGGCCGAGCAGAATCTTTGGAGGTGGTTTTTGGGGGGGACATTGTGTCCACCATCTCCCCAGATTGCCGGCATTCTGATTAAAGGCATCTTTCTTCTCTACCAACATCTGTGAGTATTGATTTTGTAAGCAGTGAGCAGCAGGACCTGATTCAATTCGACAACATGTGGAGAAATTGAAAGTCTTGTACATTGTTGGTGGGAATGTAAAGTGGTGCAGCTGCTTTGGAAACAGTTTGACAGTTCCTGAAAAAGTTAAATGCGGGTGACTATAGTTAATAATACTGTATTGTATATTCGAAAGTTGCTAAGAGAGTTGATCTTAAAAGTTCTCATCAGGGCTTCCCTGGTGGTGCAGTGGTTGGGAGTCCGCCTGCCGATGCGGGGGACATGGGTTCGTGCCCCGGTCCAGGAAGATCCCACGTGCCACGGAGCGCCTGGGCCCATGAGCCATGGCCGCTGAGCCTGCGCGTCCGGACATCGTGCTTTGCAACGGGAGAGGCCGCAGTGGTGAGGGGCCCGCGTACCGCAAAAAAAAAAAAAAAGTTCTCATCAGAGGAAAAGAAATTTCGTAACAATATTTGTGATGGATGTTAACGAGACTTCTTGTGATGATCATTTCACAATACATACAAATATTGAATCACTGTGTTGTACACGTGTATGTATATAACATAATGTTATATGTCAATTATATCTCAATAAAAAAAACTTTAGGTTAAACATGGAGTTACCATATGACCCAGCAATTCCACTCCTATGTGTACCCAAGAGAAATACATACGGCCACACAAAAATGTGCACACAAATGTCCATAATAGCCAAAAAGTAGAAACTCAAATGTCCATCAACTAATGAGTGGATAAACAAAATGTGGTATATCCATACAGTGGAATATTATTCAGTCACAAAAAGGAATGAACTACTGACACATGCTGTAACATGGATGAACCTTGACAACCTTACACTAAGTGGAAAAAACTAGACACCAAAAGCCACAGATTGTATGATTCCATTCATATGAAATGTCCAGAATAGTTGAATTCATAGACACTAGACTTTTCCATAAAGTAGATTAGCTGCTACCAGGAACTGGTGAGTGGGGGACAGAATGGGGAGCAATCGCTAATGGGTATGGGGTTTCATTTGGGGGTGATAAAAATGTTCTGGAATCAGGTAGTGTGTGATGGTTGCACAACTCGGTGGATATGCTAAAAAACATTGAACTGCACCCTTTAAAAGGGTGAATGTTGTTATGCTTTGTGATTTTTTTTCTGAACAATAGTTGTTGTTTTTTAAAGATCCGGTTGTGCAGAGTAGGGGGGCTGCCTTCGCCCCAGGAAAGAGGCAGAGGACTCGGGCACTGAAGCAGGTAGGCGGTTGGGTGTGGTAGTGGACGACCATGGACATTCTCCCCTGGTGGCTTCTACTGTCTTAGTGAGACAGGCGGTGAGGTCGTCAGCTGAGAGTGAGTGGGGGGTGGTTCCAGGAAGAGCGAAGGTGAGGAATGAAGCAAGAGAGGAAATGGATGGACTCGGGACATTGAGTAGGATTGCAGGGCAGGGCTGAGGCCCAGGCGAGGGAGGCAGAGGAGCAGTAGAGATGCGCTGTGGGGGGGAGGGGGGAGCCCCAGCAGCCTTGAGAGTATGGGGACCTGGGTCAGGGGCACCATGCTCCCCACACAACACAGCTCTCCTGACCTCTGAACACACAGGTACACACGTGGTAGTGCTGCACCAGCAAACCCTAAAGATGCCCACCCGTGAGCCTTCACAATTGTAAATGCACATCCCTCTCACCCTGGGATCCATTCCCCTTAGGGAATCTAGCCTCAGAGACTTGCACATAGACACAAGATGTATGCACAGGATGTTTGCGGCAGTTTTGTTAGTAATAGTAAAAGATTGGAAACAGCCCGAATGTCCATAACTGGGGAAATGGTCAAATAAATTCCGGTCCGTCCATGCTATGGAAGCGCTAGAGCAGTAAAGACACTGGAGGAGCCTGTGTGTGTGACGGGGAAGGATGCTAAGACGCAGCATCATTAGGTAGGAAAGGTTGCAGAACAATGTGTGTAATGTTACTTGATTTTCTTTTCTTTTTTTAAAAACAAAAACGGTATTTATAAGTGTATACATAGGTTATTTAAAGGTACAAAAGATCTAGAGAGGATGCAATTTACATTGTTAATGGTGTTTAATCTTGAGGTGTGGGTTTTGGGAAAGGAGTTGAAGAGGGTTAAAGGGATCAAAAGGGTTTTAGAGGGGGACTTTCATTGCTTATTTGATACATTTTATGGTTTTTGGACTCATAACATGGAGCATAGATGCTTTTGTAATTTGAAAAGGGAAGAACTGCTGTGCTCCCCACCCTATCCCTGGCTCCTTTCCTGCCCTGGGTCAGGGAGCCCTGCGGGGTCAGCGTCCCCCCCAGCCCAGACAACAATGCCCTGCCATGTCCCTAGAGGCAGACACCAGGCCTGGCCAGAGCGCAGTGGGTCCCCGGCAGCCTTCCCTCTGCCTGCCCTTCCCAGCTCCACCCCGCAATCTCCCCTTCCCCTCCCCCCATACAACTGTTCCCCTCCAGCCACTTCCCTGGGGAGGAAGGTATCTGATCAATGCACTGGAACCAAAGGTACCAAAGGCAACGGAAGCAGCTGCCCTAATGATAATACCCAGCACTTATATAGCACTTATTGTGTACCAGGCACAATTCTAAACACTTCGTATATGAACTCCCAACAACCCCACAGGTTCCATATATTACTATTTTCACTCCGTAGCAGATTTTTAAACACAAACAAATAAGAAGGAGGCACGAAAAGCTAAGTCCCTTGCCACAGGTGCTACAGCCCACTGACCTGAGAAAGAGGCCACCTCCCGGGAACCCATGGTCCAGGCCGGCCTCCTCCTCCCACTTCCCTCCCCCGCAGCTGTGGGTCCTGTGATGTTCTGATCGGGCCGTGTGCCTTCCAGGGCGAGGCTATGGTTTCCTCAACCCAGAACCCCTGCCCTGCACACGCCCGACACACAGGCAGCACTCATCGTGTTTGTTGAATTAATTGCTCTGTCCCCTCATCCCCCAGTCCACCATGGCCCAATGGGCTGTGCCTTGCCCTCTGGGAATTGGTTTCCTCATCTATAAAATGAGGGAGTGGGTGCACTAGACGGCATCCGACCACCACTTCAGGACGAGAATTAGGGTGAACCCAGTGGGGACTTCCCTGGTGGCACAGTGGTTAAGAATCCGCCTGCCGATGCAGGGGACACAGGTTTGAGCCCTGGTCCGGGAAGATCCCACATGCCACGGAGCAACTAAGCCCGTGCGCCACCACTACTGAGCCTGCGCTCTAGAGCCCGCGAGCCACAACTACTGAAGCCCGCGCGCCTAGAGCCCATGCTCTGCAACAAGAGAAGCCACCGCAGTGCGAAGCCCGCGCACCACGACGAAGAGTAGCCCCCGCTCACCGCAACTAGAGAAAGCCCGGGTGCAGCAACAAAGACCCAGTGCAGCCAAAAATAAACAAAGAAATTTATTTAAAAAAAAAAAAAAAGGTGAAGCCAGTGCTCATCCCAATGGGGTGACTGTCAATGGTGGGACATGAGGGCCAGGGTGGAAGGTGGGAGAGCTTCTGAGACACCTGCCCTCCCGGGCCTTCGGGAGCTGGGAATGAGGGTCTCACCCAACCACAGGCACAGACAGACACTTCACCCGACTGTCCAATCGATGTGGCTCCAGGGGACAACAGCCCACACCCTGTGTCGTGGGCTCCCCAGGGGCTACCCCTGCCCAGCTTCGGGGAAGGTGGGGAGCTGCTCCTGTCACCAAGTCAGAAGTCTTGGCACCCAGGTGGCCGCCACAGGTGGAGGAGACCACACGCCATGTGGGTGGCGCGCGGTGGCTACATGCGGCAGAGTGTGGGCCGGTGAGCCTCACGGACACAGGGAGGGGTGGGGCTGAGCAGTGTCTCTGGTGTCCTTGGGCTGCAGCAGCCGGGGGGTGGGGGGGGTTACCCTCCCTCAGTGCTTGTCTATCCAGCTGGAAAGCGCCAGAACAACCTGGGGGACAAAGAGCCAGTGGAAGGAGGAGGGAGGGGACCCCTCGGCACTGCCTCGGCACGTTCACACATCCGTTCACAGTGCCCCACGGGAATTGGCTTCCTCATGCCTCGCAGATGAGGAACCCGAGGCCCAGAGAGGCCAGGGACAGGGCCTTTGTCGCCAGCTGGGACCTGAACTCCACTCCTGAGTCCACAGCCCGTGCCTCTCCTCATTCCATCTCCTCTGGGTGAACCAGGATTCTGCGCTGGGACTCAGATGCAGCCACCAGCCCTGTCCTGCCCCAGCCCTGGGCTTCCGGCCTCAGCTCTGGAGCCAACCCTCGGTGCCAAGGCAGTGAGTGGCCTCAGATCTGCGATCCAAGGGGTCCTGGGCTAGATTCCACCAGTGGATTCACCGTCAGCTCCTGAGCCCCCAGCCAGCATTCCCCCCACCTCCCCACCACAGCCCCTCATCATCCATAACGGCCCCATCACTTCTCAACAGAGTCTCCCAGCCTCCCAGCCCGCATCACTCAGGGTCACACAGCCGGGCAACCGCAGGCCTCAGACCTCAAAGGAGGTCCAGGTGACCCATAGAAAATAAAGGGGGGAAGGGGGGGTGGGCCCCTCATCCTCCATGCCCCAGAGGTCACCCTCTGAGTGTTTCCTTTTCCCTTTCCTGGAATAGATTTAGGAGCTCTCTGGGGGAGCGCTGGACCTTGACCCTCTCGCATGGTACTAGGGAGGTCTGTGGTCCCAGGGACAGCTCCAAGCTGTTGGCAGACCCATAACCAAGGTGAGTGTCCGGGAAAGCTGTCCCTCCAGCGCGTCCATGCCACACAACCACGCTGAGACACAGCCACTCCCCCCGCAAAGAAGACTCAGGCTACAAGTGCCCCCGGCCCCCCTACTCCTCCCTCTATCCCAGTCCCAGGCTGCCCACAGGTGGCCTCCAACCCCTGTGCTGCCAACTCAGAGGATTCAACAGACAGATGACAGCAGGCAGCCCTTCACCGCCGCCTCCTCGGAGCCTGTTCCTGGGCCAGAGGCCAGAAGGATTTTCCCGGAATTTCTAGGGCCTCCGGCACAAAGATATCAAGAAACCTGGGGGAAGAAAGAACAGGACAGAAGCAGGCAGAACAAGCGGGGGCTGGGGGGAGGGTGTTACCATGTGGGTCATCCATGTTCCCCCCACCCCTCCTTGTGCCCAGCACTTGCTGCTTCCCTGCTATGCACATGAAAGCTCCCACCCACCCTTCCCCAGAACAGACACAAAAGCCAGGGAGGCGGAACTGCAACCAGGTAACATCAAACCAAGTATAGAGGATGCTGCCCAGGCACAGAGGAGGGCCCCATCACAGACACTGTGGATCCAGGAGGACTTCCTAAAGGGAGGACTCCCTAAGGCCTTGGGGGAAAGACCATTTCAAGGAGAAACAGCTTGTGCAAAGGCCCTGAGACAACAGAAAGCGTGGTGAGGATTGAGGAGAGTGGGAAGGGTCTGCACAGGGGCGGCAGCCAGAACAGCCCCGCTCCACGTTGGTGGCCAGCTGTTCACTCATCCTGCTTCCTAGACATGGCAGGGG
>NW_006783618.1:253857-256848 GCF_000442215.2 Lipotes vexillifer
GGAATGCTCCCAGCCTCCTGCTAGCCCCATGAGCATATTTGGGAAAGTATCTTGTCACAGACCTCAGCCCAGCCCAAGACTCCTCTGACCTCCCACATCCTCTCTGAGGCCGCTGCTGGGCGGGGTCTCAGCCCTCAGCCCTCAAGGAGTTCCTGACTCATCGTGGAAAAAGCTAAAAAGACCAGTCTTCTCAAGAATCAGTCCAACTCTGGGGGGAGGGCGGCTGTGACCCCAGCTCCAGGACACAGGGAGAGTGGAGCGGGGGCAGGGAGCAAGTCAGAGACAGAAGAAGATGCAGAAACAGAGACCCCGGGCAGAGACTGATGGAAAGAGAGACAGGAGGTGCTAATCACAGACACAGGGACAGGCAGCCCAAGGCAGCAGGACAGAGATATACCAGGCAGCGACAGCTAACATAAGCCAGAAACAAAGCGATACCCCTAGGTACACAGGACAGGCTGCCAAAGACAGCCAAGGACTACAAAGTCAGCTGATCAGCTGATCTAGAGGCAGCCTGTGGACCCCAGAAGAGATTGGGTGGGGTGCCGGAAGGCAGCTCCCAGCTGTGGGATGGGTCCAATGACCGCACTTGCAGAGCAAGCCATGAGGGGGCGGTGTTGCTCCAGCCACTGCCCTTCAGCTGGAAGCCCAGCTCCCCAAAGACAAAGGCAGACTCCCTCCATCAGAAGCAGCAAAGACCCAGGCTCACTGAAGGTGTGAGAGACTTGGACGAGGGAACCCAGAGCATCCACACTCTAGCCTGGAGACCCCCTCCTCATCCCAGCATCTCCTCAAACCTACCCCTTCCCTCCACATTCCCCATCACCATCCTCGTTACCCCTTTCCTGACCCCTGCCTGGAAAGCCCAGAGCATAGAAGGGCAGAGCCTGGGGATGCCGGCCAATTTCCCTGCCCTTTCTGTAAAGGACATGAGCAGATGCTAGGTCTGAGGACTGCCCTTGGCTCCTGCCACAGGACCTGGTCCCCTCCTTTACATCTTCCCTTGTAGGCTCTTAGATTCAAAGCATCCCTCACAAAGAAACAGAGGTCTGAGCCCACGCTCACCAGCAGACAGCAGTGCTAAACTCACAAGCGCAAACTTGGGCTGCATTAATAGAACCTGATGTCCGGTGGAGGACAGTCATCAGCGATGAAGTCCAGGCCTCTGGTCACTTCTCTTGAAGGGAAGTTAATAAACCAGTGTGACCCAGGAAGAAGGCCACTGTGGAAACATGCTACACATACAAGATCCATCAATGAGCGCCAACACTGCGTCAAACACTTCATATATTTACTTCATCTCAGCTAATCCTTACGTCAACTTGCGTTATTGTACCCATTTTACAGACAAGAAAACTCAGAGACGCTCCTCTTCCAGGGACTATCCTGTAGGTGTGTGTATTTCTCAAAGCTCCATCTCAGGCCTCTTCTCTTCTACTTTGTACATATTTCCCAAGCGTTCACATTCATTCCTGTGACCTAGACTTAGTTCTCAAGTTAAGCCTTTAGCCAAGAGCTTTCTCCCGGGCTCCAGATCAGTCCATCCACCTGCTTTCTCCTGATCTCCTCCTGGATGTCTTCAGGGACCTAACATTCTACGTAGCCAATGGCGACTCCAGATCTTCAGGCAGTGGGTGACCCGGGCACACAGCCAGCTCCCCTCAGCCAGCCTCCACCACTCCCATCCCAGTCAACTTCCAGTAGACTCTGCCCTACGTGAGTCCAGGCACTGCTCTCCGCCCCATCCCATCTCCCTGGGCCTTGCCACCGTCATCCTTCGCCTGCACCCCGCCACCAACTCCAAGCTTCAATATATAGGGATGGACTCGTGTCATTCCCCTGCCTAAACCCATCCAGTGGCCTGTAGGAGTCTGGAGCTGAGTAAACGTTTGTTCAATGAATTCTGCCCCTTCCACACCTCCCAGGGTAGCTCAGCATGGCTCTGGACAGAGATGACTCTTGGTTATGTCTTCCTCCTAGCGAGCTGAATCCTCTCAAGTTGTTGAAACAGCTTCCATTAGGGCAACTGGGGGAGGGTCAAGCGGCCACCCCTCTTCCTGCATCCAGCCTGCTCTCTTCCCCTCTCCCTCCTCCACCCTCAGCCAGCCCTCCTGGGCCAGGAAACTGCTGAGGCACCTCTCGGGCTCTTAGATGTCACCTTTCCTCTTCCCAGTGTGTTCCTGGCAGGGAGGAGACGATGTGTTCCCTGTCTTCCGTCTCCAAACCACCAGCACACGTGTGCACGTGCACATGCGCACACGCATATGCGAAACACACACACACACACACACCGACACACACACACTGACACACACACACCCGCACACATCCTCAGACTACCTCACCTGAGCACACTGCTCCCTCTCTGCCCCAGTAGGGGGCGCCCTCTTCCTCCTCCAAAAGCTCCCCCACCCACACTGCCCCAGCCTCGTCTTGCCCCAGCGCCTCAGTCCTGGGGTCCCCCAGTCTGAGAAGCCGGCCTTGGGCTGGGAGTCCCTCTGTGACTTGTTTGTGGCCTTGGGCTTTCCCTCCCAGACCTCATCTCCACTTCAGTAAAAAGAAATGGTTAGATCATGAGATGACTTCTGAGGTCTCTCCCAGCTCTCGAATCCTGTATCAGTTTGCTTGGCTACCATAAAAAGTACCACAGACTGGGCGGCTTGCGCAACAGAGATTTCTTTTCTCGCAGTTCTGGAGGCTAGCAGTCCCAGAGCAAGATGTCGGCAGGGCTGGCTTCTCCGCTGCCGCTCTCCTTGGCTTGCAGGTGGCTGTCTGCTCCCTCTAGCTTCTCTCCGTGTCCTGATCTCATCCCCTCAGAGGAGCACCAGTCATAGTGGATTAAGACCCAGCCCACGGGGGCTTCCCTGGTGGCGCGGTGGTTGGGAGTCCGCCTGCCGATGCAGGGGACGCGGGTTCGTGCCGCGGAGCGTGCGCGTCCGGAGCCTGTGCTCCGCGGCGGGGGAGGCCACGGCGGTGAGAGTCCCGCATACC
>NW_006783618.1:256858-258246 GCF_000442215.2 Lipotes vexillifer
ATGACTTCTTTTTACCTTGATCACCTATTTTTTTTTTTAAATTTTGAAGCCCAGTTTATGGATCTTTAATTTTATGATTAGCGCTTTTTTATCGTGGTAAAATATACATAAAATTTACCATTTTAGCCAATTCTAAGTGTACATTTAGTGACATCAAGCACATTCACACTGTTGTGCAACCATTACCATATCCATCTCCAGAACTTTTTCATCACCTTCCCGAACTGAAATTCTGTGCGCATTTACACTAACCCCCCACTACTCCCTTCCACGGGCCCCAATAACGACCACTCTACTTTCTGTCTCTCAATTTGACTATTCTAACTACCTCGTGTAAGTGGAATCATATAATATTTGTCTTTCTGTGTCTGGCTGATTTCATTTACTATACTGTCCTCAAGGTTCACCTTGATCACCTCTTTAAAGGCCCTGTCACCAAATACAGTCACATTCTGAGGTCCTGGGGGTGAGGACCTCAACCTATGAATTTTGGGGGACACAATTCAGCCCACAACAGATCCCAAAGAGGCGACGTCATCACCCTTGCTGAGTGTCAGGGCAGCGGGGAGGGCTGATGGGTAATGTGTAGAAAGCACCTGTGGCGCGGCAGGGCACAGAGCTGGTGTTCAATAAACAGTAGCTGTGGGGCTTCCCCGGTGGCGCAGTGGTTGAGAGTCTGCCTGCCGATGCAGGGGACACGGGTTCGTGACCCGGTCCGGGAAGATCCCACATGCCGCAGAGCGACTGGGCCCGTGAGCCATGGCCGCTGAGCCTGCGCGTCCGGAGCCTGTGCTCCCCAACGGGAGAGGCCACAACAGTGAGAGGCCCGCGGACCGCAAAAAAAAAAAAAAAAAAAACAGTAGCTGTGAGCATATGCTGCTGATGACAATGATGGTGACAGTGACATTGGATGATGTCTCGGGATTGGCCTAAGCAAAGTCACCGAGCCCTTACCCGGTGTCCCCACGGGGAAGGCCCCCCGTGAAGGTTTGTGCGTGCGTCTCGCCCTCGCTCCTGGGTCTCTGGCCTGTCCCATCCCTCCCGTCAGGTGAGGAGCTCACCAAGCACAGCTCCCGGGCCCTTGCCTCTTGCTTTCTCCGCGCCTGCGCAGTATGCCCCGCGCAGGCGTGCTCACTGACCAACTCCCGGCGGAGGTGGTGGAGGATGGCAGACCAGGCAGATGAAGTGTTCAAGGTGGGGGGCTGAGTTCAGGGGAGTGAAGCCAGTTGGGGGCTGGAATGCAGAGCATCCAGGGAAGGGCGGGCCTTAGAGGTCATATAGGGGTTTGCATTATTTCCTAACAGCCCTGGGAGGCCTTTGATGGGTTTTCAACAGGGAGAGGTGTGATCAGAAGAGGATGGGGTGGGGGGGGGCGGTGCTACGCGGTG
>NW_006783618.1:258256-259535 GCF_000442215.2 Lipotes vexillifer
CAGTGGTTGAGAATCCGCCTGCCGATGCAGGGGACACGGGTTCGAGCCCTGGTCTGGGAAGATCCCACATGCCGTGGAGCAACTAAGCCCGTGTGCCACAACTACTGAGCCCATGCGCCACAACTACTGAAGCCCGCGCGCCTAGAGCCCGTGCTCCACAACAGAGAAGCCACCGCAATGAGAATCCCACGCACCACAACTAGAGAAAGCCCGTGAGCAGCAACGAAGACCCAACGCAGCCAAAAGTAAATAAAGAAAATAAATAAATGTACTAAAAACAGAAGTGGATCAGGGGAAGTTGAGATGGGGTGGGGCAGTACCAGGGGAGAGAGCACCAGGTGGGAAGGGGGGGGTGCGGACAAGGCAGGGACAGCAGGGAGAAGCGGGTGGTTGTGAGACGCTGGTGATGCATGGAATGCGAGGCGAGAGGAAGGGGAGGTACTAGAGGTGATTCCTGAGGGAACAGGTTGGGGAAGAAAATCAGAGATTGGGTTTTGCACGCCCTGGGCATGAGGTCCCTGTGAGATACCCAAGGCAGGCTGGTGGCTGTATGGGATACCTGGCATGCTCAAGTCTTGGCTGGGGTTCTCACTCAACAGAGGAGAACTGACGTTGTGGGAATAGAAGACATCACTGGGAGATATGTAGATGGGGCTGTGGGCCAGTACCACGTCTGGAGGAGCTACAGAATCCATGGCCCACCGGACAAGCACGGGACGACAAAGGAAAAACCCAGAGAAGTCTGTGCCCTGGACCCAGAGGAAAGAGAATGTTTCAAGAGGAAGGAAAGAGTCAGCTATTACGAAACTGCTGTGTTGTAGAAAGGACAAGGGGATATTCGAGAGGGTATATTCGGTTTGGTGACATGGAGACCACCCATCGGTCATCTCGGCCACAGAAGAGCTGCACAAGATCAGAGTTGGTCTCAGAGGGTAGAGAGATGAAGAAAGGGAGGTGTCACTAAGGACCACTCTTTCAAGAAATTTGTCTGTGATGTGGAAATGGGGAAAGAAAGATTCAGAATATTTTTAAGATGGAGAAAGTCTGTGGATATTTAAATGCTGGTGGGAAGAAGCCAGGAGGAGGAGACAGGGTGAAGATACAGGCAAGAAAAATGTCCATCGATAATCCAAGTCCCTAAAGGGGGATGGGAGGCGGGCAGAGGGCTCTCTCAGGGAGGGTGGCTGCAGGTGCGACGAGGCTCCCTACTGGAAATTTGGAAACCGGGAAACCGAGTAGATGGTGGCTCTCTGCTTCCCTGAGCCCAGGGGGGGAGGGG
>NW_006783618.1:259582-277875 GCF_000442215.2 Lipotes vexillifer
CAGTGGGGCTTCTAAGCAGGAGTACACACCCCGGTGGAAGCCCTGATGCGATGGTGAAGGAGAGGGCCCTGCCTGCCCCAAGGCGCAGCCCTCAAGCCAGTGCAGGACAGAGGGCAGCTGGGTGTGCAGGGCCATCCAGCCCTGCCCTGTGTGGCAGGAGTCCTCCCACCAGCTCCGTTCAGTCTACCTTCCTTCGGGCTGAGGGAGCAAGGGGCGAAGGCCTGTTCTCCTTCATCCAGCCCCGTAGGGCACCCAAGCCCCCGGCCCCAGCGGGCCAGCCGAGGATGTTCACAGGGGCAGCCAAGGCCTCGAGGGGAGGGGTCACGCTGGAGTACTGCTGAGTAACGCTGAGTACTTCGGTCCCTTTCCTCCTCCGCTCCCCACTCCTGCCCCTGGCTCTCCTTCAGTCACCATCGTCTCTCTTCCCCTCATCTCTGGGGAAATGGAAAACAGCCCAAAGTGAGGGATGGAAGGGGATTTTGGAGCACAGGTGGGAGGGGGGAGGGAAACGCACGCATGGAGAAACAGCAGACCCCTTGTTGGAGTGATTCCGCCCCACAGCCATCCAGGGCTGAGGTTTGGCTCAGCAGGACCAACAAAGGGGCAAACTGGTAAGGGAATTTAGAGTTAGCAGGAGAATGATAGAAATAATGTCATCCGAGCAGACTAGAAAGGAAAATGAAGACAGGAGAGGAAGCAGGAGAAAACAGAAGTTCTAATGACACTAAAAAAAAAACTCTTGTGGAAGGAATTGATGCAGGAGGCTGGACAGGATGGCTGGAAGGTCGCATAGTCAGTACAGAAAAGGGGAGGGCAGGAGGGAGGAGGGGAGGGCTGGTTGAGCCCTGGGCAGGAATGGGGGCCATTCCCACTGGAGATCCTGACCACTCTGGATTTTCCCAGGCCACTGGCAGAATCAGAAGAGACAGGGAGGGGCCAGGGTAGGGCAAAGCTGGCTGATGGGAGGGGCCCAGGGGACTGGAGGCCTCTGGCATCATGGCAGCCCCTCAGGTTCAAGGTCTAGGAGCCTGAGTTAGGTTGCGAGGCAGGCTGGACTGCCTAGGCTGGGAGCAGGCTGTTTCAGGCCCAGCTGTGGGTAGGAGGGAGGGAGGGAGGGAGGGAGGAAGGAAGGAAGGAAGGAAGGAAGGAAGAGACCAGTGCAAAGTTACAACTTTCCTGATCAGTGAAACCATTTTCAAAACATCTGAATAGATTCAGAAAGATGTCAGAGAAAACTTTATATTTCAAAGACTAAAAAACAGAGAAATCCCCCAAATTAAGTGCCTTGGGAGGAAGAGGGCCTAGACTCCACTAGGGGGAGCCTCCCAGGTGGGCCTCCAGGTCGAACCATGTGGGTGCAGCAGGTGCCCTTTCTGCAGGAAATGCTTTCCCAAACCACTCAAAGGCATATGCGGCCTCAGAAATGTTAGGAGCCACTGGCTGAATGACATTCGGACACCATGTCCAAACTAGGGCCTGTGGGAAGGGCCCATCTTTCTGCTATGTCGCCAAGGCAGGAGGGAAGGTGCTGCCAGGAAGGGGTGCGGCAGTTTCCCAGCTTGGTGCCTCTTCCCTCAGCACCTCCCCTTAAAGTTCTCTGGCCCAGAATTATTCTTGAGCCCTTCTACGTGCCGGACAGTAGGCTGGGTGCTGGGGATGCACAGGCAAGTCAGCACAGTCCTTGTCCTTGAGATGCTCACAGGCCTAGAAGGTAAGTGTTTCATCTCCTCACCTGGCACCAACCAGGTGGGATACAGAGCAGGTGCTCCAGGCCTTTGCACATGCTGTTTCCCTTGCCTGGAACACCCTTCCCTCCCCACACCCATCCCCATACAATTCCTCCCACACGTTTTAAGCTGCTTACTTACCTCCTCCAGGAGTAACAAAGCCTTAGGTGTCACGCCATCTGGGAAGACTTGCTTGAACTCCCAAAGTTATGAGTGCCATGCCCCCAACCCACCCCACCTCTCCCCTTCCCCCAGCCTCCCACCTCAGCTAAAGTTCTAAAGATGTGGTGTAGTTGTGACTGATGGTGTGGGCTCCAGAGTCAGAGTCCAGAGGAGGCCTGCAAATCCTGGCACCTTCACTGACCAGCTGAGGGACCCTGAATAACTTACTTGCCTTCTCTAAGTATCAGTTTCCCCATCTGTAAAATGGAGAGGGTTTTTTGTTTGTTTGGGTTTTGGTTTTTCTTTTTCTTTTTTCAGCTTTCTTGAGATATAATTTACCTAGAACAGTGTGTAAGTTTAAGGTGTACAACATGTTGATTTGATACACTTATATATTACAAGATGATGACCACCGTAGCTTAGCTAACACGCCTTCCTGTCACATGATTACCATTTCTTGCTTGTGGTGAGAACATTTCAGATCTACTCTCTTAGCCACACTCAAGTATATGATACAGTATTAGCTATAATCACTATGCTGTACATTACATCCCCCAAATTTGTTAATCGTCTTTTGTAATTATTGAGCTATAATTGACATCGAACTTTATGTTAGTTTGGGGTACGCAATGTGATGATTCAATATTTGTATACATTGTGAAATACTCACCACGGTAAGTCTAGTTAACAACAATTACCACACATAATTACAAATTTGTTTTTCCTGTGATGGGAACTTTTAAGATGTACTCGCTTAGCAATTTTCAAATATACAAAGCAGTGTTATTACCTACAGTCACCATGCTGTACTTACACCCTCAGGAAGAAATGAAGGTTTTTAGAGTACCTATTTCATAAGACTATTTTGAAAAGCAAGGAAGAAATTCCCCACAAAGCAACTTAGCACAGTGCCTGTCAAAGGCAATTCAAAAAAGCACTTAGTAGGGCTTCCCTGGTGGCGCAGTGCTTGAGAGTCCGCCTGCCGATGCAGGAGACGCGGGTTCGTGCCCCGTTTCGGGAAGATCCCACATGCCGCGGAGCGGCTGGGCCCGTGAGCCATGGCCACTGAGCCTGCGCGTCCGGAGCCTGTGCTCCGCAAATGGGAGAGGCCACGACAGTGAGAGGCCCGCATAACGCAAGAAAAAAAAAAAAAAAAGCACTTAGTAGCTATTATGATTATTTTACTACCGTAGAAGTCATTGCATTAAGGAACAACCCTCGAGGGGGCACTGCCTCTCTGGTTTACCATGAGACGTCTTAGCAGTGATCCTGCCGCAAAGTAGGTGCTCAATATAAAACTGTTGAATAAATGACGACATTGACCCCTTAAATGATACCACTGAACCCTCTACTTCTAGCCATTTCTCTAGTTTTTCTGGTCCAGGCTCCTGGTGCTGTGAAGTGGGGATCCACCTGGCAGGAGAGGGTCAGAATGAGAGCCGTGGGAGGGAGGCGCGGCCAGAAGTCTGGAGAACCACCTGAAATGCCAGCGACAGCCTGTCAAAGACCAGCACTGTCTGCCAGCCCCTCATGCAAGTGAGGCCATCCTGAGGGTCCCTTGCTGCCTGCTCCATGGGCCAGTTCTCTTTGCTCTTTCTTCAAACTGCCTCACGAGGTTTGCTATTTAACTTTCCATGATTTTTGCACCACCTGCTGCCAACAAATGTGAGACAGGAATAAAGTTGACCAACAGTTCCAAAAAAAAAGGACCATCACTGTCCCATTAGGGACCCAGGGCCTGAGGGGGGGCAGCCTGTCCAAAGTAGGAACATCCTTTCAAGGAAGCATCTTCCTCCCTCCAGCACCACCACCCTGCTTACTCCAGGGTACCCCTGGGTGCCTCCCAGACCCTGGGTCTTCCTTCTCTGCCCAGCTGATTGGGAGTCGAGGTGTGCTGAGGAGTTACCCTTCCAGGAACAAGAGAAGGAACAGAGCATAGAGAGGCCTGGGGGAACAGAACGTAAAGGTGGAGAAAATGAGTGGCGGCATCTCAAGTTAGAATTTAGGCCTGGGGACCCCCAACATCTGATGCAAGAGGCTGTGGAGTCCGGTGGCTCTGAGTTCTTCCTAATTTCAGTCCTGTCCCCAACTTGCTGTGTGACTTTAGGCAGGTTACTTATCTTCTCTGGATCCTAGCTTCCCCTCCTGTAAAATGCAAATTGTGATATTGTAGTAGTGACAACTATCACTGCTTGTCCAGCCAAGTTCAAGGGCAGTCCCACGGTCACTCCAAGTGACCACAGGCCCTGGGTGGGGTCTCCCTCTTCCTCTTGAACTAACAGATACAGCAGGAAACGAGGACTGAGAGCAAAAGACCACGTGATGGCACTTCCCTGGAGGTCCAGTGGTTGGGACTGGACCAATGAAGGGGGTGCGGGTTCGATCCCTGGTCGGGGAGCTAAGATCCCACACACCCCATGGCCAAAAAAACAAAACATAAAACAGAAGCAATCATGTAACAAATTCAATAAAGACTTTAAAAATGGTCCACATCAAAAAAAAAAAAAAGGCCATCATCAAAAAATCTAGAAACAATAAATGCTGGAGAGGGTGTGGAGAAAAGGGAACCCTCTTGCACTGCTGGTGGGAATGTGAATTGGTACAGCCACTATGGAGAACGGTATGGAGGTTCCTTAAAAAACTACAAATAGAACTACCATATGACCCAGCAATCCCACTACTGGGCATATACCCTGAGAAAACCATAATTCAAAAAGAGTCATGTACCAAAATGTTCATTGCAGCTCTATTTACAATAGCCAGGACATGGAAGCAACCTAAGTGTCCATCATCAGATGAATGGATAAAGAAGATGTGGCACATATAAACAATGGAATATTCCTCAGCCATAAAAAGAAACGAAATTGAGTTATTTGTAGTGAGGTGGATGCACCTAGAGTCTGTCATACAGAGTGAAGTAAGTCTGAAGGAGAAAGACAAATACCGTATGCTAACACATATATATGGAATCTATGAAAAAAAAATGTCATGAAGAACCTAGGGGTAAGACAGGAATAAAGACACAGACCTACTAGAGAATGGACTTGAGGATATGGGGAGGGGGAAGGGTAAGCTGGGACGAAGTGAGAGAGTGGCATGGACATATATACACTACCCATAGCACAGGGAGATCAGCTCGGTGCTTTGTGACACCTAGAGGGGTGGGATGGGGGAGGTGGGAGGGAGAGAGACGCAAGAGGGAGGGGATATGGGGATATATGTATATGTATGACTGATTCACTTTGTTATAAAGCAGAAACTAACACACCATTGTAAAGCAAGTATACTCCAATAAAGATGTAAAAAAAAAAAAAAAGACCACAAAATGTGAGGGCTGAGGCTGCCACAGTGGGCTTCATGCCACAGGACTTACAGGGAAGCAGAAATCCCTGTAAGTGTAATGTGAGTGGAGCAGTCTGGCTGGCAGAGAGGGGAATGGATGCAGAGAGAAGCAGAGACAGCAGAAAGGCCATTGCTAGAGCTGCCTTGATGTCTCTGCATCCCCAAACCCCAATCTCTGGGTATCCAAGCCACAAAGACCCCTTGTCACCCCCTAAGGTCAGAAAAGCCATAGCTGGAACCTGTATCCTGCTCACAGGGTCGTCTTGAAATGAAAGCATTAGCCCAGAGTCTGGCACGGAGTTGGTGCTCAGTGACAATGATGACGGGGGGATCAGAGCCCCACATGGGTGAGAAGTCTCAGGAAGGCCCCTGCCCTGCAGCCTCATACACGCTCCGTAGGCCCCTGGGGGGCAGAGGAGGGGTGGTGAGCGGCTGCACTCACTAAGCCTTCCCCTCCTGTTCCTCCCAGCAGCAGCCCGCCAGGCCTGGGCACCTGCTGATGTCCCAGCAGGGGCCATAAAGGTGAAGGAGGTGGAGACACACCCACAAGGCCAGCCCTGGCAGGGCTGGAGGTGGGGGGGTGGGACAGGAGGCGTGAGGCGGTGCCCCAGTGAGGTGCACTTTCGGGTGGCCTTGGTTAAGAGCACAGCTCTGAGCCAGAATGCCTGAGCTTGACCCTCTGTGCGACCTTGGGCAGCTCACCTAAGCTGTGTCACAGTCTCCTTGCAGTAATATGGGGATGAGAGCAGAACCTACTTCCTAGGCTTGAGGGGGAGGTAGAAAGAGGTCAGGATGGGCCAAAGTCAGAACAATGCAGCAAACAGACGATGAACACTGCAGCTGGTACCTGAAGAGAAGCAGCCAGATGCAGACGCCGGCTTTCACTGGAGAACAGGCCGGGCCTGGGTGCTGGGCTCCCCCAGCCGCGGTCTCAGGACCGCTGCCTCTGGTCTGCTCCGGGATTCCCACCAGCACCGTCTCCTTCCTCCGCCCACAGCCCTGCAGCCCACCTACCCCTCATTCCAATCTCGAGCTCCTTCCATACATCCTTTAGGCTCTTGCTCAAACATCAGCCCTTGAGAGAAGCTTCCCTAGGGGTCCTCTTCACCCAGGGCCCTCTGCTATTCTGTCTCAGACCCTGGGAGCATTTATCATAGAGCTTGAATCACAGGAAAATCCTGCCATAACATTCATTCAGACAGAGGCACAGTTGGGGCTTTCCTCATGCCTTCCAGCTACCCCCCACCATCAGCTGCTGGTGAACAAGGAAATACTCAAGTTCACGTCTTTGGGGGCAGGGACAGGATGTCCAGGAAGCACAGCCTGTGACCATTCGCGACTTTCTCATGTCAGTGCCAGTTTAGTTATGCATAGTGTAATTTGAACTGTCTTTACTTTTTGTGCCAGGAAAATAATCCACTTTTTAAATTCAATGTTTGCTTTATTTCCGCTTGCAAAACAAAAATCAGTCCCCAAACTAAAAATGTATCAGTTTCAAAGTATTCTTATACTACAACATTTGACTATGAAAATCATTTAATATGTCTTTTAAAATTATTTCATACAGGGCATCTAATTGTTTTTTTTTTTTTTTTGCAGTATGCGGGCCTCCCACTGTTGTGGCCTCTCCCGTTGCAGAGCACAGGCTCCGGACGCACAGGCTCCGGACGCACAGGCTCCGGACGCACAGGCTCAGCGGCCATGGCCCACGGGCCCAGCCACTCCGCAGCATGTGGGATCTTCCCGGACCCGGGCACGAACCCGTGTCCCCTGCATCGGCAGGCGGACTCTCAACCACTGCGCCACCAGGGAAGCCCCAGGGCATCTATTAAAGCTCTGGGTTGGGCTGCCTTGCTGAGAGCAGTGCCATAGCTCAGAATTTTTAGAGGCATAGCAAAGGTACTTACTACATTTTAAAATTTATTTTATGCAGAAATTCTTTTAGGACAGTGACTATAGCTACCTAAGGTCTCCTTTTCTTGGTGATGCTAAGAAACCGTGTTCCCAAACCAGAATATTTTTTTCTTTTCCATTATGGTTTATTACTATATTGAATATTACTATACTCAATTAGTAATATTGAATATTACTATATACTTATTACTATATTGAATATAGTTCCTGGTGCTATATAATAGGACCTTGTTGTTTATTCACTCGGAATTCTTGTTTTCATTCGGAATTTTTTAATAAACATTTTTTTAGAGCAGCTTTAGGTTCATAGCAACATTGAACAGAAGGTGCAGAGATTCCCCATACAGCCCCACTCCACATTGCATAGCCTCCCCCATTATCAACATGCCCCATCAGATAATACACTTTTCATTAACTTCACAGGAGCGTGGTCTCTCCTTTTATAATTGGACTATTTGGAACCCACTTAGCACAAAACTATGGGGATTGAACCCTTAAGACACTTACTGGGTACCTGGATGTCTGCTTCCCCAGTGGGATGTAAGTTTCACAAAGGAGTCCAGTCTGGGCTTCTCAGTGCTGCATCCCTGGTAGCCTATATAATGCTTCCCAGGAGCGGGAGCTGAACTTGAGAAAACGAATAAGACCCGCCACAGAAGCAGAGATCAAGCCACGGGTCAGGAGGCCTAACCAGGTAGCCAGTGATCACAGCCACATCACTTATCCTCAGCGTAAGGGGAGATCCAGAGGCCAGCAGCCCTCACCGCAGCCCTCTCCTCTGATCACAGGATTCCAAGAAGCCCAAAGAGAAAGACCATGACCTCTCTTACTCCCTGGGGAAACTGGCTCCACAGCTGAACTGCTGGGAGCTCTGCTCTGCCCTCACCCAGGAGCGCTGGGGGTGAGCCAGGCTTCCTCATCACCCCCAACCTTACCATGATTTATGGAGAAGACAAACCCAGGAAGGAAGCCTCGATCAAGGACCTGCCAAGAAACATAATAATTTAATGAATTAAGCTCATTTGGATGGGTTGGGGGTTTTCTCCATTACATTTGTATCTTGATTCCAACGGTCCAGGGAAGCCCCAGGGCATCTATTAAAGCTCTGGGTTGGGCTGCCTTGCTGAGAGCAGTGCCATAGCTCAGAATTTTTAGAGGCATAGCAAAGGTACTTACTACATTTTAAAATTTATTTTATGCAGAAATTCTTTTAGGACAGTGACTATAGCTACCTAAGGTCTCCTTTTCTTGGTGATGCTAAGAAACCGTGTTCCCAAACCAGAATATTTTTTTCTTTTCCATTATGGTTTATTACTATATTGAATATTACTATACTCAATTAGTAATATTGAATATTACTATATACTTATTACTATATTGAATATAGTTCCTGGTGCTATATAATAGGACCTTGTTGTTTATTCACTCGGAATTCTTGTTTTCATTCGGAATTTTTTAATAAACATTTTTTTAGAGCAGCTTTAGGTTCATAGCAACATTGAACAGAAGGTGCAGAGATTCCCCATACAGCCCCACTCCACATTGCATAGCCTCCCCCATTATCAACATGCCCCATCAGATAATACACTTTTCATTAACTTCACAGGAGCGTGGTCTCTCCTTTTATAATTGGACTATTTGGAACCCACTTAGCACAAAACTATGGGGATTGAACCCTTAAGACACTTACTGGGTACCTGGATGTCTGCTTCCCCAGTGGGATGTAAGTTTCACAAAGGAGTCCAGTCTGGGCTTCTCAGTGCTGCATCCCTGGTAGCCTATATAATGCTTCCCAGGAGCGGGAGCTGAACTTGAGAAAACGAATAAGACCCGCCACAGAAGCAGAGATCAAGCCACGGGTCAGGAGGCCTAACCAGGTAGCCAGTGATCACAGCCACATCACTTATCCTCAGCGTAAGGGGAGATCCAGAGGCCAGCAGCCCTCACCGCAGCCCTCTCCTCTGATCACAGGATTCCAAGAAGCCCAAAGAGAAAGACCATGACCTCTCTTACTCCCTGGGGAAACTGGCTCCACAGCTGAACTGCTGGGAGCTCTGCTCTGCCCTCACCCAGGAGCGCTGGGGGTGAGCCAGGCTTCCTCATCACCCCCAACCTTACCATGATTTATGGAGAAGACAAACCCAGGAAGGAAGCCTCGATCAAGGACCTGCCAAGAAACATAATAATTTAATGAATTAAGCTCATTTGGATGGGTTGGGGGTTTTCTCCATTACATTTGTATCTTGATTCCAACGGTGTGTCTCTGGTTGGAACCCCAATAAATAGGTGTCTCTGGTGGCGGGGGGCCCAATAAATAATCTGGTTTCTGAACAATTTGAGAAATAAAAGAGTAAAAAAAGAATCCACCAAGATGCAACAGTGGGGACCTTGTTCTCATGGAGGGCCATGTTCTCCCAGGACAGAGAAGGTGGGAAAAGGTGACCCCTGTCACATGTGAAAGGTCAGGATAGAGCCCTGGGCAGAGCAGGGAGACGCTCCAGCTGGCACAGGGGTTGGTTTCATGTTACTTTCTGTGTTTATTTCCCCTTCATCATCCCTGAAGCTTGTGCAATGCTTTGTTAAATACCCCAATCTTGACTCAGCTGTGTTTAGGGAAATTGAGGCAATGATCCCAGTTCCAGCTCAGGCTGGACCAGCCACCTAAAGCCAACGGGAGTGGCCACGGAGCTCTTTAGTGACAGAGCCAAAGGAAGCAGAATCCCCGGGGAAATTTGAGATTTCAGAATCCATTCGTGACCTGGAAGTGAAGTTTTGCTCCACACTGCTAACCCTGGAGAATTGGGACTTGAATTTATTCTGAGTCAGCCAGACCCTATATAGAAAGTCTCCCGGCATTCAGGTCTGCTCCCCGGCTTTCCCCACCAGGAGATCTCCCAAGGGTCACGTTACTCATGTCTTCTTCCATTCCACACCCCCAGAGGTGGAGGCAGATGCCCTGTTCCCTCCAGGTTCTCCATTGGTAGGAAAATCCTCCCAACTTTCCTTCCTGCCCAACTCCACTCTGCCTGAAGAGCTAGCCTGCGGTCACCCAAACGTGATCTTAAATGAGTATGTTCTCACCAGGCAGCTCTCCCACTGGGGGTCGTGTGTCTGTCAACAAGGTTACTGTGGATTATGAACTGGATTTTCCACAGACTTCCACTAGGCAAGCAGAGATGTGTTTCTTCCCCAAAAAAGGAGGGCAAAGGAGTAAAGTCTGGGAGTGGGAAAAGAAGTAAGCGAGGCTACATAGAGATCTCATTACCCCAGGATGTGGTTTTAATTCTGTGCTTCCCTTGCAGCCTCTACCCTGCCCCCAAGTTTATTAAGGGCTCCAGATTAAATATACAAGATGTACTTGTAACATGGAGACCCTGGCTCAGTCTCCTGAGACTCTCAGGGGAAAGAAAACAACCACAAATCGAGGAACAGAGAAAAGGCAGTCTGTGACTTTCAGAATCTCCTTATTCAGTTAATTGCTTAATAGGATAAATAGAAGGAGGGGTTGGCATATCAACTAGGTGCTTGCAGCTCTAAAATCAGCCTTCAAAACACCCTATTTGCCAGGTAGAGCATATTCTCTGCGGGCCCCACTCCCATCTGCTAACCTTTCTGGAAGGCCAAAGAAGAGTAGAGAATTTGCCTTTACAATATATTTATTAAGGAGGAGTTGCAAGCAGGAAGGGTCCTTAAATCATTGAGTCTTTAGATAAGGAGCTTATGCCCTGAATGCTTCTTTGAGTGCTTAGCTCCTGATTGAGAGACACATCTAGGGCATTAACAAAAGGGCTCTGATGATGTACCGTAGAAAAAATTATCTTTGGGACTTCCCTGGCAATCCAGTGGTTAAGACTCCACGCTCCCAATGCAGGGGGCGTGGGTTCGATCCCTGGTCAGGGAACTAATATCCCACATGCCATACGGCATGGCGGGAAAAAAAAAAGAAAAAATTATCTTTCTCCCCAGGGTTTAACCGGGGCCATCAACTGAATAAAGGGTCCCTGGTACCTAGCATGGTATGAAACATAAAATGACACTCAACAATTTGAAAACCAATGTTTGCATGGATGGATGGATATGTGGATGGATGGATGGATTCATGGATGGATGGAATCATGGATAGATGGATTCATGGATGGATGGATGGATGAAGGTAAAGTAGCTTCCCTTTTTGGGAGTTCCTTCCTTCAACACTATCCCTAGAAGGGTCCAATCACATAGACACAGATTGGTTCAGCTGAACGAAGACTAGACAACATATTAGGGTATGTGAAAGGAAGGAGGAGTACAGAGATAGCTTCCAGAATGTATGGGAGGAAGAGACTGTTGCCAACTTATCCTAGTTCTTCATGTATCTATTAATCTAGCATTTTGATTGTTTTTTTCTTTTTCAGCCACAGTTAGAAGTGCTACCACCTTTTCCCCACCACCTATCTCCCTTTGTCAGGGGCACCAGAGACTAAGCCAGGGGACCTTACGGACCATCTAGTCCAAAGAAGCACACGGTCCTCAGACACGTTTTGTTTGGCCTCTGCAGTTATTTAAAATTTTGACTTGGATATTAACATGTAAAAATCAGATTTTATGTAAAAATACAGTTTTTTTGTTTTTCTTGGGAAAAAAAAAAAACCCGAAGACCTGGCAATATTTCCCTGGCACTTTCCCTTAGTGACAACTGACTGGCGCTGGGAATAGGTTGCCCATGTCAGTCAGGAGTACACTGTCCACTTAGCCACAAGCCCCACCTTGCTCAACTGTACATACTGCCTGCTTCCCTCATTCAACAGTTTCTGTCTGTTTGGTCCCCAAAGTATATGAACCATTTATACAAATCTAATACCCTCACTCTACAGATGAGGAAGCTACGGCCCAGAGGGGAAATGATTTGACTAAGTTCACACAACAAGCTACCAGCAGAGCCAGGACTAGTAACTACTGGTTTGTTTGTTAGTGTGTAGCATGGTGGATCTTTTAAATACTGTTGGATAAATGAATGTGTGAACTAATTAAACATCCATTTTTCCAACTACCTTGAAGTTTGCCCCATCTGTGCTATTACAGCTGTACCCTCCATGCCCACTCAAAGCACACACGCCAGGAGTTATCCTGGGCCAGCTCTCCCTGGACCAGAACTCTCCTGCTGATCTCTGTACCCTGAGATGGTCGCACTGAGATGTGGTGGCTGGGCTTGCCGTTCCAACGTTCCTATTATCTACTATCAAGTTCAAGTGTGAGGGGTTTTCTCATTTTTTGGTTGCCCAGCACCTTTCTCCCCTGCTTTGGTAACTGTCTTTCAATTTTCTCCTCCCCCATTCTCCATCTGTGAGCTTTTCCCTGGAGTTGATGGCCATTCTATTCCCAGAGGTAAGGGGTGAGGGGAGAGGCTGATTGGCTTGAACCAAGACATGGACCCTAAGAAGTCCCTTGGGTCTGGTGATAGGCACTACTCCATTCAAAGTCAATAAGTCTGAAGCAGGGAGTCACTGTTCCTCTAGGAAAGAGATTCCCTGGAAGCTGCTAACTGTCATTTGGGGGCCATAATGAGAATGTTTATCTGAGAATGGAGCCAACACAGAAGAAGAGGCACTGAGTAAGGGAAAGACAAACCGGGTCCCTATCAAGTAGAACCCTGGGCATAGCCTCACCTGAAGTTGACATACCCCTGGATTGTTCAGCTAGTGGGCCAACAAATTCTCTCTTGCTTAAGCCAAGTTGGGACAGGTTTCCTGTCATTTCCAACATAAAGAGAGCTCCTGGGGACCAAGGCACTTTCCCAAATATTCTCCTCTATGGAATAGAGGGTGTACGACTCTCTGGGTTGCAAGTGATGTATGCCACGCGACTGAGCATCCTCTTAGAGAACGTGGCACAGGTCTCTGCTCTGCACTAGGAGCTGAGGTTGCAAGGATGACTAAGACATATATCAGTCACGGCCCAGTAACAGGGGTAAGTCTCTTCCTGGAAAGTGGATAAGACTCAGCAGGAGAGGACATCTTTGTAAGCCATTTAAAGGAGCTTAGACTAATTTTGGGGGTGGGGGGGATGGCCACGATGGCCTGAGCTCACCTCCTCTCACAAGTACACCAAAACTGCAAGTATTTACAGAACAACTATCAATGAGAAGGACCCAAAGACTAGCAGAAACGATTTTCCACAGCTAAAGATATAAAGAACCACAATGAGATGGGCAGAGAGGTGGAGGCACAGTATAGTCAATACTCACACCCCAAGGCGGGCGACCCACAAATGGGAGGATAAATCACAATTGCAGAGGTTCTCCCCAAGGAGTGAAGGGTCTGAGACCCATATTGGGCTCCCCAGCCAGGAGGTCCTGCACTGGGAAGATGAGTCCCCAGAACACCTGGCTTTGAAAGCCAGTGCGGCTCATACATGGGAGAGCTGGAGGACTGTAGGAAAGAGACTCTGCTCTTAAAGGAGCACACAAAACCCCACATGCTCTGAGACTCAGCGCAGAGGCAGTAATTTGAAAAGAGCCTGGGTCACACCTACTAGCTTATCTTGGAGAGCCTTCCAGAGAGGCGGGAGGCAACTGGAGCGCACCGTGGGGACATAGATGCTGGCAGCAGCCATTTGGGGAGCTCATTCTATCATGAGAACAGTGGTGCTAGCAAGCTCTATTTTGGACTCCTCCCTCTAGCCCATTAGCCCCAGGGGCTTACCTGTCCACTAACTGGTCAGCACCAGTCTCAAGAGCCACACCCCCACCAGGCCAAGAAGCCAGACCCACGGTGACCCAGCTCCACACACCAGTGAGCCCGCACCAGCTCTGGAACCCCCTCGGCCCCTGCCAGCCACGCCAGGACCAGCCCTGCCCCCCCAGCAAGCAGCCTCTGTGTAAGGCAGAGCCTGGCAGCCAACTGGGTCAGGGCAGGTCCCGCCTACCAGTGCACCCACAGCAGTCACATCCCCAGTGACAAAAGAGCCAATGTAACCCACATACAGGGCACCCCTAGAGCATATAACTCTGATGACCAGAGGGGAGTGTCCTGCCAACCCCCATGGGACATCTCCTACATAAGGCCACTTCAAGATCAGGAAACGTAACCAACCTACCTAATACATAGAAATAAAAACAGAGAATTAGGCAAAATAAGGCAACAGAGGTATATGTTCCAAATAGAGAAGCAAGATAAAACCCCAGAAAAAGAACTAAGCAAAGTGGAGATAAGTGATCTACCCAATAAAGAGTTCAAGGTAATGATCATAAAGATGCTCAGAGAACCTGGGAGAAGAATGGATGGACAGAGTGAGAAGTTAGAAGCTTCTGACAAAAAGTTAGAAAATACAAAGAAGAGCCAAACGGAGCTGAAAAATGCAATAACTGAAAAAAAAAATACACTAGAAGCAATCGACAGTAGATTATATGATACAGAGGAACGGATCAGTGAACTGGGAGACAGAGCAGTGGAAATCACCCAAGCTGAACAGAAAAAAGAAAAAAGAGTTTTTTACATTTTTATGTATTTATTGGGGGCTGCACCACGTAGCATGTGGGATCTTAGCTCCCCAACCAGGGATCAAACCCACACCCCCTGCAGTGGAAGTGTGGAGTCTTAACCATTGGACCACCAGGGAAGTCCCTAGAGTTGGTTTTTTTTTGGTTTTGGGTTTTTTTTTTTTTTTTGGCTGTGTTGGGTCTTCATTACTGTGCACAGGCTTTCTCTAGTTGCGGCGAGTGGGAGCTACTCTTTGTTGTGGTGCGCGGCCTTCTCATTGCAGTGGCTTCTCTTGTTGCGTAGCACAGGATCTAGGCTCACAGGCTTCAGTAGTTGTGGCATGCCGGCTCAGTAGATGTAGCTTGAGGGCTCTAGAGCGCAGGCTCAGTAGTTGTGGTGCAGAGGCTTAGTTGCTCTGCAGCATGTGGGATCTTCCTGAAGCAGGGCTCGAACCTGTGTCCCCTGCACTGGCAGGCGGATTCTTAACCACTACTCCACCAGGGAAGTCTCTAGAGTTTTTTTCAATAAGGATAGTTTAAGAGACCTCTGCGACAACATCAAGGGCACTAACATTTGCATTATAGGGGTCCCAGAAGGAGAAGAGAGGGCAAAAGCGTCAGAGAATTTACTTGAAAAAATAATAGCTGAAAATTTTCCTAACCTGGAATGGAAACAGATATCCAGTCCAGGAATTACAGAGAGTCCCAAATAAGATGAACCCAAAGAGAAAAATACCAAGACACATTGTAATTAAAATGGCAAAATTAAAGATAACGAGAGAATCTTAAAAGCAGCAAGGAAAAAGCAACTAGTTACATAGAAGGGAATTCGCATAAGACTCTCAGTTGGCTTTTCAGCAGAAACTTTGCAGGCCAGAGGGAGTGGCATGATATATTTAAAGTGATAAAAGGGAAACACCAAGAATAGTCTACCCAGCAAGGCTATAATTCAAATTTAAAGGAGAGATAAAGAGTTTTACAGACAAGCAAAAGCTAAGAGTTCAGCACAACTAAACAGGCTTTACATGAAATGTTAAAGGGAATTTTCAAAGTGGAAAAGAAAAGACCAAAGCTAGAGATATGAAAATTACAAAAGGAAATATCTCATTGTGAAATATGATGTCAAAAATATTAAATGTGGGGCTTCCCTGGTGGCGCAGTGGTTGAGAGTCTGCCTGCTGATGCAGGGGACGTGGGTTCGTGCCGCAGTCCGGGAGGATCCCACGTGCCACGGAGCAGCTGGGCCCGTGAGCCATGGCCGCTAAGCCTGCACATCCAAGCCTGTGCTCCGCAGCGGGAGAGGTCACAACAGTGAGAGGCCCGCGTACTGCAAAAAAAAAAAAAATTAAATGTGGAGGGGGATAAAATGCAGTCTTGTTAGAATGTGTTATAACTTAAGAGATCATCAACTTAAAATAGTTAGTTAGTTATAAACCTCATGGTAACCATGAGGTAATCTATAATAGATACACACACCAAAAAAGAAGAAAGGAATCAAACACAAAGGAAGAGAGCAAAAGCAGAATAAAGACCCATATATATGTTGCCTACAAGAGACTCACTTCAAATCTAATGGCACACGCAGACTGAAAGGAAGGAGATGGGAAAAAGGTATTCCAAGTAAATGGAAACAAAAAGAAATCTGGAGCGGCAATACTTACATCAGACAAAATTGACTTTAAAACAGAGACTCAGCCATAGAAAAGAATGAAATCTTGCCATTTGCAACAACATGGATGGACCTGGAGGGTATCACGCTTAAGTGAAATAAATCAGACCGAGAAAGACAATCTACAGATTCAATGGAATCCCTATAAAAAACCAATGGTATTTTTCACAGAACTAGAACAAATAATTCTAAAATTTGTATGGAAACACAAAAGACCCCAAATAGCCAAAACATCTTGAGAAAGAACAAAGGTGGAGGTATCATGTGCCCTGATTTAAAACTATATTACAGAGTCATAGTAATCAAAACAGTATGGTATGAGCACAAAAACAGACACATAGATCAATGGAACAGAATAGAGAGCCCAGAAATAAACCCACACTTACATGGTCAATTAATCTATGACAAAGGAGGTAAGAATGTACAATGGAGAAAAGACAGCATCCGGTATTGGGAAA
Source organism: Lipotes vexillifer (assembly GCF_000442215.2). Taxonomy (NCBI): domain Eukaryota; kingdom Metazoa; phylum Chordata; class Mammalia; order Artiodactyla; family Lipotidae; genus Lipotes; species Lipotes vexillifer. The sequence goes on from NW_006783618.1 coordinate 276,311, forward strand.
ACTGAACAGCTATATTCAAAAGAATCAAACTAGATTACTTTCTCACACCATATACAAAAACAAACTCAAAATGGATTAAAGACTTAAATGTAAGGCCTGAAACCATAAAACTCCTAGAAGAACACAAAAGGAGTATACTCTTTGACATTGATCTTAGTAATATATTTTGGATATGTCACCTCAGGCAAGGACAACCAAAGTGAAAATAAACAAATGGGACCTAATCAAACTAAAAAGATTTTGCACAGTGAAGGAAACTATCAACAAAACTAAAAGGCAGCTTGCTTGAAAGGGAGAAGATATTTGCAACAGATATATCTGATAAAGGTTTCATATCCCAAATAGACAAAGAACTCACACAACTCAATGTCAAAAAAAACAAACAAAAACAAACAACAACAACAACAAAAAACCAACCCAATTAAAAAATGAGCAGAGGACCCAAATAGACATTTTCCCAAAGAAGACACGTAGATGGCAACAGGTAAATGAAAAGATGCTCAATACCACTAATCATCTGGGGAATGCAAATCAAAACCACAATGAGACTGGAACAGAATAGAGAGCCTAGAAATAAACCCACTTGCCTATGGCCAATTAATCTACAACAAATGAGACAAGGATATACAATAGAGAAAAGACAGTCTTTTCAATAGTGGTGCTGGGAAAACTGGACAGTTACATGTAAAAGAATGAGATAAGAACATTTTTTCGCACCATATACAAAAATAAACTCAAAACGGATTAAAGACCTAAATGTAAGACCTGAATCCATAAAACTCCTAGAAGAGAACATAGGCAGAACACTCTTTGACATAAATCATAGCAATATTTTTTTGGATTTCTCTCCTAAGGCAACAGAAATAAAAGTAAAAATACACAAATGGAATCTAATTAAATTTAAAAGCTTTTGCACAGCAAAGGAAACCACTGACAAAATGAAAAGACAACCTAAGGAATGGGAGAAAATACTTGCAAATGACATGGCCAATAGGGTCTAATATCCAACATACATAAATAGTTCATACAACTCAGTATCAAAAAAAACAAACAACTCAAAAAATGGGTAGAAGACTTGAATGGACATTTTTCCAAAGACGACATACAGACGGCCAACAGGCACATGAAAGGATGCTTGATATCGCTAATTACTAGAGAAATGCAAATCAAAACCACAATGAGATATCACCTCACACCTGTCAGAATGGCTAACATTAAAAAGTCTACAAATAACAAATGTTAGCGAGGATATGGAGAAAAGGGAACCCTTGTACACTGTTGGTGGGAATGTAAATTGGTGAAACCACTGTGGAAAACAGTATGGAGTTTCCTCAAAAAACTAAAACTATGACCTACCATATGATCCAGCAATTCCACTTCTGGGTACATAACCCCCAAAAGTGAAAACACTAATTGGAAACCATACATGAACCCCATTGTTCATAGCAGCATTGTTTACGATTGCCAAGATATGGAAGCAACCAAATGTCCATCAACAGACAAGTGGATAAAGAAGTGAGATATATATATATATATATATATATATATATATATATATATATATA
>NW_006783618.1:277910-292261 GCF_000442215.2 Lipotes vexillifer
ATTTAGAATAGCCAAGACATGGAAGCAACCTAAATGTGCACTGACAGATGAATGGATAAGAAGCTGTGGTATATATATATATAAATGGAATATTACTTGGCCATAAGGAAGAATGAAATTCTGCCATTTGCAACAATGTGGATGGACCTAGAGGGTATTATGCTCAGTGAAATAAGTGAGATAAAGAAAGACAAATACTGTATATTATCACTTATATGTGGAATCTAAAAAATAAAACAAAACCAATGAATATAACAAAATAGAAACAGACTCACAGATACAGAGAACAAACTAGTGTCACCAGGGGAGAAGGAAGGGGAAGGGGCAAGATAGGGGTATGGGATTAAGAGCTACAAACCACTGTGTATAAAATAAATAAGCAACAAGGATATATTGTACAGCACAAGGAAATACAGCCATTATTTTATAATAACTTTCAGTGGAGTATGATCTATAAAAATATTGAGTCACTATACATACACCTGAAACTAATATAACATTGTAAATCAACTATATTTCAAATAAAAAAACAATGTCATAAAGACAACAAATAACAAGTGGTGAGGATATGGTGGGAATGTACACTGCTGATGGGAATGTAAATTGGTGCAGCCACTATGGAAAACAGTATGGAGCTTCCTCAAAAAATTAAAAATGGGACTACCAAACAATCAAGCGCTTCCACTTCTGGGTATCTTTCCAATGAAAACAAAAACACTAACCCAAAAAGATATATGCACTCCTACGTTCACTGCAGCATTATTTATAATATCCAATGTATGGAAGCAACCTAAGTGTCCTTCAATAGAAAAATGGGTAAAGAATGTGTGGTATATATGTACAGTGGAATATTACTGAGCCATAAGAAAAAGAAATGAAATCTTGCCATTTGCAACAAGATGGATGGACCTGACGGGTATTATGCTAAGTGAAATAAGTCAGACAGAGAAAGACAGATACCACTGATTTCATTTACATGAGTAATCTAAAAAACAAAACAAATGAACAAACATAACAAAACATAAAGAGACTCATAGACACAGAGAAGCAACGGGTGGTTGCCCGAGGGGCGGGGGTGGAGGAGGAGAGAAATAGGTGAGGGAAATTAAGAGGTACAAATTCTCAGTTACAAAATAAATGAGTCATGGGGATGAAATGCACAGCATGGGGAATATAGTCAATAATATAGTAACTTTGTGTGTGTCAGATGATAACTAGACTTATTGTGGTGATCATTTTTTAATGTATAGAAATATAGCATCTCTATGTTGTACACCTGGAACTAACATAGTATTGTAGGTCAATTATACTTCAGTTAAAAACTGTAATAATGAATAAACAAACAAATAAATAAAGGAGTTAAGACTAGTCAAAGGGTAACAATTCAGGATTTTTTTATTTTTCCAGTATAAAAATAATACTCATTTGTTTAAAATTCAAAAACTATACTAAAAAGTATAGATATTTTAAATCACCCAAAGCCCTACAAATCAGAGTAATCACTGTTAGCATTTTTTGTGTATTTCGTTCCAGTCTTTTTTTCTTTGCATAATTTTTTAAATTTTATTTTATTGTGGCAAGAACACTTAGCATGAGGTCTACCCTCAACAAATTTTAAGTGTACAGTAAAGTTAACTATACATGATTTATGTAGCAGATCTCTCAAACTTACTCATCTTGCAAAACTGAAACTTTATGCCCATTGATTAGTAACTCCTCTTTTCCCCCTTCCCCTCCAGCCCCTGGCAACCACCATTTTACTGTGTTTCTATGAGTTTGAATATTTTAGATACATAACTGGAATCATACAGTATTTGTCTTTTTGTGACTGGTTTGTTTCACTTAGCATAATGTCCTCAAGGTTCATCCATGTTGTCACATATTGCAGAATTTCCTTCTCTTTTATGGCTGAATAATATTCCATTGTATGTATAGACCATATTTTGCTTATCCATTCATTGGTTGATAGACATTTACGTGGTTTCTACATCTTGGCTATTGTAAATAGTGCTGTAATGTACAAGGGGTGCTAATATCTCTTTGAGATCCTGATTTCAGTTCTTTTGGATAAATACCCAGAAGTGTGATTGCTGGATCACATGGTAGATCTATTTGAATTTTTTGTGGAACTGCCATACTGTTCTCCATAGCAGCTGCACCATTTTGCATTCCCACCAACAGCGTACGAGGGTTCCAATTTCTCCACATCCTTCCATAGTTCTAATTTTTTGGATTGTTTAAGAATTGTGACCCTAGCCTCTTCCTTTCAACCTGTGATGCCTGAGGTGAAGGTCTGTTTTCTGAGGCCAACTTTTGCAAGGTGGTGGGAGAAATCTTAAATAGTGGCTCACACACACAGCAGCTGGACAAAGATGGACCACACGCTGGATTGTGTTGGAAAAAGAACTTCTCCACCGCTTTCCATCGCCTCTCATGGAGGTCGGGAGTCCTGATCTTATTCCCTAAGGAGGCCAATGCAGCAGAAAAACCTGCCACCTCACTCCTCGGTAGCTAATAAGATGCACTGGCGCTTGATGCCATGGGGCCACGTTTTGTTGGAGAGTGGGCCACTGAAGCAGGTGTGGCGTGCCCTACTGCCCCTTCCCCACGTCCTTGAGCACTCCCTGAGCTCTGACCAGGAAGGCTCTCCTGTGCTTTTTGTTTGCATGGGGTTCACACACCTGAGCACAGCCCCACCCTACCGTAACCCATGAGAACGCCCGCCATTCCCTGTACCTCATCTGCCCACGTGAGGCAGGCCTGCAGGCCCATTCCACATGGCTGACCCAGAGGGAGGGACACTCCAAGTCTGCTCTGTTGGCCTGTCAGAGCTCCATGGCATGCCACTCCCAAGGTTTAGATTTGTGGGCGAGAAGGGGCCGCATCTAAACTAGAGATCTAAGCTACATTTTCAAATTTAGCTTGTATCAGAGAATCTGATATCAGATTCCCTATAGGTAGGGAACTATACATCCCAGTTTTCCTGGGATGGTCCCAGCTTATGCTTGTCCTTCTGGCATAATTATTAATAGCATCCCCTTTCACTTTCAGAAGTGTCCCAATTTGCACAATACATTATAGGGTGCTTGTGAAGATTAAGAAGATATGAAATTACCTTCTCAGTGGCTGGTGTAATCTCTGGTGGTGGAGGGGAAGGGACAGGGATACAATTTGTATCCCCAAAGCCCCTTCCAGATGGCACAAGTGCCATGGCTTATCGATCCCTGGTTTTAGCACAAGTCACTGTAACCACAGGAAGTTCCAGGCAAGGAAGCAGGACAGTTCTGCAGGGAACGATCTCAGGGAAGATATTCCTCCATTAAGCCGTCACCCAGCTCCCAGGCGGCACCCACACAACCTCAGGCCTCCAGGACCCTCTTGCTCTTTGTCTTCTAAGTCTGAACCTCTCGCCTCAACCTGCACCTCCAGATTTGCTGCCAGCGCCCCCCAACTTCTGCCCTCATCCCCTTGTTTGGCTGCACTGAAGCCTTCACACCTGACTCTACCTCTCAAGGCTCTCTGCCTTGGCCTCCTCCTTGACTACAGCTCAGTCCAGCTCCATCAGGGACCTCCCAGCCTAGGCTGTACCCACAGCAGGGACTTCATCCTGTGCCTCGAAGGCTCTTGATGGAGACCCACACACTAGACAAGACTGTAACCTCCACAGTTCGTCTTCTGAAATTCTGCCTTTGGCTCACTTTAAATTTCTGCCCCATCTTTAGTATTTTCCACTGGCTCCTTTCCTTCACCATTAGACCTTTGTATGTTTATTTATTCATTCATTCACTCAGTGTTAATTATGGGCCTGTCAGGGTGCCAGGCGGAGGATGCAGGTCTTCCCTCTCCTTTGTCACTGCTGTCCCTACAACCCAGCTCTCCTTCCTAACCTAACCTCTCCAGGAAGTGACCTGTTCACAGCTTCCATTTACTTGCTCCCACTTTGCAGTCTTCTGCCCCCACTGATATTCTAAAATTGCCCCTGCTATGCTCACCAGTAACCTCCGGGTTGCCAGACCAGGAACTGTCCCAGCCTCTTGGCCTTGGCACCACTGGCCCATTTCTTCTTTTCTTGGTGACCTGGACGTTGCCTTTCCCTGACTCTTTCCTGCATCCCACCTGCATCCCACCATCTCCACCCACCCAGGATCTCCCACGTGTCTTGAAAAGTATACTGACCCAGTCCCTGGAATTGACTTCATTTTATGGTCCAGCTTCTGTGTCTAGGGGAAGGGGGCAGACCCACCTCTGACATATTTCACTTAGCACAATGCTCTCAAGGTCCATCCATGTTGTCACGACAGCAAGATTTCATTCTTTTTTATGGCTAAGTAATATTACAGTGTGTGTGTACACTAGACAGATAGATGATAGATACATACATACATACATACATACATACATACATACCTCATTTTCTTTACCCATTCATCCATCCGTCACTGGACACTTAGGTTGTTTCCAGATCTTGGCTATTGTAAATAATGCTGCAATGAACATGAGGGTGTAGATGTCTTTTCAAGTTAGTGTTTTAATTTTCTTCAGATAAATACCCAGAAGTAAATTGCTGGATCATATGGTAGTTCTATTTTTAATTTTTTGAGGAAACGCTATACTGTTTCCATAGTGACTACACCAATTTACATTCCCACCAAAAGTGCCCAGGGGTTCCCTTTTCTCCACATCCTGACTAATACTTATTATTTATTTTTTTTGTTTTTTGTTTTTTGTTTTTTGCGGTATGGGGGCCTCTCACTATTGTGGCCTCTCCCGTTGTGGAGCACAGGCTCCGGACGCGCAGGCTCAGCGGCCATGGCTCACGGGCCCAGCCGCTCCGCGGCATGTGGGATCTTCCCGGACCGGGGCACGAACCCATGCCCCTGCATCGGCAGGCGGACTCTCAACCACTGCGCCACCAGGGAAGCCCCTATTTGTTCTTTTTGATAGTAGCCATTCTGACAGGTGTGAGGTGATATTGTGGTTTTGATTTTCATTTCCCTGATGATTAGTGATGTTGAGCATCTTTTCATATACCTGTTAGCCATACATATGTGTTCTTTGCAAAAATGTTTATTCAGATCTTCTGCCCATTTTTTAATTGGATTGTTTGGGTTTTTTGCTATTGAGTTGTATGAGCTCTTCACATATTTTGGATATGAACACCTTGTCAGACATGTGATCTGCAAATATTTTCTTTCATTCAGTAGGTTGCCTTCAGTGTGATGTCCCACTTGATTTTTGCTTTTGTTGCCTTTGCTTTTGAATCAGATTCAAAAAATCATCCCCAAGACCTCCGTAAAAAAGCTTACCGCCTATGTTTTCTTCTAGGAGCTTTACGGTTTCAGGTCTTATGTTCAAGTCTTTAGTACATTTTGATTTTGCTTCTTTTTTTTGTTTGTTTTGTTTTTTTTTGTGGTACGCGGGCCTCTCGCTCTTGTGGCCTCTCCCGTTGCGGAGCACAGGCTCCGGACACGCAGGCTCAGCGGCCACGGCTCATGGGACCAGCCGCTCCGCAGCATGTGGGATCTTCCCGGACCGGGGCACGAACCCGTGTCCCCTGCATCGGCAGACGGACTCTCAACCACTGCAACACCAGGGAAGCCCTAATTAAAATTTTTTTTAATTTTTGAAAGAACTCTCTTGTAAAAGCCTATAAAACTTGTTTTAATGTTATAGGGCTATTCAGAATTTTGGTAAGTGACATATCTTCTAGGGATTTGTCCATTTTAACTAACCTCAAATTCATAGATGGTATTATTTGTTGACATTATTTTATTAAACATTGTTGTATCTGTAGTTATAGCCTCTTTTCACTCATACTGTTAATTATATATATCTTTTTCTCTCCTTCTCTCTCTCCCTTCCTCCCTCTGTCTCCTAATTACACCAGAGATTTGTCTATTCGTTTCTCTTCTTGAAAAACCAACTTTAACTTTTGTTGTTGCATCAGTGTTTTCTGTTCCACTGATTTCTGCTCATATTTTTACTATGTCCTTCCTTCTGCTTTCTTTGGGCCTATTCTGTTGCTCTTTTCTCAACCACTTAGTCTGGATACTTATATTAATGTTCATCAGCCTTTTTTCTTTTCTAATATAAGAATATAAAACCATAAATTTCCCTTGAAACATTTTTGCTGTATCCTACAAGTTTTTATATGTAGTATTTCCATTATCATTCAGTTTTAATTACTTTTCTTTTAACATGACATCTAACGTTGCCAACTTTATTTTGTGCATTTGTGTAAGAACATTTAGTTTACAGGTTTCGGGGCTCTCCCAAACTGTATAATTTGCTTTGAGAAGTACACTCAATACAATTTTTTAATTGTTTAAAGCTGCATTCAACATCAAACTTACCTTGGGTAACTTTTGACATCTGCGGACAAAGCTAATTGTGTTCTTTTAAACATCAACAGCACCTTGCCTGAACAGGACTTTAAAGAAATTAATATATTGAAAAAACATATTTGAACCCTTATTTGATTACTTTAATTGCACCATTAAAACATTCGACTTAAATTATTGGACCATTCCAGTCAGTGTACTGTTCTGATTTATCATTGTGTAGGCCAATTTGCCTATCAGTGCGCATGTCTTTTTCGCTGGTCTTATAATTTTTGTGCAATAATTAAAGGCAAAGGACTAGATGCACTACTGTGTAAAGAGATTACACATGACTGTACCCTATTGCACTTCATCAAATAGTATGTGGGGATTTACAATCGCTTGCACTGTTTCACAAAATAAATATCTCATGTCAAATACTAGATAAGCATCTAAGTTATTTCTACTTAATCCTGTTTAGATAATAGGAACAGAATAAACTGTGGTACAGAATAAACCTGGGCCCTCAGCTGCCAGTAGCAGCTTCAGTTTCTTGGGTGGTCAGGGGACCTGTTCTGTTAGAGGATCCAAAGTAGACTACACACTGATATAAGGTAGGCGCTAGTATCCTCGATTCATATTTTTAAAAGTCCTGCTCCTGAGTTAGAGTTTACACCAACTGCCTACTAACCCTGCTAACTTGGGGCCCCCCTCCAGTTATTAAGCACCAAAGCGGCTAGACGTGGCACTTGTGCATACCTGCCCTTCAACACGTGCTGCCTTGTACTCAGAAATGATGCACATTTCACCTAAATCCAGGAGGGATCGTTATCATCTAGAACGTGACTTACGAAGGAGTGACTGTGCATTTATTTAGGTGCCTATGTTGTGCCCCGCAATGCACAGAACCCTGTCTTTGTGAGCTGTTCAAGCTATCTGGGGCATATCTAAATAAGCAGTTGACCCTAAACGGCGGTTTTTCTAAGTACTCCGCGAATACACCTCAGCCAGACGAGTTCAGCCCATGCAGCTCAAGACCGGGAGCCAGTTCGTGTCAAGTGCACTACAGCCCCTCTGTCTGTTCAAGGCCACAGCCGGATTCTCATCTCCCCTCCCTGCAGACGCACTCCACGCCGCGGTTGAATGAACCTGCCCGTCTCACTGATTTCCACGGAGAGGACAGGACACTCGGACTCACAGGACAGGCACAGGAATAAGCAGAGACTGCAGGACCCCCGACGTCTTCCCCAGCCCCCAGGCCCGGCAGCCCAGGGCCGCAGTCTAGCTCGCAGCTAAAAGAGCCGCCGCCGCGGGGCAGACGGCCCCAGTTATGCGCAAGCGCGTGCTGCTCTGGCGCTGCAGCCTGACCTCCCCCCACCCCCCACCGGCGCCACGCGCAGGCGCGGCGAGGGCTCAAAGGCAGCGCGTTTAATTACTTTTAAATATATGCGATGCTTTCTTCTTGTTCATGACACAGGTTTGGGGGGTTTTTTTCCAAATATATAGAAAACGTTTTAAATTGTCCTTTTGTTATAAACTTCTATTGAATTGTTTTGTAAACAGAGAGTCTATTATAATGCTTACAATTTAAAATATGTAGGAAAATTTTATCATTAATTTTTATGAATGTTCCATGTATACTGGCGGAAAAAATGTTTTCTAATTGTTCGATGCCAAATTTTATATAGGTCCATTAGAAAAAGTCTGTGTTGTGTTTCCATTCATTATACCATTGCTGATATATATTTTTCTACTTATCAATAATCAAGAGAGATGCATTGAAATCTTCCACTAAAATGAAGGATTGTTCATTTTTTCCTTATTGTACTATTAATGATTAATGTGACTTGAATCTCTTTGGATACTGCCTGTCCTTCATTCTCTCTCGTCTCTCTTCTAATTAGACATTTATCAGACCATCTGATTCTAACGTCTCTCTCTTAATTTCTCATATTCTCCACCTCCTTTTCCTCTTTGTGGCGTTCTGGATAATTTCTCCAAATACATCTTTCCGTTTACTACTTTTTTCTTCAACTGTGTCTGTCAAAACTGTGCTTTTTAAACCTATCCACTGAGTTTTCATTTCAACAATTACATTTGTCATTTTGAGGTGATCCTTTTTTGTGAGGTTACATTCATATAACTTGAAATTAATCATTTGAAGTCAGTAGCATTTAGTACATTCACATTATTGTACAACCACAACATTTGGTTTTTTTAATTTCAGATCTGTTTGTTCCTGATAATTTCCTATTATATGCTCTTTGTAATTACATTTCTTTGAAGCACTGCATTTTTATACGTTTAATTCTTTACACATTTCCTGTATAACTAGTCTATATTGAATATCTGACACTCCACCATCTGCGGTCCTTGGAATATACTGTTCATTGTTGTCCATTGTTTCTGTGACTCTCAGGCACAGTAACTTGGCTTCTCATGGGTTTGGTCATCTTTATTCAAGAGCTCATAGTAATAATCTGTGAGGGTCCTTTGAGCCTAACTTGAGCAAGCTTTCTTCCAGAGAGGGTTTGCCTCTAAGTACTCTGCTTGCTGGAAGGCACCTCCAAACAAAACCACCTCAGCCTCCATGGAGAGTCTGGCTCAGAAAAGGAATCCAGGCTCAGCATCTCCACCCCACCTTCCAATGTCAGTGAACACATGGTGGTGTGGATATATGATCCGACCTCAGGGCTCTCCCCCCACCCCACCCCCATGCCCACTGGTCCAGCTGGTTCCCACCACCCTGCTCCACCCCAGCCCCTGATCCAGCCACCTTAGCTACCCTGAGGGTAGTGAGAAGCTCCTTTTACAACTCTTCGCCATCAAATCCCAGGCGCTAGCTGCCACGGATGGGGCTCTAGCCACTCTACGACTAGACCATGATTGTTTGTTTTTGGTGGTGGACCTCTGGAGGCCTCTCCTTTTGTGAGAACAGTGATGTATCAAAGATGATGTGCTATCTGGGGTCAAGCTGTGGTGCAGCAGGGGACTCTCTGAGCCGCCAGTAGTCATAATTCTGGTCCACTCCAGCATTTACCCATAATTAAGCTGGTACTTCTATCTCCACCCTGTGTCTCTGTCTCTCAATTGGCTGTGAATTCAGGCATGGAAAGGGGATTTATTTATTGGGTCCCCTCAAATGCCAAAAGAGCATAGCCGGGAGGAATTGGGAAACAGAAGGGGGTTGTGTGAGCATGGACTGCCCTCTCTGAGCCTGTTTCCTCGAAAATAAAATGAGTATAATCCTACCTGGGCTGACTAGTCCCAGGCTCATTGTACAATTAAATGAAAAGACAGGTGGGGAAGTTCTTTGAAAGCTGAAATAACTCAATAAATTTACAGGATTGTTAGTACTGCAAACATTATTACTGCTAAAATTAACTATAATAACCAGCACCAGGGTTTCATGAACCAGCTCCACAGACAGGAAAGATGGAAAATCTTCACAATGCTCTTGGGTTTCTTGCTTTGGCAATGGTGTGGAGACATGGTGACAGCCAGTTTCTCAACTGTGGTTATTTTGTTTCATGCCCTTGAAATAAAATATTTCATGCCCATTTCCTGCAAAAATGCCACCCAGTTAAAGTTCTTGAGCCATCATTCTCAAGGCGTTGACTAATGAGCTTGTTATTTTCAGCTTAAAGAGCCCTCTCTTTTCCTCCTCCCTTGATTAGGTGTAACCACGCACCCCACTCACCCCCTTACGGGAAAAGAGGTCGAAGTTGCAACTGAGTTCTGCTAAATGTGGCAATTCAATATTTTTCAACCTTTTTTTACTGCAACTCATAGTAACATATCCAATTTACACAGGAACCCAGTACAAATACGCACACACACACACAGATTTTCATAAAGCAATTCCTACCTTACATATCATGTATTTTCATATTTTCAATCCTATTCTATCCTATACTATTATAGTCTATTTGATTTTTGTGTGTGTGTGTGTGTGTGGTACGCGGGGCCTCTCACTGTTGTGGCCTCTCACGTTGCAGAGCGCGGGCTCAGCAGCCATGGCTCACGGGCCCAGCCGCTCTGCGGCACGTGGGATCCTCCCAGACTGGGGCACGAACCCGTGTCCCCTGCATCGGCAGGCGGACTCCCAACCACCGAGCCACCGGGGAAGCCCGGCCAGTTGGGGTTTTTTTTGTTTTTTTGTTTTTTTGTTTTTTGCGGTACGCAGGCCTCTCACTGTTGTGGCCTCTCCCGTTGCGGAGCACAGGCTCCGGACGCGCAGGCTCAGCGGCCATGGCTCACGGGCCCAGCCGCTCTGCGGCATGTGGGATCTTCCCGGACCGGGGCACGAACCCGCGTTCCCCGCATCGGCAGGCGGACTCTCAACCACTGCGCCACCAGGGAAGCCCCGGCCAGTTGGTTTTTAACAAGGGTGCCCAGACTATTCAAGAGGGAAAAAATATTCTCTTCAATATATGGTGGGACAACTAGATATACATGCAGAAGAATGAAGTTGAACCCACATGTCACGCCATATTCAAAAATTAACTCAAAATGAATCAACAACATAAATGTAAGGGCTAAAACTATAAAACTTTTAGAAGAAAAGGTAAATCTTCATGAACCTTGGATTTGGCAATGGATTCTTAGGTAGGATACCAAAAGCACGTGCAACCAAAGGAAAATTAGGTAAATTGGAATTCATCAAAACTTAAAACTTTTGTGCATCAAATGACATCATCTAGAAAGCAAAAAGACAAACTGAAGAAAGGGAGAAAACATTTGCAAATCATAAATCTTTAAAATGTCTAGTATCCAGAATATATAGAGAACTCTTAGAATTCAACAACAGAAAGACAACCCAATATTAAAATGAGCAAAGGATTTGAATAGACAGTTCTCAAAAGAAAATATACAATCAGTAAACACATAAAAGATATTCAACATCATTAGTTATTAGTGAAATGCAAATCAAAATCCTGATAACCTACCACTTCACACCCACTATGATGGCTGTAATTTTTTTTTAAAGGTGAGTGGTAGGGAAGACGTGGAGAAACTGGACCTCTTGTGCATCATGGGTAGGAATGTAAAATAATGCAGCCTCTGTGGAAAACAGTGTGATGTTCCCTCAAAAAGTGAAACATATAATCATCATATGACCCAGCAATTCTACTTCTCGGTATATATCCAGAAGAATTGAAAACAAGTATTCAAACAAATACTTATTAAAACAAATAGTGTGCACAGAAATGTTCACACTATTCGAATACTATTCACAGCAGCCAAAAGGTGGGAACAACTCAGATGTCTATCAATGGATGAGGGAATAAGTGAAATGTGGTCTATCCATACAATGGAATATTATTCACCCACAAAGTGAAATGAAGAAGAGATACCTGCTAAACAGGGATAAACCTTGAAAACATTACATTAAGTGAAAGAAGCCAGAAACAAAAGGTCGTATATGAGTCCTTTTATACAAAATATCCAGAATAGGTAAATCCCTAAAGATAGAAAGCAAATTGGTGGTTGCCGGGGACAGCAGGGAGGGGGAATCAGAAATGACTGCCTAATGAAGACAGAGCTTTCCTCTGGGGAGATGAAAACGTTTTAGAACTTGATAGAGGTGGTGGTCTCACAGCATTGTGAGTATATAAAATGCCACTGAATTATACACTTTAAAATGGTTAATTGTATTTTGTGTGAATTTCAACGCAAATTTCTTTTGAGGGGGGAAAAAATGTCAGGCTAGGGGTTAACCTCATCCTGAGCTAGTGCCTGGAAGGGGCACAAGGGTGGCTTCTGGGGGGCTGGTCGGTTTGCTTTCTTGGGCTGGGCTCTGGCTGCACTTGTGCGTGAATTTGTGAAAGTTTTCAGCAAACTCTATACAGGTGATGTGTGCTGTGTCTTCTATGTATTTTATACTCGAATAAAAGGAAGTTCATTTTGTACTTTTTTATTGTTTTTTGTTTGTTTGTTTGTTTGGCCACACCTTGTGGCCACACCTGACCAGGGATTGAACCTGGGTCCCGGCAGTGAAAGCACGGAGCCCTAACCTGGAACTCTGGAACACTGGAACACCAGAGAATTCTCTGTTTTGTACTTTTTTTAAAAGGAAATTCTTCTTGCTACATTTAAGATGCTGACAACAGTCCTTCTCTTGTGATGGGGCCAGGATAAGGGTGATGCAAGCAATGTGAATCGTGCAAGTGTTGACTCAGATCCAGTCTTTGTTTCAAAGGCTGGTATTTTGTTCATCATGGCTTTTTTTTGCATTTGTTTTGGTTTTTGAAATATTGCCAATAAAATATTGTTTATCTCTGTCACTGAGGTTTGGGGCATCCTCTGAAATGTTGCACCCCAGACAGTGTCTTACCCCACCCTAGTCCCCTCCCTAAATTTCAACCCAGCACCATTGGGAACTGAAGGAAATGCAGTCTGCATAGTAGGGGGGAGCTCGCCCCATTCTGCCTCTTCCTGTGACAATAAGCGGCTTCCTGAAGCGCATCCTTCAGCCTCAGGTGGCACAAACAAGACCCCCGCCCTTCTTCCTGACACTCCCCGAAGCCTCCTGGCCCCCACAGGTTCCAGGCCCCCAGAGTGAGGCCACATTGCTCAGGAGGCAGGGACGTGAGGCCCCACGCTACCCAGTAAGGAGCTGGGTAAAAGGTAGCTGCCAGAGTTTGTACTGGGGAAACCTCAGGGAGACCCTAATAAATGGGCATATGCCCCATTCCCTTCATCCTTAGCAACATTCATTTCTGGAAGTGTTGATTTCCCTTCTGTTTTCTGAGTGGGCAAAAGTAAGTGCAGGCATCTTGAGTGTGCATTTAAGGAGATGAGTTGGAGGGCGTGGCCTGGCTTGTCCAGTTCTCTCTCTTTCTTACACTCCTGGGGGATTTGCTTATGAAATCAGATCCTCCCATCATGAAGAAAAAGTTTAACTGTGTCACTTTCCCTTGAATGAAATAGGAATTTTTTAAGCAGATGTCTACGAAGCAGTATGTATTTTTTAAACGCAGCAAAGTAGAGATTTCTCAAAAAAATGTGGTGATCTTTAAATATTCAACAATTTAGAATATCCTCTCTAGTTAATAATGGTGTATTCTATAAAGAGAAAGCAATATATTTTAAATACATATTATAAAAGACAACCTATACCACTTATAGATCTACATCTATATGAACATATATGTGATATATATACTTTATTTTTAAATGGGATCAAATTCTAGAACAATGTAGTCCAACAGACATTTCTGCAATGATGGCAATGTTTTATATCTGCACTGTCCAGCACGGTAGCCACTAGCCACAGTTGCTACTGAGCACTTGAAATGGAGCTAGTGTGACTGAGGATCAGAATTTCTAATTTTATTTTATTTTAGATAGTTTAAATTTAAATGTATTTAAATAGCCACATGTGTTACTGTACTGTATTAAGCAGCACAGAGCTGTATAGCATTTCACAAACATTTAATTCACTTAACCTTGATTGGCAAGGTCTTTCCAATTCAATAAATATGCTTCTCAAACATCAGTATCCATGTACATGATAACACTAATAGGTTAAAAAGTGTAATGTAAAACTAGGTTAAAAAGTGTAATGTAAAAAAGTGTAATGAAAAAAAACTAGATAATTTTTTTTTAAGACCATACATGACCCAAATAAAGAAACCTAGAAAATCTCATTAAGGTATTTTTTAAAAGGAAGAGGAAGGAGATTAGTAACAGTGGAAGATGAGGTGGGACAGGACTGAAATATCCAAGAACCAAAAGACAGACTGTCAAGGGTGATGTTGGTGAGGAAGATGCTGCTAGGTAAGGCAAAGAGAAATGCAGAGCCTACACATGCAGTCCCGTATAGGAATTTGAGTTTTGTTCTAAAAGAAAAGAGAAAATATTGTCATTGAAGAGTTTTATTTACTTAGTTATTTATTTATTTTTAGCAAATGTGGTTTTTTTTCTAATATTTATTTTTTTAAACATCTTTATTGGAGTACAATTGCTTTACAATGGTGTGTTAGTTTCTGCTTTATAACAAAGTGAATCAGCTATACATATATATAT
>NW_006783618.1:292310-303522 GCF_000442215.2 Lipotes vexillifer
TTATTTATTTATTTATTTATTTATTTATTTATTTATTTATTTATTTATTTATTTATTTATTTATTTATTTATTTATTTATTTATTTATTTATTTATTTATTTATTTATTTATTTATTTATTTATTTATTTATTTATTTGGTTGCACCAGGTCTTAGTTACGGCAGACGAGCTCCTTAGTTTTGGCTCGCGGGCTCCTTAGTTTTGGCATGTGAACGCTTAGTTGCGGCATGCATGCGGGATCTAGTTCCCTGACCAGGGGTTGAACCCAGGCCCCCTGCTCCCTCTGGGAGCACAGAGTCCTATCCACTGCGCCACCAGGGAAGTCCCCACTGAAGAGTTTTAAAGAGGAGCAGGACATGATCTGCTCCACGTCTAAAAAGAGTATTGATTTGGAAAATGGCCTGTAAGGGGCACAAGGAGGATTATTTAGGAACTTTAAGGAACAGTTGAAAATCGTATTCAAGAGCTCAGCCTCTTACCTGTTGATGAACTTCTCTGTGCCTCAGTTCCTCATTTGTAAAACGGGGTTAAAAATGGTACACCTACCTTGAGGGTTATTTTGAGATTAAAAAGAACTAGTATTTGTAATACACTTAGACAGTGCCCGGCACATAGAAAGTGCTTTATAAGCCATTTACTCTTATTATGACTGCATTAGTCCAGAGGAAAGATGATGTAAGCTTTGAGTGGTAGCGGTGAAATTATTTTGGTGGAAGACTGCAGCTGTAGGAGGCTGTGGTGTTAAAAGGTTTATGGAAGGTAGATGGGAGACGTGAGTGGGCGGCATGGGAAATGAAGTAATCATAGATGACTTCAGAGTTTTTGGCGTAAGCAATTGTGCTGATGGGGGTCCCATTTATGCAGTGGAAAAGACTGGAGGTCAATTTAGGACATATCAGATCTTCACGTGGCTATACTAAGTAATAGTTGATCAATGGGCCAGAGCTCAGGGAAGAGTTTGGACTGAAGTTATGAATATGTTCTTCATTTTTGCAAGAGGGAAAATATTTAGTAATATAATTTGAATTGGACATTTAGTAATAATATTTAAAGGCACTCAAATCCTAAGAAATTTGATAGATCAAACACATGTAAAATTATACTTGTATAAATCATTCACTGAAGCATTGTTT
This sequence comes from Lipotes vexillifer, assembly GCF_000442215.2. Classification (NCBI taxonomy): domain Eukaryota; kingdom Metazoa; phylum Chordata; class Mammalia; order Artiodactyla; family Lipotidae; genus Lipotes; species Lipotes vexillifer. The sequence continues at coordinate 293,445 of NW_006783618.1, forward strand.
GTAATAGTACAGTTTGTAAATCACCTAAATAGCCACTGATAGGGGACTGGTTAAATAGCCTGTAATATGATCATAAATGGAATATTCTACCACTGATAAGAGAATTAGTCAAATCCATATGTCCTGATATATCAATAAAATGCTGCTCAAGAGACACTGTTCAGTGAAAAAATAAGATGCACAGCAAAATGTATAAAAGACTACATTTGTGTGTGCTCCACACCTCTCCTCTAGAAAACAGATTTGCAATGTTATATTCATGGATTATTTCAGGAAGGATACACAATTGCTAACAACTGTAGCAATGGCTAGAGGACAGGAGTTGATCAAGATTTACTTTTTACTCCATGTTCTTTGGTATCATTGAATTTAGAACCACATTCATGCATTACAAACATTTTAAGTATGTAAAAAAAAATTAAAACATGGTTTCGGGGGGAAAAAATCACTCTGGTAGCACTGTGGAGCAATGTGCAACAAACTGGCATCAGGAGACCAATTAGCAGGCTACTGCAATACTCCAAGTGAGAGAAGATGAGTACTCGGGCTAGGGCTGTGTCAATGAGGGTGGAAAGAAGAGCTGCTTCCAAGAAGCATTTTACAGGTAGAATTCAAACTCAGAGGAAAGGCTGGTTATGGGGGTGAAAGCAAGACAGGATGACTCCCAGGGTTTGGGCTAAGAAAGATTTTGTACTCGGAGTCACTCCCCCCCAAGGTCTGCCCATTCCTCCAATAGCTCCTGGAAGGCTGGATGGACAGAGATCTTCCTGGGAAAGCTGAAGAGAGGGGCTGGGGGGAGTTTCTAAGTGAACAGAGAGCTCCAGCCACCACCATTGCCCACCCCCCGCCCCCACACACAGCATCACACGGACTCCTGGACTGTACCTCATGCTCTCACCAGAGAAGCTGAAACACATGCTTTCCTACTCAGTGCATTCGGAAAAAAGAATACCCATCGACATTCTCCTCCTTTCCTTCCTGCCAACGAGCAGCAGAAATGCCTCCAACATAAAGAAAAGATTTCTAATTTTTTTCATTTTCCCCGTCTAAGAGTTGAATTTCCCCTCTTAGAGAAAATTCCTCCTACTTTGGATTAGCCTGACCCAGAGTAGCCGCAGGATGCTGTATTTGCATGCCGCAATTCTATTGGCTGAAGCCAGCTGGAAAGGGGTGTTGAGTAATTGTCAGCCTCTTCAGAAGGAGTTAACATATCATGAGCTTGCGAGTCAGGAGGTAACAGCTTGCTTACAAGGCAGCTTTGCCCAAGATGTGTCCTGGCTCTGGAAAGTTAAGGTGGAGGTGGCTTCAGACAGCTGTGGGACCTCTGCCCATATTTTTTTGTTTTCCCCAAAAGCCAGTAAAAAAAAAAAAAATGCTAACTCTGCTCACATTCCACAAGGATGAGTCTTGTTTATCCCTAGGCACAGCGGTACCCGCCAAAAAACTGCTAATCCGTTTTCCCTTTACTGGAGAGACTGAGTCAGGACTCAGGGGGACTATTCTCACCTCTCAGACAGCCCTTGCTGGCCCTCCTCTGACTTTGTGCAGACTGAGAAGAGCTGAGCTCAGCCAAGCCAAAACCCTGAGGTTGAGCCTGAAAAAGCCCAGGCAGCCCCACAGCCCATGCTCTGCCAGGCGCTGCTGCCCAGGAGATGGGCACGAGCAAGATCTCACCAGCGGGCAGGTCCTGACCTTCATGGGAGAGTCCAGTCCTTTGCTTTGGAAACCAGCAACCCCCCTCGCCACCTCTAGCCGCCTTTGAGAGAAGAGGAAACCACCATCAGCCCCTCACATACAAGGTTCACATCCTCAGTCTTTTCCGACTCACTGCCCAACCCATGACTATATTAACCAGGTAGTTTATTTTCTGTATTCTGATGCTCTGACATCTGGGGTGACCGCCCCTCCCAGGGGCAGCCAATTCCTGGAAGCAGTAAACCACTCACCCACCAGCGCACCTTTCAAATGCAAACCAACCAATTCAATCAACCAAACTAATTAACCAATCTAATTCAATTAACCAGTCGGATTTGAGGGTGCCCACACCCTCAACCATCTCCTTTATCAGGCTCTCACATTCCAGATCACTAGCCACCTGCCCTAATCATCCCATGGCCAGGTACCAGCCAACTGGAGACACCCTTGTGCCCCAGAGACCACTGAGATTATTCAAACTAGCCAATCCTAAACCTGTTTAATCTGCCTCATCTGTCCCTTCCCACAGAAACCACAATAATGGCTCTTGCCCACGATTTCCCCTTTGCCTCCATCTCCAACACTAGTGCTTTCCCAGTGTGGCCCCACCCCCACCCCCCCGTAGAGTGGCGTGCATCCCTCTTGAGATCTATGAATATAACCAACTACCTTTGCAGTGGTAGTCATCTCCTCATCTGCTGGCCCTGCCATACCTAAATAATAATAAACCCTATATTTTTAAACAATGACCTCAGACCTCAGCTCCCACCAGCTTCTGAAACTGTCCTCACGCGGTGACCACCTTGTTGCTAAATCTAATGAATGCCTTCTAGTCTTTACTTGACACCACTGACCACTTGCCCATTCCTGGCGTGCGGCTCTCTCCTGGCTCTCCTATCCCTCTGGCACTTTCTCACACTCCTTTGTGGCTTAAACACCAGTGCTCCTTCAGGTCCTGTCCTGGGTTTTGTTTTCTTCTAGGACCACAATGCCCCCTGGGCGCTCATTACCACCTATTTGCCAACACCTACTAGACATTTGCCCTCCGATCAGACCTTGCTCCTCGGCCCCAGCCTGGACCTCTGCACTGCGCGTCCCACAGGACCTCAAACTCAACATGGCTGACATTGAACTCATGATCTTTTGCCCCAAAGCTGCCTCATCTCTTCTCTTCTTTCAGAGCAACCACACCAAAAACCTGGGAATTCTTGCCAGACCTCACCAAACACACCGACGAAGTGCCCGTGTGCTGTGAATTCTCCCGTGTGGGTCTCTCTCATCTGCCCCACCTCTTCCATCTCCACTGCTCCTGCCCCATTTCAGGCCCTCATCCCCTTCAACCGAACTCCTACGGTCCCCAGTTGTGCGGCATCCAGTCCTGTGCATCCTTCCAATCCCACACCATCGCATCAGTTTCCACTCATCTCTCCAGAAAGCAAGTCTCCTCACACTTCTCCCTGTTTCTGAGCCTGCCATGGCTCCCCACTGCTTACTGGATAAAGTCTAAAACCTTTAGCCTTATAAATCCAGTCTTCTGTGATCTGGCTTCTTCTCCCTCCCCAGCCACATCGCAGGCACCATCCCTCCACTCCCCCTGCCCACTCCATGTGTGAACCACACAGAACTTCAGAATGTGTTATTCCCCAGACACAGTTCACGCTTCCATGCCTTTGTTTCTGAGACTCCCTCTGTTGGAAACGCCTTTCTTCTCCTTTCCGGAAAAGTAACCACTACTTTCTCCCAAACTCTCCTTGGAATTTCCTCCCTTTTTTGCCTGACAAACAGCACCGACGATACTTGATTACTCTTATTTCTTTATATGTTCATTCAAAGATATTTATTAAGAATCTACTTTGTGCTAGGACCTGGAGGCCCTAGAGGTACAACCGTAAATAAGGCAGACACAGACCCTGACCTCAAGGAAGTGTCTATCACACCACCCTGCTCCCCCAGAAGCTGCCTTCTGCCTCTCCACCTCTGCTCTGAACCCACTACAAGACGAAAGGACCAGCTGAGCAGGAGACGCTCCATGTGGCCCTCTGTTAATCCCCTACACCGCCCCAGAGTAATCTTTTGAAAGAATGCATCTCTCTGGCCATTCCGCACCCTTCCGATAAAACTTTGATGACCTCACATTACCCACGTCCCTCAACTGAGTCTTCCCCGTTTCGCCAGCGATCCCTCTCAACATTCATTGCCACAGGCAACCCCAAACCACCTGTATTTTCCCACATCCGCTTTGCTTTGCTTTGTCTCTATGCCTTTGTTCATGCCCTCTCCTTCACCTTAAATGCCCTTCCTTCTCTTCACCTGGTTTATTTGTTATCTACTGCTGTGTAACAAACCACTTGGACTAGTAACTAAAGGCAACAACCATTCTGTGAGTCAGCAGTTTGGTCAGGGGTCAGCTGGGACGGCTCATGTGTACTCCAAACGGACTTACAGGGCTCACCCATGCATTTGTGGTCAGCTGACAGGTGGACTGGGGGCTGGACGATCCTGGAACGTCTCACTCAATACCTGGCAATTCGGTGGGGCTGTTAACTGGAGCATTTCAGTTCAGGTCTCTCCACGCGGCTAGCCTGGGCTGCCTCACGTGGCAGCTGGGCTCTAAGAAGCAAGCCCTCTTCCCTTTTACAGCCATCGCTGAAGTGCCAGCGGCCAAAATGAAGTTCAATCCCTTTGTGAATTTTCACCGATGGAAAACCGGAAAAGGAATTTCAGTGCACCTTCCCACATTCGCAGGAAGATTATGTCTTCCCCTCTCTCTAAAGAGCTGAGACAGAAGTACAATGTTCGATCCATGCCCATCCGAAAGGACAATGAAGTTCAGGTTGTACGAGGGCACTACAAAGGGCAGCAAATTGGCAAAGTGGTCCAGGTTTACAGGAAGAAATATGTCATCTGCAATGAACGAGTGCAGCGGGAGAAGGCTAATGGTACGACTGTCCATGTGGGCATTCACTCCAGCAAGGTGGTTATCACCAGGCTAAAACTGAACAAAGACCGCAGAATGTAAAGCCAAATCTTGCCGAACAGGAAAGGAAAAAGGCAAAATATAAGAAAGAAACAATTGAGAAGATGCAGGAAGAAAGTAATCTTGTATACAACTTTCATTAAAAACTGTTAAAATGAAAACAAAAAAAAGAAGCAGCAAGCCCTAATGCACAAGCATTTATGAAGTTTCTGCCTGATCACGTTTGCTCAAATCCCATTGGCCAACGTATGTCATATAGCTGAGCCCAGAATCAATATGGAAGAGGTGTGACTCCCTGGGGGAGCCATTAAGGTAGCAATCTACCACAGTCTGCCCTCTACCCCTAATGATGCACAGCCTTCCCACATGTGAAATATACGCCCCCTACCAAAACACCCAAAGTAGTATCCAGTCATGACAGCAGGCTCACAGTCCTTGATCTCATAACATGCAGCAGGTCTGGATGTGGCTGAATCTCCTGGGGTACAACTCCTCGGGTGTGGCTCCTTTTGATCCAGAAGCCTGTGAGCTAACAAGACAAGAAATCTGCTCCCCACGTGCCCAGCATACAATGGTAAATCACGTACAGGATAACCTCAGTAGATGCTCCCCTTACAAGGGGGAGAAACAGGAGGCACGTAGCAATCATGGAATTCAAAGCCATTCTGGAATCCAGCCAGGCACTATTATCAGGACCCCTACTCCAGAGGCAGGGAATGTTACTTGAATAGAGCTCAGTTCCCCTTGGCTTCTAGTTATATCCTCTGGGCTCTTGGTTCTGCCCTCTGAGAGGATTTTCTTTTCCATAAGAAAAGGCCTGTGTGAATATTGGCCAGCTTACTGCCCATAGACAGTTGAGGGGCCCAAGGCATCTTTTCATTTTCAACTGTGTCATTCCCTTTGAGTCCAAACTGATAGAGTTCTTGCCAATACAATGCTCTTTAAAACTTTATGGGTTTTCTGTGCGTATTATTGGGTTCACTTTGTGCACCAAAAGTCACATGCATAAGTAGTTTCAAGAAGACTCTATTTCTGCTGTGGGACAGCATCCTTAATTTTCTCAGAAACCCTTTTGTTTAACTGAGAAGGTCTACTAAGCACCGTCTTAAATCTTCTTGGGGTCTGAACAAAGTTTCTACAATCATATGCTTGATTTAGGCTAGTTCTCACTTTGCGGATCTATTGCCTGCTGGAGAGACCGGAAATGAGACCAGTTTTCTTTTCCATCTCAGCAAACTGAACAGATCCTCATTTAGCTCATCTCTCTTATAATACCTTATCATGCCAGCTAGAAGCACCCAAGTGACACTTTCAGCATTCTGTCTCTAGATCCCTTTAGCTAAATCCACAATCTCAGTAGGTGCGTTTTCTGTTACCAAAAAAGCAATGTTTTTGCCAATTGTTTCCCCACCGTATATAACATGAGTCACCCTTGGTCCAGCCTCCAAGCAGTTTCCTTACGGCTTTGCCAGCCTCTCCCACCAGTTCATTCACAGCCCCTCCAGCCTGCACTACAGCCTCCTTGCTGCCTACCATGCAAACCTTTGCCCACCACCCAGTTCCAAAGCCACTGCCCCATGTTTAGGTTTTTAAAGCATGTTTAGGTACCACACTTCTAGGTACCAATTTATGTAGCAGGTACCTATTGCTCCATAACAAATCACCTAAAACAACAGCTTCAAACAACCACCGTTTTATTAAGTTCATGGATTCCGTGGATCAGGAATTCAGACTTGTCTCTGTCCCGCAATATCTGGGGCCTCAGCTTGAAAACTCGAACAGTTAGGCGGACAACTCAAACAGCTTGGGGCTGGGTTGTCTGGAAGCTTCTTTATCTACATGACTGGAGCCTGGGCTGAAATGACTCTGAAAGCTAGGTTCACCTGGGTCTAGAGTGTTTACATGATGCCTCTCCACAGGACGGGGGCTTCAACAGCAGAGCCTTAGGGTCATCAGACATTGCATATGGCGGTTCCAAGAGCAAGTGTCCCAGAAAACAAAGTAAAAGCTATATGGCCTTTCTAAGACCTAAATTCAAAAGTCTTTTAGCATCACTTCTGTCGTATTCTGTCGGTGGGAGCAGTCACAAATCCATTAAGACTCAGGTGGGACACAGACTTCACTTCTTGAGAAAGGAAGATCAAAGAATTTCTATCCAGGTTTTAAAACCACCTTAGTAGGCTTATTGGGGGTGGTTCATTTCTGTTCTTGGTGGCATCAGTTAGGATTACACATGTGTTTGTGATCATGTGGCAGGTTAACTGGGGGCTAGCTGATCCCAAGTGGTGGTTGATGCAAACTGAGACACCTCAGTTCTCTACGTGGTCGCTCAAACTTTCTCATGTGGCAACTGAATTCCAAGAAGGCAAGTCCCAACTACAAACACTTATCAGGCTTCTGCTTGCATCTCCTTTGCTGACAGCCCATTGGCCAAAGCAAGGCACATGGCCAAGTCCAGAGTCAATGAAGATGGAGATCACATGAGGGCATGGACATCAGGATACGTGATTCATTGGAGGTCAGTACTGTAACAATCTACTACACCTGGGTAACTCCCATTTTTCTTTAGACTCAGTTCATGCCTCCCCTCTTCCAACAAGGCCTCTCTTGACAGACTGGGTCATTAGTTGTCCCTTCTTTGAGCTGCCACAATACTTTACACACATCTCTACCTCTGCACTTACCCTACTGTCTTCTATCTATTTACCATTTTCATCTCCCCCACTGGACAAGCCTTAGAAGGCAGACTGCGCTCTATTGATCTTTGTACTCCCAGTGTCTAGCCCTGTGTCTAGAACATTGTGCCTAACAATAATGTCTTTCAGGACTTCCCTGATGGCACAGTGGTTAAGAATCCGCCTGCCAACGCAGGGGACATGGGTTCGAGCCCTGGTCCGGGAAGATCCCACATGCCGAGGAGCAACCAAGCCCGTGCGCCACAACTACTGAGCCTGCGTGCCACAACTACTGAAGCCCAGGCACCTAGAGCCTGTGCTCCACAACGAGAGAAGCCACTGCAATGAGAAGCCCACGCACTGCAACGAAGAGTAGCCCCCGCTCGCCACAACTAGAGAAGGCCCACACGCAGCAACCAAGACCCAAAGCAGCCAAAAGTAAACAAAGAAATAAGGTTTTAAAAATAAAAAATGTCTTTTAATTATTTGATTAGTTAAACATTCACGAATAAACCTTCTTAAATAAATGTTGAAAGTGTTATCTCCATTGGTGCTTTGACCTCTCGCCCTCTGCCCTGCATTCTAAGAGAAACTTCTCTTTTTTGTCATACTCTCCAACCAAACATGCAGTTCTTCGGGGAGTGACCTCACTCAAGGAGTTGACCTCAACTAGAGATTAGGAGAGGCAGCAGAGGGTCAAGCCGTGGTTCCAAGATTTTTCAATTACATAGACTATTCATATTTCCAGAGAAGTTTGGGGAGCAACAGAAAGTTACCACTTTTCTTTTTGTGCCTAGAAGGGACATTAAAAACACACCATCTACCACCATCAGTTCAAAAAAGTGGAAAGGTATAACCTTAGAATGAAAAAATAGACCACTGCAAGGAAGGGCCGGTGTGTGGCCTCAATTAGCCCAAAATTAGGGCTCAAAAGCTGTCTTAACATGTGATCCAATTGGGAGGGTCTCAAGTGGCCTAACCACAAATTCTCCTTCCCAATTATCAGTTTCTGCTGATAAGTTCTTCTGGTCAATTAACCCTCCTTTTCACAGGGACCAGGTATAATCCCTGCTTATCCCTGAGAATCAGGCTTCCGTTCCCTGCCAGCCCACAGAATTATTCAAACAAGCCAATCATATCCTCCTGCGGGAAATGAGCATTCCATCCTTTGGATACGACAAAGCCTGCCTCTCACAGCTCCTGCTTTTTCACTATTCCTGAGTGCAGCCCCTGAGTGGCAGTGCCTGGCATGTGGTGTCTTCCTCCGGGCTGTAAGTACAGGTGACTAATGAACTGCTGTCAATCACATCTGTCCAGTGTCAGGTGTCACGTGTTCAACCATCTCCAAAACCCTAGGGTGGGAATCTGGGAATCCTCCCTTAACAACAGAGTGAATAGGAGGTGATCAGAACAAAGCAGCAACCTGACAGCTATGTTCAGAGCACGCCACATTGTCCTTGTTTTTCTCATTTCACCATGCAGCAGTGAAGCCAGTCTGGCAGAAGTCTGAAGACCCACCCTGGGAGCAGTGGAGAGCACTGTACACGGAGTCAGGAGACCTGGGATCTAGCTAGTCTTGCCTGTGCTCCAAAATATTTGCCTGACCTTTGACAAATCATTAACCGTTGTGGGCCTCATTTTCCAGCTATAAAATGATGAGATGGCTTCTGCCACCTCTGTGATTAAAAAGACAATCTGATGAAATAGGGAAATAAAGAGTGAATGGCTGGTAGTCCCTTGGTCATCCTAAAGGAATGTGCATTTTTATTACTTTTGGGGTTGTTTTTTATATTTATTTATTTATTTGGTTGCACCGGGTCTTAGTTGTGGCAGGTGGGCTCCTTAGTTTTGGCATGCGAACTCTTAGTTGCAGCATGCATGTGGGATCTAGTTCCCTGACCGGGGATCGGACCCGGGCCCCCTGCACTGGGAGCGCAGAGTCTTAACCACTGCGCCACCAGGTAAGTCCCAGAATGTGCATTTTTAGAGGTGTATTTACTCCATGTGTCTCTAGATGGGGCAACTGGAGATGATGAGAGAGGAAAGATCTAAGGGACCAACAGGGCAGCCACAGTCTGCCGGTAAATCTTGCCTTGGGTGGATTCCTCTAAACCCTTCCTGCTTTCAGCACTCCTACCCTGTGCCATTAGCAAATGGGAGTTTTAAATCTCCTCCCCATCACCACCCTGTGTTCCATCCCAGCCCCTAAATGTCTCACTTGAGCCATTAACTCCATCCAGCCGGAGACCTTGCTTTAGCAGACACACAATTGCGGCACCCTCTAGAGTCCACACTCCCCACCCCCTCCTGAAGTGAAGTGCTTGGGGACCCAGAAAATAGGCCAGGTCCTCATAAACTTATCAAAATAGCACAGCTAGGCCTTCCAACCAGCAACACTCAGAGACTGGGCCATAGAGTGGAAAACAGAGCATGCAGGGTCTTGTCCAGACAGAGTCCAGATATCTCCGGTAGTTAAGGGGGCCTCTGGGTATCCTCATGTCTTGCCAAAAGAAGTAACCATCTCCAGCCCCACCTGTGTGTGTGTGTGTGTTCCGGTGGGGGGGTGGGGGTGGTTAGGCTGAAGCTAAAGCAACTAAAGCAACTGTGCTCTGATAGGAAAGATCCCTGGACTGAGAACCAGAAAGCTGTTAAGCAGGAAAGACACTGCGTGGAGTGCCAAGGAGGAGGCTAGCACGTATTGAATGCAGCAGGAAGATGAAAGGGAAAAAGG
>NW_006783618.1:303772-322656 GCF_000442215.2 Lipotes vexillifer
GGTGGTGGAGGTCGGCTGCCAGGGGCCAGGACATCCAGGCCCTTAAAAATTACCCTCCAGACAATGAGAAGCCAGGTCACCCGATCTTTGGAGAGGGATGGTCCCAGGCCTGGGAGCTTGTGAAAAGTGCAGACTCAGGCAGCTCTACTACTAGACGAGGGAGATCCCAGGGGGGCAGGGGCAGCTGCATTTCTCATAAAGTGCCCCAGGAGCTTCTGTTTTTTAGCAGAGCCAAGGGCCCCTGGACTTGACCGTCTGCGAGGCTTGTTCCAGTTAGAAAATTCCATCATTGTATGCGTCGGGAGGCCACCTAACCTCCAAGGGAGGGAGAGGGAAATGAATCTCCCACTTGCAAGCCCAGGGGTGGCTTCCAACAGTGCCATCACACTAATGGAAACTGCCGCGAAGGAGCCAGGACCAGTGTCTATGAAAAAATAGGAGAATGGGTAGGCAGGGGGGCAGGGCCAGCCCACAGGATGTCCCCACCAGAATTCACAAAGAGGCCACAAGGATGCAAATCAATCAAATAAACCTTTGTTCAAAAAAATTCACCTCACCCGCGGCTGGGAGAGACAAGTCATTAGCACTGGCTGTTAAAAAAAAAAAAAAAATCCAAGGGCCTCTGATGACTTCAAACTAATGGGGCAAAGACAGGTGCCCCAGGGGATTAAAAGCGTGGTATTCCTTTCTAGTTGGTCCTGTCTCCTCCCCTTTCCCACAGTTCCACAGTTTCCCCCTCCCACTGGTCTGGGATGCAGCCGTGGAGTGGCTCAGCACTGAGGACTCGGGGCTCCACACCCCAAGTCGACCGGCCATCTCTCCCACTTACTAACCATGAAGTGGGATGGAGAGTGGGCTGAGATGAACCCAGCAGATTGTGGCCATGGATGTAACGTGCCCAGCAGAACGCTTGATAGAGGGCGGCACCCTTTCCCTTGTCCGAAGACCAAGCAGACAGTACTCAAGGACTTGGGTGGGAGTGGGGGCAGGAGGGGTACATGAAATTGAGAAGAACCTTCTAGCTGTCTGCACCAGGGAGTGCCAGCCCAGGAGCTGAGGGAGACAGTGCCCAAGAGCAGGAAGCCTCTGAAGGGCCGGGTGTTCTAGGTTGGGTGAGGGGGGGTGGAGCAGGGCTGGGGACCAGGCAAGACCAGGTGCTGCCTTGCTTCTGAAGGGCTGCTCCAATGTGGAAAAACACCCTACCATCTTCCTTTGGAGAAAACCTGGAATATTCCAACACCAAAAACCTCTCACTGGCGGCTCCTGAGGAGATGGGCTCCAGCTGAAAAGGAAACAAGGAGGCATGGGCGCTGCCTAAGGGGGCCCAGTTGCTGGCCTCCATCATCCATCCCTTACCCCTTGGTTTTCCCACAGGCTTGTGAAGCCTAGGTCAGAAGAAAGGATCAAAGCCTTAAAAGGGGAGCGATCTTGGCGGGGCTCTGGGAAGCGGCTAGCGGCCCCTGAGCGGCCCCACCCTGATCTCCAGAGTCCTGAACCCCTCCATCCCTGGTCAGGTCCGCCAGCCACAGTGAGGGCCCCCTTTGGCTGCGGACGGCCACTCTCCCACACCAATATCGGGCTGCCTCCTCCTCCCTCTGCCACCCTTTCTCCGCTCCGCACTCAGCCTCTGATTGGCTGAGCCCCCGGGCCCTCCCCGCTCCTCCTCTCCCACCCCTGGTGAAAACTGCGGGCGCCGGGCAGGGTGTAGCAACTGGAGGTGGCAGCGCGTCTGGAGGAAGCTGCTGCGGCCGAGAACCGGAGCCCAGGTAGGAGCCAGAGGCAGGGCGGGACCCGGGGCGCAGGGATAGAAGGCCCCCTGGCGCCCAGGCAAGCCCTCCCGATCCGAGGCTTCGGAAAACGGTCGGAGGGCGCCCTGGGAAGGAGCCGCTCAGTGCTTGAGGAGGGGCCTGCTTGCCAGGCAGGGGCAGGAGCCGGACGCAACTGCTGCAGGCCGGGGGCCGCGGCGAAGCTTTCGCCCGCTGGGGAACGTTCGCCTGGGGCTGGGGTGCTGGAGGAGAACCGGGAGGAAGGGCGCCAAGGAAAGCCTTGTGCTCTGCTCTCCCGCCAGACGCCCCCAAAGCCAGCCTGCGAACGCGGGACCAGGGGTGGGGGGCGGTGAAACTGGGGGAGCGGAGGACCGCAAACTGAAGGATATCTCTGCCCTGCGACCTCGCTGCGGGCTGGGTGCGGGGCATCCAAGGAACTGGAAACCGCAGTGCCGCGGGCGGGGGCTGGGGCGGGGACTGGGAGCAAGGCTGGCAGACGGGGGAGGCGAGAACTGGAAAAGGATGAGAGAGGGGGAAGGAGGACCTCAATTGGGAAAGGACAGGATTGGAACAGGGACATGGAATAAGGGTGGGGTTAGTCGAACGCGGGCTGGAGAGGAGGGAGCGCAAGGCTTCTCCGGGCTCTGAGCTGCGGGGACGCAAGGCCGTGGAAAGGCAGACTGCACCTCCCCTCCAGCTGTCTACCCCTCCCTTTGGCTCTACATCCCCTGGAGTCCCAGCCCCATTTCTTCCTTTCTAGTTCTAGCCGCTGCTTCCCCCGCTTCCTCTCCTAGATCCCAAGCTCGCCACCCCCTCTGTAACTCAGCGTATGCTAATCTAAACCAGATGTCGACCCCCCTTTCTTCCCCAACCGCACCTCCGGGTCCCTCTCAGCAGGGGTCCGAGAGGGAACTGACTGCAGCAGCAGGCACCCAGGAGCCCCAGTCTCGCCCCTCCCTCCCCCCTCCCCACACTGGGCTGAGCGCCTGGGACCCTAGACGCGGCTAGCGGCGCGCCCTGCGCAACAGGGCGCACGCACCAGGGCACGCCCTCTGTAACTCAGCGTATGCTAATCTAAACCAGATGTCGACCCCCCTTTCTTCCCCAACCGCACCTCCGGGTCCCTCTCAGCAGGGGTCCGAGAGGGAACTGACTGCAGCAGCAGGCACCCAGGAGCCCCAGTCTCGCCCCTCCCTCCCCCCTCCCCACACTGGGCTGAGCGCCTGGGACCCTAGACGCGGCTAGCGGCGCGCCCTGCGCAGCAGGGCGCACGCACCAGGGCACGGCCCCACGCACTCGCAGGCACACGCCCCTGCTGTGGCCTCTCCCTGGCGAGCACTGCTGCAGACAGGCTAGGCTACCCGCTCTGTGTCGCCTCGCCAGGATATAGATTCAGCCTAGGCTGCAAAAAAAAGACAGGGCAGAGAGCCTAGGCAGGGAGGCTACCGAAGCTGGACTGGAAAGCTGCAGGCCCAGGAATCCTGCCCAGAGAGCTGACGGTTGGAAACATCTTGGTTCTGATGCAGAGAACCTATGCAATAGGATGGCACTGTCGCCTTCCCCACACACAGTCGGGAACACCCTTAGCGGTGTGCCAAGTACGGTCCTACCTGGGGCCCCACACACACCTGACCACGCTCATCTAAGAGGCCGGCGACTAACGCCGTGGATCACTTACTCTCCAGCAGTGCCAGGTGTTTGTCATTTTTCTTAATCCCCATCACAGCCCTGTGGGTATCTAAAGCCCAGGTTCATTCAGTATCTTTCGGGCATCTGTTGCATGCCAGGAACTGTTTGGGCATTGGGGATTTTCTTCTGAACAAGAAGTAGGTAGGCCCTGAATGAGGAGTTTTTGTTTCATGGGTAGAGAGTTCTGATTTTGCAAGATGAAAAGGGTTCTGGAGATTGGAGACTGTACACTTAAAAATGGTTAAGATAATAAATTGTGTTCTGCAAATTTTACGATAAAAAAATTAGGAAGTCCCTGACTTCCTGAAGAAAGAAGAAATGGTCAAGTTAAAGTCACTTACTCAAAGCCACCCAGCTAGTAAGTGTTCAGCACACATACACACCACCGAAGGGTGTGTTCTCCAACCCCCTCGCTTTCCCAGATGGGGAAGAGCTGAGTGGCAAGTGTCACATTCACTGAGAGGTGGGAGGGGAGAGGGCTGTAGAGAGGGGCTTGGATGCCCACCCTGGCCATTATGGCATGTCTCCCAGGGGCCCCCAGCCCTGGCAGTAAGTGCGGGCACATCTGCCCCACCTCTTGGCTGATTCCCATCCTGTTGCACCCCCAGATCCAGGACTGAGCTCTCGGCACCATGAACCCTACCATTGGCATCACTCTCTTACTGACAGGTACCGGGCAAGGGGCAGGGCTGGGATTCCAAGCACCCTGGCTGCCTTCCCTTCAGAGAAGCTAGCTTCTTCCTCATGGCCTCAGAAAGTAGAGGTGACTAAGGGAGAGAGAGGGCTCCTTTCATCCCTAAGCCAGCTGAGCAACCTAGTTGATCTTCTGACTGCCTGGGATGGTTTTTTGGAAACTCAGTTCACTGAGCCTGCCCCATACTGAGTTGGAATCTCCAAGTGTGAATCAGGATGCTGCATCAACTTCCCCCAAGGTCTCCTGCCCCTGGAACATGCTGGTGGGACCCACGACTAGAGCAGAGGGAGGTAGGCTGGGGCCTGCAGTAGGGAAGGTAGACTGGCCCTCAGGGACCTCTGGGCGGGGAGAGGTGCTCAGAGAGCAGACCCTGTGCCCTTCCCTGGCCAGGCCTTTCTCTACTGTTAACGTGGATGGGAGGCCCCCTGCTCTACAGGTCCTCACCAACTTGGAGGGGGCACTGCTGGTGCCAGTCTTACAGGTAGCCCGTGGGCAGAAGGTGACCAGCCTGACAGCCTGCCTGGTGGACCAGAGCCTTCGTCTAGACTGCCACCATGAGAATACCACCAACCTGCCCATTCAGTACGAGTTCAGCCTGACCCGTGAGACAAAGAAGCACGTGCTCTTTGGCACGGTTGGGGTCCCTGAGCACGCGTACCGCTCCCGAACCAGCTTCTTCAGCAAGTACAATCTCAAGGTCCTCTACCTGTCGGGCTTCACCACCAAGGATGAGGGGACCTACACGTGTGCACTCCACCTCTCTGGCCAGACTCCCATCGTCTCCAACAGGAACGTCTCTGTGCTCAGAGGTGAGGCAAACCCCCAACAAGACCAAGGAAGCTGGCAGAGGCAGGCTGGGGAGGAACGGGCTGGCTGGGACAGCTGGCAGTCCCCTTGGCTGCGCCACAATAGGGAGTGGCCCCATAACTTCTCTCCCCTTCCCCCCACTGCTGCCTGTGCCCGGGGGAATCGCTACTTTCAGCATGAGTGGGGGAAGGGCTAAGGGGACAGTCAGACAGGCAGAGTGGTGTGGCAGACGCTTCCCCCATGACCGCGGGCAAACCACTCGGCCCCCCCAAACCTCCTTCTCCCCACCTGGGAAACAGGATGGCACTAGCTCCCTCAGCCACAGTTTTCTTGTGATGACATTTGTTCAAGGGCTCAGGAACCTGCAAATGGGAAGGATGGTTGGTTCTGTCAGACCACGGTGGCCCTGGTTCCAGCCAAGACATCATGGCGCCAGCCTCCCCAGGGGAAAGCAGCCTTGCCCTGGGCCTGGGCCTGCCCGAGTCCTGGCCGCTCTTCATTCCCGCCCTGCCTCTCTGCCCCGTCCTCTGTCCACAGATACACTGGTCAAGTGTGGAGGCATAAGCCTGCTGATCCAGAACACCTCGTGGCTGCTCCTGCTTCTGCTCTCGCTGCCCCTCCTGCAGGCCATGGATTTCATCTCCCTGTGACTGGCTGGGCCCATGGAGAATACAGGAAGCCACAAGGCCCAGTCCAGAGACCCCACTTCTCTGAGTCAGTTGACCCCCCTCCCCCCAACCTCCCACACACCTCGGGGAGAAGTGGGGACCCCACTGCCCCTAAGGAATCCCACTGCTGCATGCCATTATCTCCCATCCCCCACTGCCACCCCCTACCCTGTCCGCAGGCCACTGCCTATTTGTATTCTTTGTTCCAGAGCTGCTTGTGTCTGGTTTATTTAGGACTTATCCTACCTTTTCTTTGGCAGTTTGCGAAAAGGGAAGCCAGGGTTGGGCACCTGATGGAGAGTGAGGGGATGGGAGGGGCATCAGTCCCTGGGGCCGGTCATCCTTGCCCACCGGGACTAGAGGCCTGGGAGAGGCCTGGGAGAGACCTGGGCGAGGAGCGGGAGGGGTGTGTTTGGCCCTAGCACATCCCTCAGCAGTAGGGATGGCGCCTGAAGACCCCGGATGTGAGGGGCGCTGCCAAGCGTTTGTGGCCCATCCTGTGAGGAGAGAACCGAGCGTCTCCACGAGCACTTTCCGTCACAGAAAAAAGCCGCCTTCTTACCCTGCAGAAGTCCCCAAGGGGCCCAAGCCGCCTTCTTACCCTGCAGAAGTCCCCAAGGGGCCCAAGCTGCCTTCTTACCCTGCAGAAGTCCCCAAGGGGCCTTGGGCCCGGCGTCTGGTGCAGTGAAAATGCAGATTCTGCCTGGGAAGCAGTGCCGATGGGCTGGTGAGGCAGGTGGAAGGCAGCGTCCACCATCCCTCCCCCCACCGAGGAAGCTAAAAATGGGAGCCCAGTGTCTCTCACTGGCTCTGCCAGCAGCTGGAAGGTAGCAGAGGAGGACAGGCCCCCTCCCGAGCTGTGCCAAGCTCCTAGGCGCTTCCAGAACTCAGACCTGGAGGCAGTAAATCAGGCCTGGCGGAGCCCCTGGTTGAGCCACACAGAGTTCGGCCCACGCGTTCCCCCAGGAGGCTCTTCCATCTTCCCCCAGCAGTGCCCAAGCCTTCAGATAGGCCCCCGCCCCAGAGGCCTGCCTTCTCAGGGACCTCTTGGGGGCCTGGGGCTGGCCGTGGGGTGATACCCATAAGTGGACATGCCTCGAGGGGTGGCTTTACCCAGCACTCAGCTCTGCACCCGGCGGCTCTTCCCCGTCCTGTGACCGTGTGTAGTGCCACCACAGCTTATGGCATCTCACTGAGGAAAAAGAATACTGTACAATAAAACCAAGCCTCTGGAATCTGTCCTCCCGTCTGTCTCTGCTTTGCTCCTCTCTGCCCAGGCCCGCCCCCCTCCCTTAGCCTTGAGGGCCAACCCGCCACCTCCTCCCCTCCCCAATCCCTGCCTCTTCTGCAGCCCTTCTTCTGCCCCCTGCCCCCCGGGGGTGGACCACTGCATGCCCGGCTGCTCAGAACCACTCTAACACGGCACGTTTGCCCAAATAAATAAATGTTCCCCCTCTGTGGACTCACCTGCCCCATGTGTGGGCCAAGCCACATGGCGCTGGTTCCAGAACGTGCTAACAGGCACTAAGGCACGGAGTCTGCCTTCTCGGATCTGGACGTTCTCAGAAATGCCCCGTCAGCTTACATCGGCTCTAGAGGGGCACAGAGGGGAGGCTTGGGAAGCGAGGCGGTACGTGGGAGCTGCCCTCATCATCAAGGTGTAAGGACAGGCATCTCTTCTTAACTCCAACATGGCCACATAAAGCACTGGGGGTGGGGAGAGAACGCTGAGGCCCGTCCCCAGCTCCCTCCCCTAAAAGTCACTGAGTAGAAAGCGCCCCCTGGTAGTAGGGACTAGAACAGCATCACAGGGTGGTTCTGGGTCTCAGTTGCTGCCAGAGTGAGGCAGCCCCCAGAAGGGAATCTGGGGAAGGATAGTAGTGGCTGCCCAGAAGCTGACTCATTTGGTATTTAGCACTGGGTAGGATGGTTTTTCTGAGCATTTACTTAATGGGCCAGGATCTAAACTCGCGCCACTGACTCCCGCTCTTGTGACACCTCCCATTGATACCTGAGCTTTGCCAGTGACGCCCGTAGTGGCCAGGCCGGAAGAGGGCAAGAGAAGCCCTCAAGGAAGAGAGGGAGCTGCCCGTGTCACCGACCACGGGGACCCACCCATCCCCACGCGGGCTGTTGGCCACTCAGGACAGTGCAGCCAGCCTGGACACAGGGCCCTTTTGCTCTGCCCTGCTTGCAGCCAAAAAAATGAAGAGCCTTTGTAGGGGAAGGGAGTTCAAATGCCACCCACGGGGTAGTAAGAGCTAAAGCTGCAAGGTCTTTCTGGAAGGAACTGGGAAGCCAGGCGTGCAGCCTCAACTGTGAGAAGCCATCAGACCCTGGCACCTGTGTGAGCCTCCTGCGTGGTCTTTGTCACCCTGGCACTGTTTCCTTGAAGAGTTTAGCGGCCCCTCAACAAGGGTCCCTTTGCAGCCACGCCTGTGGGAGGAGAGCCCAAGGCCGCAGCAAGTGGGCTTAGCTTCAGAAGACACAGAGGCCTCTGAGGCCCAGGGTCTGTAGGAAGGCAGGGACGGAGAAGAAAGGAACGGGCCTGGGCCTGGGCAGGGGCTCAACGATTTAAAGGCAGGGCCGTCGGGCCTCACAGCACAAGCCAACCCAGAAAGACTGCGGGCCGGGGCTGCGGTGGGCTCCCGGGGCCAGTCCACGACGGCAGCCAGTTCCTCCCCGGTCACGCCAGGAGAGCTGAAGAGGGCAGCGGCACGTCTGCAGGGACTTGGCTAGTTACAAAGAGGGCTGGGGCCGGCCCTGGTTCCTGCACACGTGCCCAGAGCCCACCCCACCGAGCCCCTTCCCATTCCTCCTCACCCCTCCCCCACATCCCCCTTGGCCATCTTGGTCCTTACCTTAGGGCGTGGAATCCTTGCTCAGTAGAAAGAGAAAGAAGCCCCTCTCCACACATCCGTCCACTGAGACAGAGGAACACCTGCACACGGCGCAGCGTGAGGGTCTTCCCAACACCTAGGGGCTCCCTCGGGAAGGACAAGGCGGGGTCACCATGGGGAGACGCAGGGACTTTCTCTGGCCAACCAATAAACGTACCCAGCGTCCAGGGGACCCTGGACACACATCCTCCAGCCCCTGCCCACCCCCAGCATGATGTCCCTGTCCTCACTGTGTCTGCAGCTCCCGTGTCGTGAAGGGCAGGTTTGTCTTTACATGTGAAAGAAGCAAGTCCCAGGTTAGGAGTAAAGCACTTCCTCATCTACCGCTCAGGAATCAGTGGGCCTGGAGCCCTTCAGAGTTCTGGCAAAGCGTGAGGGTCGTCAGCTGCCTCCTGCTAACCCTGAAGCAGGGCTTCAGGACAAAGGTGGGATTGCCTCGTGCCCAGGGCTCTCAGGCCCCAAATGTCTCCCACCCCTCGGGAGTATCATGCCACGTGAAGACTCCCGGGAGGCGTCTTTGCCTGGCAAAGGGAAGACCTGGGGGCAGGGAAGCTATGGAAGTGGGCACATGCTGTAGAGGGCAGCATAGGACCAATGGGAGAGTTCTGCGGAGGCCAAGTGTGGCTCTACACCGGAAGGGGCCTTTGATGGCTGGAGCCGCCCAGCTGCAGAGGCAGGAGTGCCTGGCAGTGGGCGTGGTCAGTGGAGGCCACCTGTCCAGCCTGCAGGAAAGCAACTTCCTGAATTCAGTGGGAACCTGGGCTAGATGACCCTAGTCACTTCACCCTTCAGTGCCTCATTTTTCTGACTTCTAAAATAAGATGGGGGGCGGGAGGCGCATCTGGTGGTGCAGTGGTTTAAGAACCCGCCTGCCAATGCAGGGGACACGGGTTCGATCCCTCCCTGGTCTGGGAAGATCCCACATTCCACGGAGCAACTAAGCCCGTGTGCCACAACTACTGAGCCTGCACTCTAGAGCCTGTGCTCCGCAACAATAGACGGCACCGCAACGAGAAGCCCGCGCACCACAACGAAGAGCAGCCCCCGCTCGCTGCAACTAGAGAAAGCCCACGTGCAACAACAAAGACCCAACGCAGCCAAAAATAAAATAAATAAATAAAAATAAGATGGGGGGAATTCCCTGGTGGCCCGGCGGTTAGGACTCCACACCCCCACTGCAAGGAACTAAGATCCCGCAAGCCCTGCGGTGCAGCCAAAATTAAAATAAAATAAAATAAAAAATAAAATAAGATAGTAGTGCTGGAATGATTTATTTGTACAACAAACGTTAAGTACCTGGCTGGGCTAAGAGGTAAAAGACATAGCCCCTGGCTGAAGGAATCTACAGCCCAGTAAGAAGTGAGGAATTGATTTCAGTGCAGTGATTGGTGCTAGAAGGCAGAGAAGCTGTGGCAGACACTGCTTGAGGGTTTTCCGACATGTATTCTCTCTTTCTTTCTCAGCAATAGGACCCACAAATTAGAACTAGATTATATGGTCCAGAATAAAGACTACGTTTCCCAGCTCCCTTGCAGCAAGATGTGCACATGTGGCTAAATTCTGTCCAATGGAACATTAGCACAAAATAATGTGTACAATTTTTATGAAGTGCTCTTAAAGGGAGAATGTGTGCTTTTCAACCCCTTTCACCTTCATGCTGGCTGGAATGTGGAGTCAATGGTTGGAACTGGAGCAGCCATCTTGGACTATGAGATAGAAGTTTTATGTTACACATCACAAAGTACAACAGCCTGGATTCCTAGTGATGTTAGAACTGTCAGAGCAGCCATGGAATACCATGTTAGAGCTACTCTTATTTGGAGTTTCTGCACTCACAGTTGAACCTAAATGTACCTTAGAAAGAAGCTGTTATTTAACACAACTAAACTGTACACTTAAAAATGGTTAAGACAGTAAATGTTATATGTATTTTTTACCCCCCACCCCCCCACACACACACAAAGCCAAAAGTCAAATTTAGAGAGACAGAAAGTAGAATGGTGGTTGCCAGGGGCTACAGGGAGGGGACATGGGGAGTTATTATTTAGTGGGTACGGAGTTTCAGTTTTGCAAGATGAAAAGAGTTCTGGAGATGGATGGTGGTGGTAGAGGCACAACAACGTGAGTGTATTGAATGCCACCAAATGGTTATATGTATTTTAGCACAATTTTTTTTTTTTTAAAAAAAAGGAAACAGCCAAGGCACAAGGGAACTTTTTGGTGTGCTTACACGAGCACTTACATTTGTCAAAACTCATCAAACTGTACACTTAAAATGGGTGAATTTCCTCAAATGTAAATTTTACCTCAGTAAAGTGCTATGAGAATACATATGTAGGGCCCCTAGCCA
This sequence comes from Lipotes vexillifer, assembly GCF_000442215.2. Classification (NCBI taxonomy): domain Eukaryota; kingdom Metazoa; phylum Chordata; class Mammalia; order Artiodactyla; family Lipotidae; genus Lipotes; species Lipotes vexillifer. The sequence continues at coordinate 314,647 of NW_006783618.1, forward strand.
GGCTAGAGGGCTTCCCAGAGGAGGGGTCATGGTAGGAGTTAGCACAAAAAGCAGGCTCTACTATTCCGTAAGCTGATTACAAAGAAATAAATGTTATTTTATTTCTTCTATATCCTGAAAGACTTGGGGAGGGGAAGTAGAAGCCATTGTGGGTTTAGTCCGAGGACAGGCCTCAGTCCCTCTCTCAGGCAACATAACTGCTGGCTGATACAACAGCCCTCAGAGCACATGGGCCCTTCATCAGGGCCCCTGCCCCAGTCATATCCATTCAAACATTTACTAAGTGTGCACCCCATGCCAGGGAGTGTAACTATCTGAGCAGGGTAATGAAAAGAGACCTGTGAATGGTACAGACAAGTTCCTTCCCCATAAAACTTACATTGTGGTACAGGAGATGGACATGAAGCAAGTAGACCAATAAGTAAGTCATTATTGTAGACTGGGATTGTTTACACATGAGAGGCAATAAGAGAATGACGGGCCCACTTTAACTGGGATGATCAGGGAGAGCCTGAGGAGGGGGGCGTTGAGCTAAGATGGGAAGGGTGAGAAAAGGCCAGACATTTGAAGGGCTGCAGAAGCACAACCAGACGGGGAACACGAAGGGTTCAAGGTGTCCAGGCGAGGAGGGGTACAAGGTGTCACTGAAGGCGAATTCTCTGGAGATCCAGTGGTTAGGACTTGGCGCTCTCACTGCGGGAGCCCTGGGTTCGATGGTCAGGGAACTAAGTTCCCACGAGCCACGCAGAGCAGCCAAAAAAAAAAGTCACTGAAGAGGTAGGCGCAAGCCAGGTCCCACAGGGCCTTGGAGGTCATGGTGAAGAGTTCGAATTTTATTCTAAGGGCAATAGGGAAGTGATAAAGGACTTGTTCTAATAATGTTTTTAGAAGATCCCTCTTGCTGCTTTGTTGAAGATGAACTGGAGAAGAATAACAGCAGAAGCAAGAAATCAGAAGGATACTGCCATAATGCTAAAAGAGATGATGGTACTTGGACAAAAATTGCATGGCAAAAACAGAAGTGGTGACTTTGAGATACATACAGAGTTAAAACTGGGAGGACTGGTGAATCTGACTAAGGTCTGGGGATTTTACCAATATCGATTTTCCCAGTGTTGATACTGGACTACAGTTGTATTAGATGTTACCACTGGGGACTTCCCTGGTGGTCCAGTGGGTGAGACTCCATGCTCCCAATTCGGGGGGCCCGGGTCTGATTCCTGATGGGGGAACTAGATCCCCGCACGCATGCCACAAGTAAAACAAAAAAGATCCCAAACGTTGCAACAAAGATCCCGCATGCCACAACTAAGACCCTGTGCAAACAAAATAAATATGTGTGTGTGTGTGTGTGTGTATATATATATATATATATATATATATATATGTATATATTTTTTTTTATGTTACCATCGGGGGAAATTGGATGAAGGGTACGCAGGACCTCGTCATACTATTTTTGTAACTGTTGTAAATTTTTAATTATTTTTAAATAAGGTTTTCTTTAAATTCTCAACAACCAAAAGAAAAAGATGGCAAGTACTAACTCCAGAAACGCCAGAGGGAGGAAAAAAAGAATTCTAATCATATAGCACATTACACAGCTTAGATGTGAAATATTTACAGAGTCATACTAATATAAACACTAAACAGTGATTTTAACCAAAAATTGTGATAAAGCTATATTGGAGGATGGGAGAAGCCTAAGTATATGTGTTTAGTGGGGGAGAAAATGGGCATTAAGAGAGCTAAACCTCATTTTCCAGAGGTGAAAGTCAACAGATAAGACTTAAAGCTGAAAAATCAAGAAATAGCTAGCTATATGAGAAATTTTTAAATATAAAAGTAAAGTAAATAGCAGAAAAACTAGCTGAAATAGTTGAGAGTAGTTGCTTTGGGGAATGAGAATGTAGGATGGGGTAACAGACTGCTTTTACATTATAAACCTAGGAATACTTTTACTCTCCATTAGTTTACTAGGCAATATAAATCAAATGTATTTAAAGAAATATATTAATGCCCAACCCAAAAAAAAACAGAGAGGACTTGCTTACTAGTGATTTATTTTATTTATTTATTTATTTATTTATTTTTATTCTTTTTTTTTTTTTAAACATCTTTATTGGGGTATAATTGCTTTACAATGGTGTGTTTCTGCTTTATAACAAAGTGAATCAGTTATACATACACACATGTTCCCATATCTCTTCCCTCTTCGTCTCCCTCCCTCCCACCCTCCCTATCCCACCCCTCCAGGCGGTCACAAAGCACCGAGCTGGTCTCCCTGTGCTATGCGGCTACTTCCCACTGGCTATCTACCTTTGTTAGTATATATATGTCCATGTCTCTCTCTCGCCCTATCACAGCTCACCCTTCCCCCTCCCCATACCCTCAAGTCTGTTCTCCAGTAGGTCTGTGTCTTTATTCCTGTCTTACCCCCAGGTTCTTCATAACATTTTTTTTCCCTAAATTCCATACATATGTGTTAGCATACGGTATTTGTCCTTCTCTTTCTGACTTACTTCACTCTGTATGACAGACTCTAGGTCTACCCACCTCATTATGAATAGCTCAATTTTGTTTCATTTTATGGCTAATATTCCATTGTATATATGTGCCACATCTTCTTTATCCATTCATCCTACGATGAGCACTTAGGTTGTTTCCATCTCCAGGCTATTGTAAATAGAGCTGCAGTGAACATTTTGGTACATGACTCTTTTTGAATTATGGTTTTCTCAGGGTATATGCCCAGTAGTGGGATTGCTGGGTCATATGGTAGTTCTATTTGTAGTTTTTTAAGGAACCTCCATACTGTTCTCCATAGTGGCTGAACCAATTCACATTCCCACCAGCAGTGCAAGAGTGTTCCCTTTTCTCCACACCCTCTCCAGCATTTATTGTTTCTAGATTTTTTGATGATGGCCATTCTGACTGGTGTGAGATGATATCTCATTGTAGTTTTGATTTGCATTTCTCTAATGATTAATGATGTTGAGCATTCTTTCATGTGTTTGTTGGCAGTCTGTATATCTTCTTTGGAGAAATGTCTATTTAGGTCTTCTGCCCATTTTTGGATTGGGTTGTTTATTTTTTTGTTATTGAGCTGCATGAGCTGCCTGTAAATTTTAGAGATTAATCCTTTGTCAGTTGATTCATTTGCAAATATTTTCTCCCATTCTGAGGGTTGTCTTTTGGTCTTGTTTATGGTTTCCTTTGCTGTGCAAAAGCTTTGAAGTTTCATTAGGTCCCATTTGTTTATTTTTGTTTTTATTTCCATTACTCTAGGAGATGGGTCAAGAAGGATCTTGCTGTGATTTATGTCATAGAGTGTTCTGCCTATGTTTTCCTCTAAGAGTTTGATAGTTTCTGGCCTTACATTTAGGTCTTTAATCCATTTTGAGCTTATTTTTGTGTATGGTGTTAGGGAGTGATCTAATCTCATACTTTTACATGTACCTATCCAATTTTCCCAGCACCACTTATTGAAGAGGCTGTCCTTTCTCCACTGTATATTCCTGCCACCTTTATCAAAGATAAGGTGACCATATGTGCATGGGTTTATCTCTGGGCTTTCTATCCTATTCCATTGATCTATCTTTCTGTTTTTGTGCCAGTACCATACTGTCTTGATTACTGTAGCTTTGTAGTATAGTCTGAAGTCAGGCAGCCTGATTCCTCCAGCTCCATTTTTTGTTCTCAAGATTGCTTTGGCTATTCGGGGTCTTTTGTGTTTCCATACAAATTGTGAAATTTTTTGTTCTAGTTCTGTGAAAAATGCCAGTGGTAGTTTGATAGGGATTGCATTGAATCTATAGATTGCTTTGGGAAGTAGAGTCATTTTCACAATGTTGATTCTTCCAATCCAAGAACATGGTATATCTCTCCATCTGTTTGTATCATCTTTAATTTCTTTCATCAGTGTCTTATAATTTTCTGCATACAGGTCTTTTGTCTCCTTAGGTAGGTTTATTCCTAGATATTTTATTCTTTTTGTTGCAATGGTAAATGGGAGTGTTTTCTTGATTTCACTTTCAGATTTTTCATCATTAGTATATAGGAATGCCAGAGATTTCTGTGCATTAATTTTGTATCCTGCTACTTTACCAAATTCATTGATTAGCTCTAGTAGTTTTCTGGTAGCATCTTTAGGATTCTCTATGTATAGTATCATGTCATCTGCAAACAGTGACAGCTTTACTTCTTCTTTTCCGATTTGGATTCCTTTTATTTCCTTTTCTTCTCTGATTGCTGTGGCTAAAACTTCCAAAACTATGTTGAATAAGAGTGGTGAGAGTGGGCAACCTTGTCTTGTTCCTGACCTTAGTGGAAATGCTTTCAGTTTTTCGCCATTGAGGATGATGTTGGCTGTGGGCTTGTCATATACGGCCTTTATTATATTGAGGAAAGTTCCCTCTACACCTACTTTCTGCAGGGTTTTTATCATAAATGGGTGCTCTGCATCTATTGAGATGATCATATGGTTTTTCTCCGTCAATTTGTTAATATGGTTTATCACATTGATGGATTTGCGTATATTGAAGAATCCTTGCATTCCTGGAATAAACCCCACTTGCATTCCTGGAATAAACCCCACTTGATGGTGTATGATCCTTTTAATGTGCTGTTGGATTCTGTTTGCTAGTATTTTGTTAAGGACTTTTGCATCTATGTTCATGAGTGATATTGGCCTGTAGTTTTCTTTCTTTGTGACATCCTCGTCTGGTTTTGGTATCAAGGTGATGGTGGCCTCGTAGAAGGAATTTGGGAGTGCTCCTCCCTCTGCTATATTTTGGAAGAGTTTGAGAAGGATAGGTGTTAGCTCTTCTCTAAATGTTTGATAGAATTCGCCTGTGAAGCCATCTGGTCCTGGGCTTTTGTTTGTTGGAAGATTTTTAATCACAGTTTCAATTTCAGTGCTTGTGATTGGTCTGTTCATATTTTCTATTTCTTCCTGATTCAGTCTTGGTAGTTTGTACATTTCTAAGAATTTGTCCATTTCTTCCAGATTGCGCATTTTATTGGCATAGAGTTGCTTGCAGTAATCTCTCATGATCTTTTTTATTTCTGCAGTGTCAGTTGTTACTTCTCCTTTTTCATTTCTAATTCTATTGATTTGATTCTTCCCCCTTTTTTTCTTGATGAGTCTGGCTAATGGTTTATCTATTTTGTTTATCTTCTCAAAGAACCAGCTTTTAGTTTTATTGATCTTTGCTATTGTACTAGTGGTTTAGATGGAGGTGGAGTGTTGAAAGGAAAGGAGACGAAATCCTGGATGACCCTTGGGTTTTTGCTTGAACAATTAGTGGATGGTGATGTCATGTGTTGAGACAGAGAAGGATGGGGAATACTGGGGTGGAGAAGTGGATTTGTTAAATCTGCGATGCCCATTAGATATCCAAATGGAGTATCGAGAAGACAGCTGGCTCTCCCAGTCCTGAGCACAGGTGAGAGATGGGGGTTAGAGAAAATTCGACAGACATCAGCATTTGGGTGGTAGGCGCTGACCACAGGACAAGTAAGATCATGCAGGGAGGTGTTATAGAGAAATAATTGAGCCCAGGCCTAGAATCTGAGGTGGTCCAATATTTAGAGTTTAGGGGGACACTACGAGATTAAGGAGCAGCCAGTGAGGAAAGAGGAAAGCCAGGGGTTAGCGGAGCCAGAGAAGGAAAAGTTTTGAAAAAGAGCAATCAACTAGGTCAACTTCTGTTAAGAAGTCAAGTAAGATGAGGACCAAGTTGTTGGTGACTATGGTAGCTAGTCTCCAAAGATGACCCCCTAAATAAAATATGCCCTTGTGTAATCCCATTCCCTTGGGCCTGGCATGGCCTTGTGTCTTGCTTATGACCAATAGCGTATGATAGACATCACGCTACATGACTTCCAAAGTTAGGTCATAAGAAGCCTTGTAGCTTCCACCTGGTTCTCCAGGAATGCTCACTCCTGGGACACACCCTCCTGGAACCCAGCTACCATTCTGAGAGCTCAAGTCACATAGTGGCCACATGTAGTCACTCCAGTCACCAGCCCCAGCTAAGTTCCCAGCCAATAGCCAACATCCACTGCCAGCCGAGTCACTACACCATCTTGGACATCCGGCTCAGGTGAGCCTTTGGATGACTCCTGGCCCAGCGCTTGCTGACTGCAACCTGGTGAGAAAGAAACCGCAAGTGAGAAGTTCCCAGGTAAGCTCATCAACCACAGCAGCATGAAACACATTAATACATTTTTTTTAGTAAATTTATTTATTTATTTTTGGCTGCGTTGGGTCTTTGTTTCTGTGTGTGGGCTTTCTCTAGCTGCAGCGAGCAGGGGCTACTCTTCGTTGCAGTGCGTGGGCTTCTCATTGCGGTGGCTTCTCCTGTTGCGGAGCATGGGTTCTAGGGCACGAAAATACTGAGCGCGGGCTTCGGTAGTTGTGGCACGCAAGCTCAGTAGTTGTGGCTCACGAGCTCTAGAGCGCAGGCTCAGTAGTTGTGGCGCGCGGGCTTATCTGCTCTGCAGCATGTGGGATCTTCCCGGACCAGGGCTCGAACCCATGTCCCCTGCATTGGCAGGTGGATTCTTAACCACTGCACCACCAGGGAAGCTCATCAATAATTTTTTTTTTACACTTAAAAAAAAATCTTATTGAAGTGTAGCTGATTTACAATGTTGTGTTAGTTTCAGGTGTGCAGCAAAGTGATTCAGTTATACATATACATACGTCCACTCTTTTTTAGATTCTTTTCCCATATAGGTCATTAGAGAGTATTGAGTAGAGTTCCCTGTGCTAGACAGTAGGTCCTTATTAGTTATTGATTTCCTACATAGTAGTGTGTATATGTCAATCAAGTTAATAAACAGTTTAAAGCCGCTAAATGTTGGAGCAGTTTGTGATGCAGCAATAGTTTGTGATGCTCTTTAACAAGAGCAGTTCAGTGGAGCAGGGGTAACAGAGGCCAGTTTGGCGGGGGTGAGCAAGCGAATGGGAGGGTGTAGACTTCTCTTCCAGGAAGCTGAGCTCTGACTGGTGTGGGAAGCAGAGTCAAAGGGAGTTGTTTATCTTTAAGACGGGAGAGACTACATGGTGTACATTGATGGCGATTACTTATGAAGACAGGGAAAGACTGCTGAACAAGGGGGAGAAGAAAATGAGGAAGCAGAGTCCTTGGGGAGCTGAGAAATGAAGGATCTAGATGAGAAATAAAGGCAAAGGAGATGGGTGTGGAAGAGGGGAGGTTTGTGAACTTGAGGGTAGAAGTTCAGGGGTTTCCACACGAGCAGCAAAAGGCCATCAGCTAAACAAGAGGGTGAGGAGATGAAGGGAGGATGTAACAGGTTTGAAAAAAGTAGATAGAAAATAGGCATATCAAAAAGTAGGAGTGATTCGATATTTTGTAATAACCTATAATGGAAAAGAATCTGAAAAAGAATAGATACAGGGGCTTCCCTGGTGGCGCAACGGTTAAGAGTCCGCCTGCCGATGCAGGGGGACACGGGTTCGTGCCCCGGTCCGGGAAGATCCCACATGCCACGGAGCGGCTGGGCGCGTGAGCCATGGCCGCTGGGCCTGAACGTCCGGAGCCTGTGGTCCGCAACGGGAGAGGCCACAACAGTGAGAGGCCTGCATACTGCAAAAAAAAAAAAAAAAAAAAAAAAAAAAAAAAAAAAAAAAAAAAAAAAAAAAAAAAAAAAAAAAAAAAAGAATAGATACAGACATAGATATATGTGTAACTGAATCACTTTGTTGTACATCTGAAACTAACACAACACTGTGAATCAACTATACGTCAATAAAAAATTTTTTAATTAAAAAAACCCATATGAAAAGATGTAGACATAGAGAATGGACTTGAGGACACGGGGTGGGAGGGGGAAGCCGGGGCAAAGTGAGAGTAGCATCAACATATGTACACTACCGAATGTAAAATAGTTGGCTAGTGGGAAGTAGCAGCATAGCACAGGGAGATCAGCTCGGTGCTTTGTGTTCACCTACAGGGGTGGGATAGGGAGGGTGGGATAGGG
>NW_006783618.1:322768-330407 GCF_000442215.2 Lipotes vexillifer
CGGCTCAAGAGGGAGGGTATGTGGGGACACATGTATGCGCATGGCTGATTCGCTTTGTTTCACAACAGAAACTAACACGGTATTGTGAAGCAATTATACTCTAATAAAGATCTATTAAAAAAGAAAAGACTAGGGCTTCCCTGGTGGCGCAGTGGTTGAGAATCCGCCTGCCAATGCAGGGGACACGGGTTCGAGCCCTGGTCCGGGAAGATCCCACACGCCACGGAGCAACTAGGCTGTGAGCCACAACTACTGAGCCTGCGCGTCTGGAGCCTGTGCCCCGCAACAAGAGAGGCAGCAACAGTTAAAGGCCCGCGCACCGCGATGAAGAGTGGCCCCCGCTTGCCGCAACTAGAGAAAGCCCTCGCACAGAAACAAAGACCCAATACAGCCAAAATTAAATAAATACATTTTTAAATAGACTATAAGGGACCTGCAAAGACCAAAATATTTACTATCCATCTCTTTATAGAAAGAGTTCGCCAACCCCATTTTTAGTGGATTCTTTTTATTTCTTTTAATTTTTATTTATTTATTTTATTTATTATCATTTAGTTTTGGCTGCATTGGGTCTTCATTGCTGTGCACGGGCTTTCTCTAGTTGCAGCGAGCGGGGGCTACTCTTCGTTGTGGGGCATGGGCTTCTCATTGCAGTGGCTTCTCTTGTTGTGGAGCACAGGCTCTAGGCACGCGGTTTCAGTAGTCGTGGCGCACGGGCTCAGCAGTTGTAGCTTGTGGGCTCTAGAGCACAGGCTCAGCAGTTGTGGCAAACGGGCTTAATTGCTCCACGGCGTGTGGGATCTTCCCGGACCAGGGCTCGAACCCGTGTCCCCTGCATTGGCAGGCGGATTCTTAATCACGGCACCACCAGGGAAGCCCCAGGGGATTCTTTTTAAAATGCAATATGCATATTTAACCTATCAAATTCTTAAATTAATCAAATTTATCCTTTATCCTCTTTATGGATAAATCAAGGCCCTTAGGATATTATAACTCTACTTACCCCTTCCCACATACATGTTACTGTAGTCAGAAATTTTAATTTTATTTTTTTAAAAACTTTATTTTGAAAGCTACCATATGATCCAGCAATCCCACTCCCAGGCATATATCCAGAGAAAAACATGGAAGCAGAGTCCTTGGGGGACTCTGTTCATGGCAGTGCTCTTTACAATAGCCAAGACATGGAAGCAATCTAAATGTCCATCAACAAAGGAATGGATAAAGACGTGGGGTACATATATACAATGGAATATTACTCAGCCATTAAAAAGAATGAAATAATGCCATTTACAGCAACATGGATGGACCTGGAGATTATCATACTAAGTGAAGTAAGTCAGACAGAGAAAGACAAATATCATATGATATCACTTCTATGTGGAATCTAAAAAAAAAAACTGATACAAATGAACTTATTTACAAAACAGAAACAGACTCACAGACTTAGAGAATGAACTTGTGGTTACTGGGCGGGGAAGGGCTGGGGGGAGGGATAGATGGGGAGTTTGGGATTGACATGTACACACTGCTATATTTAAAACAGATAACCAACAAGGAAAAAAATAATAATGTATTATGAATAACTTTATGACAATAAATTTGACCTTAAAAGAAAAAAAAAACCCATATGAGATTCAGACTGAAAAAAAAAAAAAAAGGTGGGAGTGTAAGCAGAATTCTAAAAATAGCCTCCCAAGATTCTATACCCCTAATCCCTGGAATCTGTGACTGAGATGAGATGTCACCCCCGTGACGGTGTTACGTTAAATGGCACAGTTGATCTTAAAAGAGGAATACTGTCCAGGTAGGCCTATGAAATCACGTGAGTCCTTAAAAGCAGAGAACTTTCTCTGGCTAGTGGCAGAAGAGGAAGACAGAGATTTGAAGCACAAGGGTGACTCAGCGTGCCACCACTGGCCACGTGAGAAGGACTGTGGGCAGCCTCTAGGAGCAGAAAGCAGAGCCCAGCCAGCAGCCAGCAAGGACCTCACACCCATAGCCATAGGAGCTGGACTCTGGCAACAACCTAAATGAGCTCGGAAGTGGAATCTTGCCCCGAGCCTCCGCGTAACAGACAGCCTGGCCAGCACCTTGATTTTGGCCTTGTAGGACCCTGACCAGAGAACCAGCTGAGCCCACCAGAACTTCTGGCCTACAGACTGTGAGATAATACATGGGTGTCTTAAGCCATTAGGTTTCTGGTAATGCGTTACACAGCAGTAGAAAACTAATACGGTGGGAAAATAAACATACCACGGAAACATAACAAAAGTGCTGGGCAGTGCTGAGTGTGACCCATCTGAGGTGTGCGGCCATGAATATAAAGGGGACTTAATTGGGTGAACTTCTCCAGGATCATTCACCTGCCTGGGTGCAGGCATACCAAGGAAGGGAAGATGGCCTCAGGGAGGGTCCAGGTTTTTCCAGGCACGAGCAGCAGAGGGAAGGAGGGGCAAAGGAATAGAGGAAGTTAGCAAAGGAGTGATTAAAATGATCCATTGTAGGGACTTCCCTGGTGGTCCAGTGGTTAAGACTCCGTGCTTCTAATGCAGGGGGCGTGGGTTCAATCCCTGGTCAGGGAACTAAGATCCCACAAGCTGCACGGGGCAGCCAAAAAATAAAAAAGAGTCTTAACTGGGTCAGGATGTGAAGAGGTCAGAGGGTGGGCAGATTACACATACAGAGAGGAGGCAAAGGGGGCCAAAAGCTGACAGGCCAAAGGGTTGCAAGGAGCATCCACATGGCTGCTGAAATCATGGAGCATGATGAAAGAGAAAGGGTAGAAAGGAAGACAGTGAGCCAGGAGACAAGTGGCCTGCAGCCAGCACGTGACAGCAGTGAATAAGGGTGGCAGTAGGGTAACCAGATGCCTGGAGACCCAGCAGGGGCGCTTGAAGGAGAGAGCAAACGAGGAAGAACATTTACCCGACCTGTTGTGGGTTGAATTGTGGCCCACCCCCCAAAACAAAGGTACGTTCAAGTCCCAATCCCTGGTACCTAAGAATGTGACCTTATCTGGAAATAGGGTCTCTGCAGATGTAATCAAGCTAAAATGGAGTCATAGGACTAGAGTGGACCCTAAACCAAAGACTGGCGTCCTCATAAGACAAGGGAAATTTGAACACAGAGAAACAGGAGACAGAGAGAGAAGACAGCCATGCAAAGACAGAGGAAAGATTGGAGTGATGCTGCCACCAGCCAAGGATCACCTGGGGCCACCAGAAGCTGGAAGAAGCCAGGAAGTACCCTCCCCCAGAGGCTTCAGAGGGAGCCTGGCCCCAGCAACACCTCGATTTTAGACTTCCGGCCAAAAGTGTAAGAAAACAAATTTCTGTTGCTTGAAGCCACCCAGTCATGGCAGCCCTAGGAAACCCAAACCCCACTTCCTGACCCTGAGGTGTGTGAGGGTCAGAGTAAAAGCAGACTCCACTGAAGGAGGCTCCAGGGGAAATGGTGTCCTCAGGGAACAGTGTGTTTCATTTAAGGCCGGAGCTCAAGAGAGCCTCTGAAGAAGAGGCTGAGGATGAAGCAGAGCCTGCCCACCCCAGAGCAGTGTCTGGGCACAAGGGGGTTTAGGGGGTGGGGCGGGACCTGGCCCAGGCGAGGAGATGCTACAGGAGAGGTGTGCTGAAAATGGATGCGCTGGACTCTCTGGACCTCTGGGGACTGAGCCAGACAAGTAGGACTGGCCTGACGCAGTCACTGGGGGACGGTAGGCAAACAGCTTAACTATGGCCTGATGCCCGGTCCCACCGTCCTGGGCTCCCGGTGTGTCAGCAGCAGGAGGGGCCCACTCTCTGGCAGCCTGAGCCCTGGCACATTCAGTACACCGCCCCCTCCTGCTGCGGGGCCTTCTGGGGCAGCTCCACCCCTCACACAGGGTGACGCACCCTCTTGGAGTCTCCGTGTCCTCTGATGACAACAGCCGGAGTCACAGCTCTGGGCTCAGGCTTCAGGCTTTACAGCTTCATGGTTTCCTGCCATCTAGACCCGAGCTGCCCAATATGGTAGCCACTAGCCACATATGAGTATTTAGACTTAAACAAATTGCACTGAAGTAAACTAAAATTTCAAATTTTCAGCCACGCCAGCCACATTTCAAGTGCTCAGTGGCACATATGGCTGGTGGCGTTCCATCCTCACAGAAAGTTCTATTGGACAGAGCTGGACCAGACCATGGGCGGGAACCATGGTTGTTTGAACCGCTGAGCTATCCCACCTCAGGCAAACTCAGGAAGGGGAGGCAGGGCAAAGACAGGAGGCCCTGAAAGGAACACTTCTCAGCCTCACTCCCTGAGGCAAGGGTCAGCTCCAGGAACGCTCTGAACACACCACCACCTCAGAGCCCAGAACACAGTGTCAGGAGGCCTGGAGAGGGGAAAGCCTCTCACGGTGAGTCTAAGGTCCACCACCCCCCATTCTTTACTGCCTGTCTCAGCACAACTGACAGTGGAAACTCCAGTTCCTTCAGAGGCACAGGCTGGGGTACGCCTCTAACCCTAACAGCCACTCGCCCAGACTCATAACACACGCCAACTCATTTCATTCCAAAATGTCCATGTTAGCCAGCCGTGTGCGCCGTGAGTAGGCCTGTAGGACGTCCGCCATCCACCCCGCTCCCTCTCACCTTCCATCACCTCCAGCCCTCCGTGCCCCTGTCTCACACCTCGGTCCCTGTACACACCTGCTGGGCCCAGACCCAGCAAGGGTACTCGAAACTCAGAGCCAAGAAACGCTTTCTCCCCACTGCCTTCTAAAGAGCAGGAAGGGCAGAAGACAGTTCCCATCCAGCAGATCTAACAATCCTCTCAGCTCAGCGCTGGATACTTGCTCTACATCTAGGAAACTACAAGCCCTTTGTGGCGATTTTCCCAAAGTAAAGAGTCAGCCACAAGGTGAAGTCTCTCCCTCTCTAGAAACTGAAAACTTGCAACTTTTAAAGGATGGGTTTGGGCTTCCCTGGTGGTGCAGTGGTTAAGAATCCGCCTGCCAATGCAGGCGACACAGGTTTGAGCCCTGGTCCAGGAAGATCCCACATGCCGTAGAGCAACTAAGCCCGTGTGCCACAACCACTGAGCCCGTGCACCACAACTACTGAGCCCGCGTGCCACAACTACTGAGCCCGTGCACCTACAGCCCATGCTCTGCAACAAGAGAAGCCACTGCAATGAGAAGCCTATGTGCCGCAACTAGAGAAAGCCTGCGCAGTGCAGCCAAAAATAAATAAATTTAATAAATAAATTTAAAAGAAAAAATTACTATAGGATGGTTTTTCCTGCTCTTCTTACCAAGCTGTCAAAAATCATATGATCCGGGCTTCCCTGGTGGCGCAATGGTTGAGAGTCCGCCTGCCAATGCAGGGGACGCGGGTTCATGCCCCAGTCCGGGAAGATCCCACATGCTGTGGAGCGGCTGGGCCTGTGAGCCATGGCCTCTGAGCCTGCGCATCCGGAGCCTGTGCTCTGCAATGGGAGAGGCCACAACAGCGAGAGGCCCGCGTACCACAAAAAAAAAAAAAAAAAAAAAAATCATACGATCCAATCTCAGATAGGCACCCTTTATAGAGGGTTCCCCCAATTGGCTCAAAGACCATGATGGGACCAGTGGGGGCCATAGCATCTGGAAATCCCAAAGCTCAGAAGGCATCACTTGCCTGCAGAAGGTACCTGCCGTGAGGAGAACTAACCACACATCACCTGCATCAAAACAAACTAGATTTACCACCCTCTTGTTGGAACTGCAGGGAAAGCCTAACAAGATGAAATCACTCAGGGATGCTAAGTAGAAATTACAATATACATATTTTTACTGCTAACTTCAGATCTGTGAAATGTTACTGCTATTTCCTTTACTAGACGTGCTAAATGTTAGTGTTGATTTTAGTCAGGATAAAGTATTTACTGGTCATTAAATAGGTCACTCAGTCTTCCTAATCTTATTTTTTATCAGAGGTCTTCAAGTGTACAAACCTCCTACTGTTCCAGCAACTTGACCCTCGGGGTTGGGGAGAAAATTTTGCCAAACCAGGAGGTTTATAAGAATGAAACTCCGAACTAAGACAGTAGCAATGGAGAGAGGAGAACCTAAGTGGAACAAAAGAAAGAAAATCAAAAAGCTATGATCCCCGGGGACTTCCCTGGTGGTCCAGTGGTAAAGAATCCGCCTTCCAATGCAGGGTACACAGGTTCCCACATGCCACGGGGCAACTAAGCCCACGCACCACAACAACTGAGCTCGCACGCCTCAACTAGAGAAGCTGCGTGCCGCAACGAGGAGTCCACGCACCCTGGAACCGCACGCCACAACGAGAGAGAAGCCCGCACACCACAACGAAGATCCCACGTGCAGCAACAAATACCCGACGCAGCCAAAATAAATAAATAAATAAATAAAATTTTTTAATAGAATGTGATCCCCATGAGATGTAGTGAATACAGTGATATTTTTAAATATTATTTTTGTTGGCTTCCCTTTACCCCCACAGCCCCACTTTAACCAGCCAAGCTTCTGTGTTTATGCTTCAGTGGAAGGATATGACAGCAAAAACCAGGGGAAAAAATGGGAAGCCACTTCTGGCTTTTACATCTCATTTGCCTAGACCCTTAATAAGACAGAAAGAAGCCACAGCCTGGACAGAAGACGTGGAGAAAATATCTTGGGTAGAGCCAGGCCTCCCATTAGCATGCCTACCAGAAGACACAAGCCAGAGGGAAAGCACAGAGACAGCAAAAAACCCAGAGAGGGTTTTGAGATCTGACCACTGTGGGTCCCCACCGCCCCATCCTGGGTAGGTCCTCAGATAGGGGACAGGCCCCCAGAAAGAGGAAATGACTGCAGAGTGCAGCCTATTTTGGACACAGATGGAACCCTGGACAGCATCATATTTTCTCATGCTACTCTGGGGCCTGGAAGTCGCAGAATAATCCTCAAGTGTCCCAGAATGACCCAGAGGTAGCAGAGACACATCAAACATAAAGAGACCACACAAGCAGCAACCAGGAAGCAGACATCCCAGTGGACACTTGGATGGCCACTTAATAACAAGGGCCACTTCCTCCAGGGCTTTAGCAAATACGTATGGGACACCCCCTGGAGTTCAGGCAATTCCTGGAGAAAGGAGGGGCAATTCCATCAAGTGACTGAAACTCAGTGTTCACCACTGCAGTAGAATAGGGGCTGGCTCCAAAGAGAAATGTAGTTATATTACAGAAAAACAATGTTATGTCTCCTGAGTTGGTAGACTAAGAGAATACCTCTGTTTGAGAACTATGGGAGGAGAGAACTTGGAAACTAGCAAACTTCTGGTAGCAAACTGGATGATGCCACCATTCATAGATGTGGGGATTACAGGAAGGGGAACAAACGGTTGGAAAATGGTAAGTTTAAGGTTTGGACGTGCTGAAATTGAGATACTGATGTGATGTCCAAGGGTATGTCAGGAGGCACTGGGATAATTATGACTGGTACTCAGGAGTGAGGTCCACCTGAAAATACAGATTTGGGCATCATCAGCCCATACAGGTAGTAGCTGACGGATGAGTAGCAGATCACAGTGATCTTAGGCGCTCACAACATGCCAGGCACTATTGAGAGCTTTTCATGTATATGAACTTTTTTTTTTTTTTTTTTTTTTTTC
>NW_006783618.1:330460-337867 GCF_000442215.2 Lipotes vexillifer
TTTTTTTTTTTTTTTTTTTTGTCCGCTCCACACAGCTTACAGGATCTTAATTCCTCGACCAGGGATTGAACCCGCGCCCTCGCAGTGAAAGCACAGAGTCCTAGCCACTGTGGGCCACCAGGGAATTAGCGAGATTTTCATGCTTTTAAGGGGAAGAATTGGGAGACTTATATGTCAAAGGGAAAGTCGGCAGAAAATGAAAGTTTTAAAGACAGGACTCTACCCAGGGACAGTGACTGAATGTGATGGGAAAGAATACTGAATGGAGACACTTCCAATCCACGATTTCTAACCTCAGATGGGCCCTTGATGCTGCCTGACAATCCCACTGTATGTCCACAATTCATTCGTTCACTCTCCCACTCACTGGCACGCACTAGCTAGCTCTCAAAGGGCCAACCCAGACCAGCAGCCTCAGCATCACCCAGAAACATGTTAGAAATGCAAATTCTCAGGCCCACCTCAGACCTCCAGAATCAGAAACTCTGGAAGGGGCTTTAACAGACTCTCTAGGTGATTCTGATACACACTCAAAGTTAAGTGCCCCGAGATGGCTAGTTTATTAACTACCACTCCCGCCCCCCACGCACACCTCTCTAAATTTCCAGCCCTTCCTCCATCCTCACTCTCAGCTGACCTTGCTTCCTAATTCACTGAGAGAAAAGAGGCCATCCGAGAGAATGTCCACTAGCTCCCACCACATCCCTCCACCACCCTACATCGGTGCCCAAATACTGTGCCTTCCCACTTCTTACTCTGGATGCATGCTTTGTGCCCTGGCCAAAGCCAAGCCCTCACTTCTGTACTACATCTCATCCACTCTCACCTCATCAAGGACGTTTCTCCACTGATCTCTCTCCCACATTGTCTATTCTGACTCTACTGGCTTTTTCTCATCAACACACAAACATATAATCTCATCAACTTAAAAAATTTTCTTTGTAGCTGAGCAGGACCCTATGGGGCCCTCCCAGGACAGACCTTCCCATGTCCTCTGCCTGCCTCTTGTTTGTAGAAAAACTTTAGCCTACTAGGGCTTCCCTGAGTTCCAAAGAACAAATTTAATCAGAGAAGTGAGAAAATGCAGAAACAAAGGAAAACAGTCAAACAAGACCAAATAATTAGAGTTTAGCCATTAAACCAAGTCAAGTACCTTTAGTTCCTCCTCAAGGGCTATAGACAGTATTCTGGGCCATGTCCTTTGAGCTCTTTTGCAGATACTGAAACCCCCACCAGGTGGAAGATGTTAACTGCATGCTGACCACAAACACTTAGACCCCAGACAGTTGGAACCAGAAGATTGATGATAGTAACTCCTGATTATCTCACCACCAACCAATCAAAAGAATGTTTACCAGCTGATCACACACCCCCACAACCCTCTCCCTCACCCCATCTTTAAATCCTTTTGCTGAAAGTCATCAGGGAGTTCGAGTTTTTTTGAGCATTAGCTGCCTGTGCCCTTTGTTTGGTGTCTGCAATAAACATTGCACTTTCCTTCACTGCAGCCCAGTGTCAGTAGATTGGCTTTACTGTGCACAGGAGAGCAGACCCCAGGCTGTTCAGGTAACATCTTACCCTCACTTCTCCTTTTAGCTCCCACCCAATCTCCCTCCTTCCTTTACCACAAAATTCCTCCACAGAGTTGTCTAGGGGACTTCCCTGGCGGTCCAGTGGTTAAGACTCCGCCATCCCAATGCAGGGGGCCCAGGTTCAATCCCTGGTCAGGGAACTAGATCCTGCGTGCCGCAACGAAGATCCCACACGTGGCAACGAAGATCCCATGTGCAGCAACTAAGACCCGGCACAGCCAAATAAATATTTTTTAAAAAGAGCTGTCTATACCTTGTCCCTCTCTCTCCTCCCATTCTTTCTTGAACCACCCACGATCCAACTTTCACTCCACCACTACCAAAACCATTCTTGTCAAGGTCACCAACAACCTCATCTTACTTAACCCACATGCAGCATTTGACACAATTGATCCTTCCTCCTTGATGTGCTTTCTTCTCTTGGCTTTCAGCATAACATCACCTCCTGCGGTTCTTTCCCCTACTTCACTGGCCATTCCTTTCACGTCCTTTGATGGTTCCTACTCACTTCTAAAACCATTTAATGTTGGAGAGCTCCAGGATTCAGTCCCTGCACATCTTTTCTTTTCTATTTATATTTGCTCCCTTGGTGATCTCCTCTAATCTCATGACTTTAAATAACATATACATATGCTGAAGACTCTCAATTTTATCTCCAACACAGACTTTGCCAAACGTGTATATCCAGCCTCTTTCTTGGCATCTTGACATGCCTAATAGACATCTCAAGCTTAATATGTGTTAAATCAAGTTCCTGACCTCCCCGCCACTCCCAAATCTGCTCCTTCCACAGCCTATACATCCTCAGTTAATGTTCAGACCAAAAAATCCTTTTTTCTCACACCACCTAATCCATCAGGAAACCCTGTTGGCTCTACATTCAAAATACATCCAGAATCCAACCATTTCTCACTTCCTCTCCCGCTACCACATTAACCTGAGCCACCATCACCACTTACCAGATGATTGCAGTCTCCTCCTTCTACTCTGGCTCTCTTCAGGTCTGTCCTCCATACAGTAGCTAAAGGGACTCTGTTAAAGCAAAAATGACATCCATGTCCCTCTTCTGCTCAAAATCCTCCAATGGCTCCTATCTCAGAGTAAAAGTTAAAGTCACTGAAATGGCCTAGGGCCCTGCAAGGTGAGGTCCCTCCCTTATCTCTCTGACTTCATCTTCCACTCTCTGCACTCCAGCCACACTGACCTTCTTGCTCCTCTTCGAAGGTGGCAAGCACGTGCCTATCTCAGCACATTTGCATTTACCGTTCCCTCTACTTAGAACACTCTTTGCCCAGATTTCTAGATGGCTCACTCCTTCACCTCTTTCAGGTCATTCAAATGTCACCTTCTCATTGAGACCTCTGATGACACGTTATACACTCTGTATCATCCCCCCTGCTTTATTTGCCTCCATAGCTCTTACTGCCATCCAATACTATGTATTTTACTTATTTCCTTATTTGGTTACTGTCTTCTACTTCTACTAGAATGTAAGCCCCTTAACTTACTTTGCCTGTTTTATTCACTGTTACATCCTCAGTTCCCAGAAGACTACCTGGCGTGTCCAGTAGCTGTCCGTAAAATGCGATGGAATGAGGGTCCGAAGGTAAGCAGATGGGGTAGAAGGTCCCTGGAGAAAGAGAACTAGGCATGGCTTTCCTGATGGAAGAGAAGTCATTTTTGGCCTAAGCTATTTTGTGATCTAAGCCTGGCCACAATGCCAGCCCTTGAACAAGTCTCAGTAATTAATGAGATTAAGGGAAGGGAGGGAATGCAGAAACAAAGGAAAAGCAGTCAAAAAACAATAGTTCAAACAACGAAAAATCAAAAAGAGAAATTAAGGAAACACTCCCATTTACCACTGCAACAAAAAGAATAAAATACCTAGGAATAAACCTACCTAAGGAGGCAAAAGACCTGTATGCAGAAAACTATAAGACACTGATGAAAGAAATCAAAGATGACACAAACAGATGGAGAGATACACCATGTTCTTGGATTGGAAGAATCAACATTGTGAAAATGACTATACTACCCAAAGCAATCTACAGATTCAATCCAATCCCTATCAAATTACCAATGGCATTTTTCACAGAACTAGAACAAGAAATTTTACAATTTGTGTGGAAACACAGAAGACCCCGAATAGCCAAAGCAACCTTGAGAGAGAAAAATGGAGCTGGAGGAATCAGGCTCCCTGACTTCAGACTATACTACAAAGCTACAGTAATCAAGATAGTATGGTACTGGCACAAAAACAGAAATATAGATCAATGGAACAGGACAGAAAGCCCAGAGATAAACCCACACACATGTGGTCACCTTATCTTTGACAAAGGAGGCAAGAATATACAATGGAGAAAAGACAGCCTCTTCAATAAGTGGTGCTGGGAAAACTGGACAGCTACATGTAAATGAATGAAATTAGAACACTCCCTAACACCATACACAAAAATAAACTTAAAATGGATTAAAGACCTAAATGTAAGGCCAGACACTATAAAACTCTTAGAGGGGGTCTTCCCTGGTGGCACAGTGGTTGAGAGTCTGCCTGCCAATGCAGGGGACACGGGTTCGTGCCCCGGTCCAGGAAGATCCCACATGCCATGGAGCGGCTAGGCCCGTGAGCCATGGCCGCTGAGCCTGCGCGTCCAGAGCCTGAGCTCCACAACGGGAGAGGCCACAACAGTGAGAGGCCCGCATACGGCAAAAAAATAAATCAATAAAAATTTAAAAAATAAAAAAACTCTTAGAGGAAAACATAAGCAGAACACTCTATGACATAAATCACAGCAACATCCTTTTTGACCCACCTCCAAGAGAAATGGAAATAAAAACAAAAATAAACAAATGGGACCCAATGAAACTTAAAAGCTTTTGCACAGCAAAGGAAACCATAAACAAGATGAAAAGACAACCCTCAGAATGGGAGAAAATATTTGCAAATGAAGCAACTGACAAAGGATTAATCTCCAAAACATATGAGCAGCTCATGCAGCTCAATATCAAAAAAAAAACACACAACCCAATCCAAAAATGGATGGAAGACCTAAAAGACTTTTCTCCAAAGAAGACATACAGATTGCCAGCAACACATGAAAAGATGCTCAACATCACTAACCATGAGAGAAATGCAAATCAAAACCACAATGAGGTATCACCTCAGACCGGTCAGAATGGCCATCACAAAAAAATCTAGAAACAACAAATGCTGGAGAGGGTGTGGAGAAGAGGGAACCCTCCTGCACTGTTGGTGGGAATGTAAATTGACACAGCCACTATGGAGACCAGTATGGAGGTTCCTTAAAAAACTAAAAGTAGAACTACCATATGACCCAGCAATCCCACTACTGGGCATATACCCTGAGAAAACCATAATTCAAAAAGAGTCATGTACCACAATGTTCAATGCAGCACTCTTTACAATAGCCAGGACATGGAAGCAACCTAAATGTCCATCGACAGATAAATGGATAAAGAAGATGTGGCACATACATACAATGGAATATTGCTCAGCCATAAAAAGGAACGAAACTGAGTTATTTGTAGTGAGGTGGAAGGACCTAGAGTCTGTCATACAGAGTGAAGTAAGTCAGAAAGAGAAATACAAATACCATATGTTAACGCATATATATGGAATCTAAAAAAAAAAAAAAAATGGTACTGATGAACCTAGTGGCAGGGCAGGAATAAAGACGCAGACATAGAGAATGACTTGAGGACATGGGGGGAAGAAAGAAACAATAGTCCAGTAAGCAATAGTGAACGACGATAGTTTAATAAAACAGAGCCCCAGTTCCTCCTCAAGGGATATACATAACAATCTGATGCAAATCTTTGAGTTGGGCTGGAACTAAGGCCCCCAACCAGGTGGAGGATGGTAACTATCTGCTGAGACCCTAGACTGGTATGAACCTAAGGAATGACGTTGACCTTTTCTGACACTCTAATTTCAGTCACCTAAAGCTCTCTGTTAAACTTTGACCCAATTCTTTAATTTTTTTAAAAATTTTATTTATTTATTTTTGGCTGCATTGGGTCTTTGTTGCTGCTTGCGGGCTTTCTCTAGTTGCAGCGAGTGGGGGCTACTCTTCGTTGCGGTGCGCGGGCTTCACATTGCAGTGGCTTCTCTTGTTGCAGAGCATGGGCTCTAGGCACGCGGGCTTCAATAGCTGCGGCACACGGGCTCAGAAGTTGCAGCTCGCAGGCTCTAGAGCTCATGCTCAGTAGTTGCGGCGCACAGGCTTAGTTGCTCCGCAGCACGTGGGATCTTCCCAGACCAGGGCTCGAACCTGTGTCCCCTGCATTGGCAGGCAGATTCTTAACCACTGCGCCACCAGGGAAGCCCAACTTTGACCCAGTTCTATGCTGAATTCCGCTCAAGCCCCGTCAGGAATACTCAAGCACTCTTAGCTTAAAACTTCCCCAGTTTTGCTGTTCAGGGAGACACTGCTTTGGGGAAGATCCCCTGTATTCTCCGTACTTGCTGCAAGTAAAACATTCTTCCTTCTCCTGATCTTTGGCCTGGTTGTGTCTTTTGGCTCAACACCCACCAAGAGGCGAACCCAGTTTTTGGGTAACATTAAGGAAACACAAAGGGTTGAGATCCAGAAGGGATTTGTCTTGGACAAGAAAGAGGGACACCTCTTTCACTGCTTCTGGAGCAGAGGTAAGAATGGATTCGGCTATGTTTGTACACAGAACTTTAAGTGCTTCCCTCCTGATTGCCTCTAGTTTCTCTAGGAAATAGAAGACTCGAGGGACTTGAGGAGGGTGGTGATGGACAGAAATACCAGCCAAAGAGAAGAGAAAGAGCTAAGGACACTTGGAAGGACTGATGGTCCAGGTGAAATTGAAAACCTGGACTTGCCTTGGCACCAATCTACCTGGCTGTGTGGTTTTCTTCACCACCGTGGAGGATGGGGGAAAGGTTATACACAAAGAATGGGAACCGCAAAAATTCAAGTTTCCTTTCAGCTTTTCCTTGAAAGACAAAAGAGAATCTCTTCCACTGACTCAGTGCCACCGTTTACCCACTCAAGGAGGCACCATCAGTCACTGGTCTCGTGCGAGTAAAATGAGCAGAGAGTAGAGAAAGAGGAGCGAAAAAGAGAAGAGGCAGAACTGGCCCTCTCCCAGCCCCGGTGGAACATACGCCCTGGGGTTCAACTTCTGAGCCTTCTCCCCGTGACCCTTCCTCTTTCCCAATACCTTCCAGCTGTCCCGTCGTGTCATATTCAGGTGCTCCACCCCCTCCAAGCTCGCTTGCCTTTCCTCCACGGGGTTCTCTGCATATATCGGTCGCCTGAGAGATCCTGGCCGGGCGGGGCTCTAATGACGCCACAATAGGAACAGGCCAATAGCAGTGACGCGTCTCAGTGACGCGAGACGCGGGCTGTCGCTTTGCCTGCCCCGGCGCAATGAGGCAGCTGCCCGCTGGGTGGCGCCGATTTCCCAGGGAGGTCCCCTCTGGGCCCCCTGCGGAGGTGCGGGAGAGGCGGGCAGGAGCCGAGGCCAGGGAGCCCTCTGCGTCAGCTGCTGCTCATTGCGCTGCTCCAGTACCAGCCGGGACTCACCCGCAGCTCCATGCTTGTGCCCGGCTCGACTCGTCCGTCTTCGGAGAAGAGGCAGGTACGTGCCACCTGTCTGAGACTGAGGAGCGGGGAATGCGGAGGGCAGTGCCTTTTGAGGCTCAGAAAGTGAGGTGTCAACGACAGCCTGGGCAGAATGGGCACTAGAAATGTAGGGCGAGCGCCAGCTGCGCTGAGGATCTCCAGCTGTGGGTACCAGTTGTATGGGGCGGGGCGGGGCGGGG
>NW_006783618.1:338010-350423 GCF_000442215.2 Lipotes vexillifer
GGGGGGGGCCTGCCAGCTGACAGCCTAGGGTGCCGGGAAGAGCCATCTGTGTGCTGATCAGTGTGTTCTAAGGAAACGGTGCTTGGGCAGGACCAGGTCTCTGAGGCCTGTGTGGGATGTGGCTGAGAGTGACGCCTGGACCCTGACAACCCCCTCCCCACGTGTGCGTGGCAGCTCATTTACTCCCTCCTCTCAAAGCTCCTGGGGGCTGTCTCTGGTCAGTTTGCCAAAGAGGGTGGGGTGGGGGGAGGGTAGCAGTCAAGTGGAAGAGGAGATTTTCCACCAATTCCAAACCAGAAAGAGGCATCTTTGAAATTCTCACCAATCCCAAACCAGCAGCAGGCACGCGGTACTCCAAGGCAAGTAACTTATACTTAACAGTCTAAGGAAGCTCTGGCCAACCCATTCTAGCTAAGGTGTGAACATCTACCTGCTCATCTGGCTGCTCTTAGAATGGGCCTGAGCTGCATCCTGCTGATGCTCACCTCCCCAGGCACAGGCATGAGAAGGTCCCCAAGTCGGGGACGCATAAAGTGGAGGAAAGGAGAGCTGGTTGGGCTGGGGTTGGAGCAGCCACCACTCTTCTGATGCTGTAAAGGATGCCAAACTGGAGTCGGAACGAGGACTGGAATGAGAGCCGGGTACGAGGGCGTCCTCTGAAGTGCATCATCGTGACCTGAGCTGAGTCAGTAGCCTCTGCTGAGACGGGGTGGAGGCACCATCCCGGGTACTCCCAGTGCTCAGGGAGAGCCATCGAGAAACAGGAGAAACAGACTGCGAGCAGACAAGAGCACCAGGGCCCAAGAGGTTAAGAATGCAGCAGCTTCCTCCCGTGACCCTGCCCAGCCAGTCCCGCTCCGTAGGCTCGGCATCCTGAGCACCCCTACAGGTAGAGTGGACACACCAGAGCAGCCAGCCTTGCTCCCGGTAGCCTGGGGGAATCTGCACTTGCTATATTTTTCTGGGTGGAGGAGGAAGGAGCCCAAGTGGGCCTGGCCCTTCTCTGATAGGTGGACTGGACATCTGGGAATAGGGCAAGCCTCATTTGCCTTGCCAGTTATGGGACATGGACCAGCTCAGAAAACCATGGCGCTGTTCTCTGGCATTAGAACAGAGCACTCCCGCAGGCTGGCCTGGAGGCCCTTTTCTCCCTCGCAAGCTTCACCCGGGAGGTACTACTACAAATACTACCACTAATTATAATAATAAGTGGAAGTATTCAATATAGTAATAATTATCATTTATTGAACTCTTACTATGTGCCAGGAAATTTACAAATATTATTTAACCCTCACACCCGTGAGGTATAGCGTTATTATTGCTTTTGCTTTACAGACTAAATAAGGTCCAGACAGCTTAAGTGACTTGCCCACTGTCTCAGAGCCAATAAAAGGGAAAGCCCTGGAATACAAGCCCAGGCCTAGAAGTCCATTATAAAAGAGTTTGGACCAGGAACCTGAGAGGGGTCCCTCCGGCCTCTCCCTACTTGTGTGCCCTTGAAAGGGCGAGCTGCTGTCTGCCTCTAGGTCTCCTCCGTTTCAAAACTAAAGGAGGTGGACTGAGGCTTCCTGCTCTTCTGCAGTTCAGCGACTGACACCTTCTCCATATTTTTGCCTAATCCCACCCGCCTCCCTCTACCCTCTTTCCAGTTGTTTCCCCTTGAATCCTCCTTCTGTTCCATTTCAAAATGCCTCCTTTCAAACAGTCTCGTAGGATCTCCTTGCCTGGCACCGGCCCACCTCGAGGGGCGGGCCTGCCACTGCCCCTTTAATTCTCCCCGAGCTTGGAATGCCAGCGAGTGGAGCTAGCCATCTCCGTGAGGTCAGATAAGATACTATATATATCGGAGTCGGTAACCTGAGCTCCGGATTACCCGGCCTGAGTCAGAGCCCTGCCTCTGGGCTGGCCACTGCACTCCCTGCCCTGCTGGGGAAGGAGAAGCCCCCAGATCCTGTCCAGTATCCCCAGACACAGGTCAGTAACTGCCCCTTTGATGTCCGAACTTCACAGGGCCATCGTCCAGAGGGCCCTGGACTGTCTGTTTGGAGGAGCCCTGTCTGTCTGGGGGAGCATGTGAGAGGCCGCCCCACCGGGCCTGGTAGGTGCTACGGACAAGACCAAGGGCTCAGAGGCCAGGAGGAGGAACGATGAAGCCCTAGAGGAGAGGGAGGGATCCTGGGGCTCTCCCCTGGGGTGGGTACCAGGAGAGTGCCTGGAACGGAGGTGGTTGGAAAAGAGAATTTAAGGGCTCCAATACTGCCCGGGGGCCCATATCTTTGCCTTTTCTTGGAAGTGCAGAGATGCCCACCCGCTCCCAACCCCAAATCAAGGAGCGCCCTATAGAGACACTGCCCTAAACCCACCCACCAATTCTCCCCCAGGCGGGATTCTGGCTCTAATCCCCAGTCTCTTTATCTTACCTCTTCACCCCCTCCCAGTCCTTGGGTAACTGCTGGGATCTGGAGAGACTGAGAGGGACCCACTGCCCCTTGGATGACCCCCTGCCAAGGCATATTGGGCACTAAACTGGTGGGTCCGTGGGGTGAGTGCCAGCCCCTGAGAGGCAGAGCCGCTAGTGGCAGGCTGGAGGGGAGTGGGCCTGACAGGAGTAAACAGAACTCCTAGACTATGAGAGCACAAATATCCCTCACCCTCACCTTCCACTCCACCTGCATCCTCTGCTTTGGCCGGGACATTCCTCGACCTAGGAATTGACGCTTGTGTGTAGACAGTGCCCCAGCAGCTGGGCGTGCGGCTTGGAAAGTGTAGATGACAGGGCCCCTCTCTCAGCCCACTTTACCCTTCAAGGTCAGCTGTCTCACTGTCTCATTCCGATGTTGTTAGCAAGCGGCTTTGGGAAGCTCTGAGGTCACCACTGTGGAGGTTCCCAAGCACCTAGTGGAACTGGCTGGGATTCCCCACTCACCTGTGCCGGACACCTGAGTAGGAGGGAAGGGACTAAATCCGGCTGAGGTGCACCTCTGAAGCCCAGCGAGGGACTCTCTATCCAGGCAGTGGCAAGGCCACAGAAGCTGGCACGCCTTCACCCCAGAAAGGAGAGCAGATCTGGGCAGAGAGGGGCCGTGAAGGCTGCTGGGATGTTGGGCATCACCCATCCCCTACCCTGGGGGCCAGGAGTGCCAGGGATTCCTGGGGAGCAAGTCCCTCCCCTAGCTGGGCAGGTTACGGAGCCCTTCACGTGAGCAACAGGAAATGACAGTGGCTGACGTAAAGGGCTGGTGGCCCCAGGAAGATGGGGTTCATTTTAACCCCTGACTCACCTAGTCTGGGTACCTCGGGGGGGTGGGCTGAGCTGCAGCAAGGGTAGGAGGCTGGGGGGCATGTCCATAACCAGGCCTTGGGCCAAGGGCCCTGGCTGGGGCCAGATGCTGGTGCCAGGGGACATGCAGGAGCTTGGCATCATGGGTGAAATGGAGGCCTCCTGGACCATGCCTCGGCCGATCAGCATCGTACTGGGGCTCAGGTTGCACCTGGCTTCGCTTTCATTCGCCTGCAGTGGAAACTCAAAGGGCAGCTCCTGCGGGAGTCTGAACCTGCCATGCTGTTGCCTAGACAGTGGATGCCTGGATCCCCCTCAACCCCATGCTGCAGACCCCCACCCTGTGCCAGCTCAGGGAGAGGCCAGGGAAGTGAGAAGGGAGGTGGGGGGTTGGCTCCAGGGTAGCTGTCAGCAGACAGAGCCCAGGTAGGTCCCAGTCCAGCTCCGTCACTGCTCCCAGTGTGACCTTGGGGAAATCCACATCACTTCCCTGAACCCTAGTTTCCTCATCTGCAAATGGGCATAATAATAGCACCTGTTGCTTAGGGCAGTCGTGAGGATTGAGTTAATACACAGAAGCCTTAGTGCAGTTTTAAGCTTTAATAACTTCAGAAATATGAATGCTAAATGCTTCATTTGAATGTTTCATTATTTAAATTTCTTGTCTACTTTTTTAAAATTGTGAATGAAAATATTTTGAATTTCAATTTAATGTAAAAAAATTAAACCTTCAAATGATGTTTGTAAGCCAGGGGCGCGGGGAAGGCTGTATGAGTGTTGGACTTCGGGCTGCTGAGAAATGAGAGGCAGCCCAAGAAGCACTCAGGGTGATGCCTGGTCCAGGGGTGCTCAGTACCTGCTGGCGGGGCAGTGGCCAGCTGGCTCACTCATCCTTTCAGGAAGAGGAATGCCACCACACCTCCCAAGAGAGGGAAACTGAGCAAAGTGAGAGAGAAGCCTGGCAGAGCAGGGAAAAGCCGAGGGCCCCGGTGAGATGGCACGGAGGAGGAGGCTAGCAGCGAGGCTGCCCCTGCTGTCTGAGGTGGCGGGCACCTGGGGAGGCACTGGCTGGAACCACATGCCTGTACTTGCCAGCTCTGGGTAAACAGTGAAAGGAGTCGGGCAGCAGGGGCCCCATGCTGGGCAGGGAGGGGGACGGGGGATCACAGCCAATCGGCTGGCCTCCCACTGCCCCATGAAAGGGCCATTCAGTTCAGGCCGTTCCTTTGGCAACAAGGAGACTCGTGGCCATGTGAGTGCCCGTCCTGTCCCTGTCTTGCGCAGCAAGGCTATAGCCAGGGCCCCGGCCCACTCTCCCGCCCGGGGTGCATTCTGCAGCCTCCAGGGACAGCCGTGCCAGGTAATGCAAGGGGCGCCAACCCAAGCTGTCTGCTCACCTGAAAGATGCTGGCTGGCACTGTCCTCAAGAGTGAAACTGGGGGTTGGGGGAGGGGATAGGCATGCTCAAGGCCTCAGCCCCAATAGGGACCCTCTCCCCAGACAGGGGAACTGTAAACCAGCTTCCAGCGCTGAGAGGCAGCTTCCAGGGGGCTGTTAGTGATGGCATGACCACCTGAGACTGCAGGGAGGGAGAGGGCTGTCAGTTGCCTGCCAGATTGAAGTAGACAGGAGAGAGGGACTTAGGAGCCCTCCTGCCATTCTGGGGACTGGAAGGTATGGCTCCACCTCCAGACCCCAACCCTTCCCAGTGTTACTTGTGGGCCATCCCAGGGCCGTCTGTCCCCGTCTCCTGCACCTTGTTTGGCCCCAGCACTTCCGCATCAGCAGGGCCAGGAGAGGTCGCAAGCTTGGGGCACTGCCTGCAGAATACCAATTGCCTGGGAACCTCACCGCGGGGAGGCGTAGAGAGGCCCGAGGGGAGGAGGTATGAGCTCCTGCCCTGGTGGGGGTGGGGTGGGGTGGGGTCATATCTGATTGGCTGCCAGGTGTCCCAGAGCCCAGCTCCTGAGACCTGGAGTCTCTTTGACTTTGAATTATTGATGGCGCTCTCCAAAGTGAAATCGAGGAGGACTGGTCCCACGCCCCCGCCCCCTGTGCCTCTTTCTATCTCTCCCCCTGGCCTCTCTCAGCCTTCATTCTCTTCCTTCTCTGGACCCCAGAAAGCTAAGCAGATGGGAGGGAAGCTTGTGGTTTCCCCTAGCCCTCCTCCAGTTCTCTTTTCCTAGAAAGGGGTGAAAGTCATGCTGGAGGTGGGAACACAGTGGGGAGGGAGTGTACATGAAGGGTAGGGGGCCTCCAGGCCAGGCGGGAAAAGGGTGGACGATAACTTATAAGCCAGGCCTTTCTGATGCCGGCCTAGACTGAAAATGGCTGGGGGTCTCTGGCAGGGCCTACAAGTTCTGTTCTGGGGCCTCTATGGAAGGTGCCACCTGCTCACCTCCCACCCCTGCACCTATCTCACGCCTTACGTGGACTGTTTCTAGAGCTCTCTGCCTGGCCCTCAGCACTTGAGGCTTGGCACCAGCTCCTCTCTGCCCTAATGGGCTGGGGCTGCGGCCTAGGGCAGGCTGTGGGCTGCCCGAGCCACTGGCTGCCAAACAGCTAGATTCTGCCCACTGCCCGCTCATCCGCTCATCTCCCTGGGGGCTGCTGGGAGAAGCCTGGTGCCCGGGGCTGCGGTCAGAGGCCCGCCAGGCAGGAGACAGCCAGCCCTGACATTATTACAGGCCTACAAAGGGAGGAGCCGGGCTGCCTGGCGGGGGCTGGGGGAGGAGATAATAACCACTGTCATTGTTGAGAGCTTTCACATGTCATTATCTCATTTATTCCTCACAACAACCCTGGGAGGCAGGAATCATAATGATGATTATTATACTGATTTTGCAGATGAGGAAATTGGGGCTTGGGAGGTTAAATGACTAGGGCAAAATCACCCAGCTAGTCAGCCACGGAGCACGTCAAAACCGGCCCCTACGCACACTCCTCTGAGAGTCCTGGATGACTCTGCACCCTCACCGCCCCAGGAGCCCCTGCTGACCCTCAAGGAAAGAGGCCCGATCCTACCTGCTCCTCCCTCTAAGCACCTCTGCCCTCCAGCTCCATTATAGATAAAGCCTGCATGTTCACGGTGATGGAGGGACTCTGCGGGCCCCCACGTGAGCCTAAATGTGATGGGGGTGCTGAGTCGAGGTAAAGTGGGAAGAGCACTGGGCTGCAAGTCTGAGAGACATGGGCGCCAGCCCTGGGCCTGCTAGTGCGTGACCTTGGGCAAGTCAGCGGCGCTTTTCCCATTTGTACAACAGAGAACTTGAGATGGATGACCCCCTCATTGAGTGGACACTCTCAGATGCCCAGGAAGGGGTTGATGGTCCTAACCAGTCTTAATTGGCTGGAGCATGCCCTGGACACAGCTGACTCCAAGTTCCTGAAAAACAACTTAGGCAAACATCTTACGGTTTAGTCTGAGTAAGATCTGGAGGATGTGCAAGTCTTTTGTAGCAACAACTAAAGCGACCTTAACAGTGAGGGTACTTAACAGGTGCAATGCATCTAACTGATAATCACCCTTGTTTCAGCAGTGGGGAAATCTGGGATGGATTCCCAAATCTGATGTCTCTGCGGTGAGACTTGGTTCAGGCTGTTTCGCCTCTGTCTGCTTCAGTGTCCTCTATGTAAAGGGTGGTCATGGCTGCCCACTCCCTGGGACCTTGGGAAGATTCAATTGGATGATGGATGTGGAAATGTCTTCTTTTACTTGTGGTCAAATATATATGACGTGAAACTTAAAAAAAAAGATGGATGACCCTTTAGGGCTCTCAAAACTCCTTAATTCAGAGGTTCTGTGTTCCTTCAGCGGACCCACCCCAGCTGCAAGGACTGGGGTAGGGACAGGAGTGCTGCCTGCAGTGCAGGATTTTAGCCTCTAGGGGGCCCCCTTTGCACAAGTCATTATCACCATGAGCAGTTTGTGATGGGTGCTGGTAGGGGAGAACCCCTGGCAGGCCACAGGGCCCTGACTCCACTTGAAACAGAAGTCTTAGATCAGTGAAGACGGTGGGCTCTACCACACGAGGATCCCCCACGGCAGCAAGGTGACCATGTCCAGGGAAGAACTCTGGGATTGGGTCTGGAGACCAAGGTCAGGCTCCTGCTCAGCCACTCATCGCCGCCTCCCCCAAACCGCATGGGCCTCCTTTTCCTCATCAAGGATCTGGCCAAGTGGTCCTCTCAGGTCATGTCAGCTCAGACAGTGTAAGATTCGCAAAAGACTCCTGCTCGTCCCGTAGGTCAGAAAGCAAGGGAGCAGTCTTGGAACGTCCAGCGTTTCCAATCCAGGGGGTGAGGGCGGTGGCATCCCCCCATCTCGGGAGCATCTGCAGAAGCTGAGGAGAGGAAGCAGATGGGACCTGGGTTGGAATACTATTCGTTGCTTGAAGGGCTGCAGAGGCAGGGCAGTCCCTGCCTCACCCTGGGGTCTTTGAGGGGAGCAATTGGAGTGGCCAGGACGTGCTGAGACTGATTGCCCGGTGTGGTTTATGAAAGCCAGCTCAGCTCTCATGCTTTCCCTGAGGTGTGAATGCATGCCTGCGTGGAGACCTGCATGCCTGCGTGCGTGCGTGCCAATGCAGAGGTGTGTCTCAGCGGCGGGCCAGCCTCTCGTGGAATTAAGACTGTGTGGTCCCTGGTTGAGGGCTGGCCAGCTGGGGCTGGCGAGCAGGTACAGTGGGAGCCTGAGCGCCGGCAGGGCCCTCTGACCACTGCTTTCCTTGTCTTTCAGCCCATGAGGCTCCCAGTTCCCCCTGAGTGCCGCCCTCGAGGATGTCCCAGCTCTCCTCCACCCTGAAGCGCCGCCCGGAATCGGCCCGCTACGCAGACGCCCCTTGTGCCAAACCGGGCTACGGCACCTACACTCCCTCCTCCTACGGGGCCAAGCTGGCTGCCTCCTTCCTGGAGAAGGAGAAGCTTGGTTTCAAGCCCAGCCCCCCCACCAGCTTCCTCACCCGTCCCCATACGTATGGCCCCCCCTCCATCCTGGACTATGACCGAGGCCGCCCCCTGCTGAGACCCGATGCCATCGGGGGCGCTAAGCGTGCGGAGAGCCAGACCCGGGGCACCGAGCGGCCTTCAGGGAGTGGACTCAGCGGGGGCAGTGGATTCCCTTATGGAGTGACCACCAGCTCCCTCAGCTACCTGCCCATCAATGCCCGTGACCAGGGGGTAACCCTGACCCAGAAGAAGTCGAACAGTCAATCAGACCTGGCCCGGGATTTCTCCAGCCTCCGGACCTCAGATAGCTACCGGCTAGACCTGGGCCGCAGCCCCATGCTGGCCCGCACGCGCAAGGAGCTGTGTGCCCTGCAGGGGCTCTACCAGGCAGCCAGCCGCTCCGAGTACCTGGCCGACTACCTGGAGAGCTATGGCCGCAAGGGCAGCGCACCGCAGGTGCCCACCCAGGCCCCTCACTCACGAGTCCCTGAAGTCCTCAGCCCCACCTACCGACCGAGTGGCCGTTACACGCTGTGGGAGAAGGGCAAGGGCCAGGCCCCTGTGTCTGGCTGCTCCAGCTCCCCAGGGCGAAACACCATGGTGAGTTTGCCCGAGGGACCCGGTGATGGGCTGGGGAGGCAGCCACTGATAAGGAAAGGACTCCCAACTTGACCGATGATCGAAGGCAGAGGTTTTCCTTCCCAGGCCTCACAGTGGCTGCTCCTGCAGCCCAGGTGGGGACGAGCCAGGGGAGTAACCTCAGCACGTCCGGTGCCCTCATGGTTTGATGCCTTGCCCAGGGACTTTCCCACTCTCCCCAGGAAACCCACTTCATCACCTGGGCACTCAACGATGGCCCAGCAGTCACCTTGGAAATGCTCAGCTACCCTCACGTACACTGGGATTCTTATCCTCTACTTTCCCATCCAACATGCCAGGGTCCCCTGCAGGCCCTGCCCCATCCTGGACTGACTACTGAGGCCCCCAGACCACCAGAGTGCCCCGTGGTAAGAGAGGCCCCCTGGCCCTGATTGCATCTCTCCTCCTGCTCAGGCTTTTACCTCCCAGTCCAGAGACGTGGCTCAACATTGGGACATAAGACATCAGGAGAAGAGGGTCTCTCCTCTGATGGACCCTGCCTGGCTCAGGACAGGGTGTCTGGACAGGAGTTGTTCTCATGTGTCTTTGGAGAAAATGGTGCAGAACTTTTTGTCTAGGACTTTAGACGATCCAATCCCTCTCTACTCCAACAGTGCCTGGGCTCAAATAAGGGAAGAGGCTCTGCTGGAGACAGAGTAAGGGCTGGCATGGCTCCACCCACATCTAATCCCTGAACACACCTCTCTTGGGGCACTGACTACAATTCTGCCTTTTCTGTAGTAATTAGTTTACCCATTAGATGGTGAGCTCTCATAGGAGGAGAAAGAAATCAGATCTCTAGATCCCTTACCATGTGCCTAGCTCAGTGTAGGACTCAGCTGACGTGCTTATCATGTGGATGGATGGATGGATGGATGGATGGATGGATGGATGGATGGATGGATGGATGGATGGATGGATTGGTGAGTGGGTGGGTGGATGGACGGGTGGGTGGATGGATGGATGGGTGGGTGGATGGATGGATGGATGGTTGGGTGGATGAGTAGGTGGGTAGATGGACAGGCAAGCAGATGGGCAGGAGAACTGGGTGTTGTGTTGCCTTCATTACTCTATGTACTCTTCCCCTACTCTTAGGACACGTGTCTTTTGGAAACAATAGCTATGCCATAGCAAGAAATGCTGCTTAAGGGGCTTGTCCAGAAAAATGGAGCAGGGGTGCAAGATAGGGGTGGAGCTTTGAGGCACGGATCTTGAAGCTTGTCATAACTAAAGGTCTTGAGAGGACAACTTTGATACCATTACTTAGAGAGTCTTGGCCTTGCTGGGCCGTCTGTGAGGTGCCATGGGAGATGCAAAGGCTGGTGCCTCCCAGAGCATTCAGGCCCTGAAAGGGCTGGGCTGCCTATGTCAGAGGGACGAGGAGTGGCACACGACAGAGCTGGCCCGGGAGAGAAAGACACGCTCTCAGGGCACGTGTGCTTGGGGTGGAGCGTGATTCACTCAAACAGGTCTGGTGTTGCACATCTCAGGGACAATCAGAAAGCAGCTCTCAGTGGAGGGGCTTGGGTGCTAGAGGCCTCTTTGCTCAAAAGAGAAGGGCTATTTATTTATTTATTTATGTATGGCCGTGTTGGGTCTTTGTTGCTGTGCGCGGGCTTTCTTTAGTCACAGTGAGCAGGGGCTGCTCTTTGTTGCGGTGCGCAGGCTTCTCATTATCGTGGCTTCTCTTGTTGTGGAGCACGGGCTCTAGGCATGCAGGCTTCAGTAGTTGTGGCATGTGGGCTCAGTAGTTGTGGCTCGCGGCTCTAGAGCTCAGGCTCAGTAGTTGTGGCACGTGGGCTTAGTTGCTCCACGGCATGTGGGATCTTCCCAGGCCTGGCTCGAACCACGTCCCTTGCATTGGCGGGCGGGTTCTTAACCACTGCGCCACCAGGGAAGCCCGAGAAGGGCTCTTTACGGGGCTCAGTGTTCCTCAAAGTGGGGTCTCCAGACTGCCTACCTCAGAATCACCTACACAGCTTAACAATTCAGGGGTCTGGGCCCCACCCAGACCCCTCCCCCCACCCCAAATCAAATTCTCTAGGGACAGTGCCTGGAAATCTGCCCTTTTCACAAGACTGTCAGGTAATCTTGAAGCACACCGAGGTCCAAAAACCTCCCCTCCACAGACTAAACTGCAGAGCCACTCTCAGGCCCAATCCCAGGAGAGCAGGGCTTCCTCCTTCCCACTCAGGCATATTGCAAACCTCCCTGGAGCCTGCTGCCCTCCACCCCTTCCACAGGGGACACCCCGGCCCCACCTCCACCCCCAGGGCCAGGGTGAGGGGAATTTTGAGAGAGGACCTCAGAGGAGTGGCAGATTGACCCAGAGCAAACTCAGCCACCCTAACATCCCTCCTCCCGTCCAGAAGCAACCCGCAACACAGGGAAGCAGCCAGCAGCCCGACAACTGAGCTAGCGTTTCACTGTGAGCTCTCGCTCCAGAAGATGCTATCAGCTGGGAAAGGCCCCTCGTGGGCTCCGTGGTGTAAGACCTTGATTTAACCTCACCCTAACCCCTCTAACCTCACCCCTCTCTCTCCTCACCACCCTCACCCTCGCCTCTGGAGCTGACTACGTCTTGCTGGCGTGAGAACATCCCTGTTCATGGGGCCTGGACCACTTCTGCCTAGAACCAGGTCCAGTTTCCTTTCCGATCTCCATCTGGGGATCTTACTGTCTCATTCATTCATTTACGGTGCTCGGCTTACCAGCAGCATAACCTCAGAGAAGCTCCTGAACTTCTGAACCTGTTTCCTCTGTAAAACGAGAGCAATCATAGTTCCCACTTCATAGATTGTCGTGAGGAATCAAAGGTTGCGTGTGAAAGGGCCTGGCACGTAGTAGGTGCTCCATACATGTCAGTCCTCCTTGCCCCCTTCCAGGTGCTCCGGGAGGCAGGAGAGGTGTGAGCCATGGCCCCTGCCCTCGGGCATATGCACAACTAACTTGGGGAGATAAGTTCCAAGAACAGTGGCAGTAGGAGGCCTCCCTAGGTGTTTTGCGGTGTCATAGGTGATGGGGAAGGGAGAGGTCATCCGAGGCTGGGATGGGCTGCTCTGACCGCTGGAAGAACATTTTGCCTCTTTAACCTTGGACACCTCTCACCTGAGCTGTTTCCTCACCCATGAAAGGGAATGGTCATGCCTGCCCTGCCCACCTCCCAGGGATGTCATGAGGTTCAAAGCAAATAATGGATGTGGAGGAATCTGAAACCAGTAACATGCGATGGGAGAGTCGGTTTAAACTTAAGGGGGGAAAGGAGATGATGGAAAAGAAGGGGCATTTGGCAGCTGACTAGAGTGGGAGAGGGGACCACCACTGGAAGGAACAAAGGTGAGAAGGAAGTGCATCCTGGGGCAGAGCCAGCATGATCTGACTCCTCTGGGGCAGCCGTGGCCGCAGGGCTCTCAGGGTAGCTGACCTGAGCTACAGTTAAAGTACAGAAAAGGGAGGTCACAAGCAGGGCCACCCACAGCCCACAGGAACTTGGACTGTCACAGACTCAGCCGAGCGCGGGTGAAGAACTCGTGTAGGGTGACAAGAA
>NW_006783618.1:350549-351453 GCF_000442215.2 Lipotes vexillifer
TGTAGGGTGACAAGAATTCTGATAACCCCCCACCTCACCCCCAGCTTGCTTAAGTACCAACAAAATGCCACTCCACGGAGGGTGCAGCTCAGCCTAGGACAGTGAGGGCTGCCCCAGGCTCCACCTTATGACAGACTGGAGAGGAGGGAGGTGTGTTGGTTCAGAACCGATTAAAAAAAAAAAACAAAAAAAAAACCTTTCACTACCTTCAGTGGGGACTCCAAGCCAGGAAGCCAGGCCAGGTGAGTTGGCCCTGCAGAGAGCCAGGGGCCCAAGCACCCAGCCTGGTCACGTCCCCCCTCTGCCCCACCTCTCCTGTTCCCTTGGGCCTATGGAAGGACAAGCTGTTCCCACTGAGCCCTTCCAGGGCTGCACTTTAACCCCTACAATCCATCCTAATCCTCCTCCGCTCCACCCCCTCCAGCTGCTCCCTCCCTGGCCCTGGCATTCTGCCTGCGGGCCTCAGCCCTGACGAGGCCACCCTCTTCTTTCCTGGGGCCCTCCAGAGCACAAGCCACGGGCCCGGGCATCTGCTGCTCAGATGCAGGGCCTGACCCAGCCTCTTGCACACCCGTGCCCTCTGCTCTGGGACCTGTTGCTAGGAGCAAACGGCCTGGGCACCTGGGTCCTATTTGCCACTGGGGCTGCTGACTCATCTCGCAAAGCCTCGGGTTCCAGCTGTTCAGTGACAGGGAGATTATATAAGCCGAGGTCATGTGATTTTTCTCTCGGGTGGGACTTTGGACTTACTGCTGCCAAGCAGTAGGGGGAAGGGAGGAGTTTTACTCCAAAGAGAACTACTTGAGGACAGCAGGGGCTGCCCTAGGGCTCCTGGGTGAGAGGTGTGACCTTCCTCTGTGTCCCCTGCCTTCTCACTGTTTACTCAGCCACGCTGAACTGCATT
>NW_006783618.1:351463-357631 GCF_000442215.2 Lipotes vexillifer
TGTCTTATTTGTCCAGCTTGGCAGCCTGAGACCCTGGGGCTTGTCCTCACCCACTCGGCCACCCAGAGGAGGTTCAACTTCCTCAGGGCCTGAATCTGTGCTGACAGCATAGGAAGGTCACACAGAGGAGCCCTTAAGCCAGAGGGGTCCCACGGCCAGGACTAGTACTAGCTGCTGAGAAAGAAAGGGCAGTCGGTTTGTAGTCTGTGGTTAGAATCAGCCAGACACTGATGCCTCCAGCCCTTGAAGACCGGCTGTGGGCTATGACCCGGCTGGTGGCCTTGGTGCTGCCTTACCCAGGCTCGTTTTCTCAATCAGTGCCCCGCACTGTGCTCCCTGCCTCCCCCTCCACCCCGCCTCGGGGATGTCTCCATGAGTTAACGTGGCGCAGGGGTGGGCTCAGCAAGGCCCAAGTTAATCCAAGCCTGGCAAAATGTTCCCTGCCCCTGGGAGAGCCGCTCCACTGACCATCGGCTACAGAAATGAACAGCATGTTCAGGGCCCAGAGCTGCACACGTGGCCCCCTGCACCCTCTCACCTCAATGGGTACGTAAAAACTGGTGCCCCACACAGAGGTATAAACGAGAGAGGGAAGTGTGTGGGCCTCTGGAATCCAGCTGGTTCAGGCCAGATTGCCCAGGGGCTCAAAGGAGTACAGAGCTTTTGGCCTCCTGGAGTCTGAGTGATGCAGGGAGGTGGAGCTTCCTACAGACCTAGGTACCGCTGGCTGGCCCTCCCTCCCCAAGGGCACTCGTGGGCTGAAAGCCAAACCTCCTAACAAGGACTCTGAGCACCTACCAGTTCAGTCAATCAGGCCACCAGTCTGTCCCGTTTGCGGTGGTAACAGCAGGTGCGCCCAGGAGCAGGGCCTAAGCAGTGTTTCCAAACCCAGGACCAAGCTGCCCACTAAGATCTGAGGGAACAAGGTATTCGCCGTCTTGCCTTCGTAGAGCTAACGCTGACTTTAATTTATTTAAATACTCCATCCGTGCCAGGAAGGATCTGAGGTGAGAAAATACCTACGGGGGAGGCAGGCCAAGCACAGGGTCTGAGAAATGGCCGTCTCAGGCTCCAGGAATGAGCCCTGCAGAGATCAGCTCAGTGTGTCTGAGGCAGAAAATCGTGGAGCCAGAGCCAGATTCAGATCCCAGAAGACTATATGCTTTACCCACCCCACTTCACGAAATGGCACTGAGGAGAAAGGGTCTCAGAGGGGCTTGGCTAGTTGAGAAAGGACCATGGTTCTTCCTCGGCTGTGTCCTGCAGCCTTCAGACCTGCCTGACAAGACTGGACCCTGAGGGAATTCTTTCCGCCCCGGCTTCTCAAAGGGCTCCCATGCAGGAGCTTTCCCCAGCTGGGCCTCCCCTCTCCCAGCAATGCCCCTAACCTCCCGCATCCCAGGAAAGATGGAGAGAGCTGGCAGAATGTCCTGATGTCCCCGGGTGGCTGGCCTACGTCATGGGGAGACAGGCCAAATGCTCCAGGGGGTGAGCACCTGATAGACAGCGCTTCCTGCAGCTCACTTACTCAACATGCAAACCCAGACTAGCCCCACCCTCTGAGGCTCAATGGGACTTCCAGGATGGCCAGCAGAGCCTGCTCTGGCCCCCTTTCATGATGAGCTCAACACCTTTATTAAGCACCCACTAAGAGAACCCACAACCCTGCCCTTCAGGAGGTATCAGTGTGATGGTACAATCAACACACAAGCTCAGACCACTTACAGAAGCCTTAGAGACACTTATAACACAAAGATAAACGTATTAAGACAAATTCATAGAGTGGAAACTGAATGCTAGTAGGCTGAGGGTATACAGGGATGGTGTTTCGAGCTGGGTGGAGTTCATTAGAGAAGGCTTTGTGGAAAACATGAGTTTTGAGCAGAATTTACAGGTTGGTAACTGGCAGAGAACAGGAAAGGCATTCCAGAATCTCCTGGTAATTGTTCCTAGCATGGGTTTTGCTGTAGGACGGGTCTGGGTTCAAAGCCCCACACTGCCATTTACCAGCTACGTGGTCCTGGAAAGTCATTTGACCTCTCAGGGCTTAAGTTCCTTCATCTAGAAAATAGAGGTAATAGTCGCTACGTCACTGTGTTATTATGCAAGTTAGCTGGGATGATATATATAAAGCACTTCGCAGTGCCTGGCATTTAGTAAGTACATCATCGGTGGCAGGTTTTTTTTTGTTTTTCTTTGTTATTTTTTTCGCGGTACGCAGGCCTCTCACCGCTGTGGCCTCTCCCGCTGCGGAGCACAAGCTCCAGACGCGCAGGCTCAGCGGCCATGGCTCACGGGCCCTGCCGCTCCGTGGCATGTAGGATCCTCCCGGATCAGGGTGCGAACCGTGTCCCCTGCACCGGCAGGCAGACTCTCAACCACTGCACCACACCAGGGAAGCCCAGCAATCTTGTTTTTAAGCGAGAGAATGCAAGTGCTAAAGCAGGTTGGTTGGCAGCGGGAATCAGAGAAGAGTGAGGGTGGTGACAGTGGTGTCGTCCGGCCTATGGATGACAGTCTCACAGACAGGGCTACCTGAGGCTTCCAGAATGGATAGAAGCGTCGGGTGTTTCAGGGCAGGGGAGTGATGTGATGAAATGCAAGCCTTGCTGCAGACAGTGTGGTTAGGAAGGGTGTGGTTAGGAAGAAGGAAGCATGGAGGAAAAGGCTGTTGCATTTTGTCCAGGGTCCAGGTTTGGTCACCCGGCAAGGAGAGTGAGTGTGGAGATCACCCCTCCTAACATCAAGCCTCACTTATCACCCAGGAGAACGCCCTGCAGCTCCTGCCACCTGCGCACTCCTCCCACCACCGCTGCTGGAACACACAGGGGCAACCGTCTGTGCTCCCCCCCTCAGTAGCACAAAATTGCTGTTCTGTGGGAGGCCTGGGGTACAAGCCATACATGCATCCTGGACACACTCCCCATGCGGCTGTGGT
The DNA here is from genome assembly GCF_000442215.2 of Lipotes vexillifer. Lineage (NCBI taxonomy): Eukaryota > Metazoa > Chordata > Mammalia > Artiodactyla > Lipotidae > Lipotes > Lipotes vexillifer. The sequence goes on from NW_006783618.1 coordinate 354,402, forward strand.
CGTGTGTGCCGTGTGCGTGTACATGTGGGGATGACAGGCCAAGGGAAACAGAAGGAGGCCACAGATGAGTAACAGCACACACTGCTGCCTCCCAGAGTATTTTTAAATGCTAAAAATACTGGCTAAAAATAGCCATCAAGCTCCAAACAAGATACTTTCTCCAGGCAGATTCTGTGTGGGTCCCTGATAGGTGAGGGGGGTGGAGCAGCAGAAATCTTCAAGCATTGCTGCCCTTAGGGTCAGAGGAGTACACTCACCCCACACCAGCTGAGCACCTATTTCTCCACCGTGGTGGTACTTTCTCCCCATCTCCCAGAAACAAACCAAAATTTGAGATTCTAGGAGAGATGGCATTGGGTAACTGGGTAGAAGAGGCCAGAAAAGGTTCCTTCCCGGGGCCAAAAGGTACGGTGACGTATTGTGGGCATTGCCTCTCTTGACAGTGGGCCAAACTAGGGCTGGAGGGAGGAGGGGTGCTCAATGCCGAAGCCGTGGAAATCTACCTTCCTAACCTGGGCCCTGTGACCCTCACGGTCTGTGCTGATGCTGGGCTCCAAGAAAGCCCTGAATGCTGAATCCCCCCTGAATGCTGTGCAAAAGTTTGTGCGTGGGTGCATTTTTCCCTGAAAAAAATGAGTACAGCGCTTTCATCGGGTTCTCAAAATGATCTGCAGCCCCCAAAAAGTTAGGAATCGTTTGCCGCCTTGGGGGAAGCTCACCCGGCTGACACTCGTCCTTGGAGACGTGTCCTCTGCGGGCCTCAAAGACAGTTTCTCGAGTCCCAACCCCGAGGTGGGTGCCGGACTCCGCGCTCCGGTCCTGCCGGCCCCCGGGGGCTGCCAGGTCTCTGCGGCCGGCGGGCTCGGTCGGCTGCAGGGGGCTGGGGGTAGCCAGGCGGTGGGCGGACCCGCGGGAAGCGCGGGCTCTGGCGGGGGCTCAGCCTCGCTCGGGTCCGCGTGCTGGCGCCCGGGGGCGGGTCCCAGCGGGGGCGGAGCTGCAGCCCTGGTCCCGCCCCAGCGCTTACGTCGCGCGGCCAGCGGCGCGGGCGGGGCCGCCAGTCTGCTAGAGGGAGAAAGCCGGTGCAGGGGCGGTTGGCGGCGTGCGCCGCGGAGGTTGAGGCGGAGGAGCGCGCGGTCTGCCTGCCGTAGCGGTTGCCGCCGGGCGCCGCGGACGGTGTCCTGTGACGGCCTCGCCGGCCTGGGCGTCCGGGCCGTGGGATCGCGCGGTACTACCCCGCGCCCCCTTGGCCAACGTTAGGCGAGGGGTCGAGCCCGCCGCCCGCCCGTCAGCATGCGCACCTCGTACACCGTGACCCTGCCTGAGGAGCCCCCCGCAGCCCCCTTTCCCGCCCTCGCCAAGGAGCTGCGGCCGCGCTCCCCTCTGTCCCCTTCCCTGCTGCTCTCCACCTTCGTGGGGCTCCTGCTCAACAAAGCCAAGGTACGCGGGGCCCTTTTCTGGGACCCCCAACGCCGAGGGCTGGGGTTCCGCCTCCTCCCCGGGATGCCCTCCCTCCCGCCCCCTGCTGCCGCGCGCCGGGCCCGGGCACGGAGTGTCCTCAGCCCCCACCCCTCCTTTCCCAGGGTCTCCCGGCAAGGAGCGCCCCTCCCCGGGTGATCTCACGCTTACTCGCGGCCCCCTCCCCTTGTTGAGATCCCAGCCCCTGAGTCCTCCGAACCCCCCTTCCCCTTCCCTCTCGTCGACCCCTGCACCAGGTGGCTCTTGGACTCTTAATTCCTGGCACCTATCAGGACAGGTGCAGGAAAGCGTAACCTTGACTAGTTCTCGGTGTATGAGGGAACGGGCAGCTCGCTGGACTCCGCGGGCGTGACTCCTCCAAGGCCAAACGCAGCAAGAAAGGCTGGTGGGCAAGGGGCCGCCTCCCCCACACTCAGTCCCAAAAGGCCCTTTCCCAGAGGGTCGGTAACAGGGGTCCTTTGACCCCGTGAAGGGCAGAGGAGTTGCAGATGGGGAAAGAGGTCAACGTCCCTTCCCTTCCCAGCCCTCCCCAGTTCAGCTAAGTGGGCACTGGATCCCTCAAATGACGTAGCCGCCCCAGAGTGATGCTGGGGCTAAAGGCTGGGCACTGCCCCCTTGGGGAAGAGAGAAGGGGCCAGAGCTTGACAGGTCTTATGTAACAGCACCAGCTCCCGTGTTGGCAGTGTGTGCACTGCCCCGTGCCAGGACCACACCAGGCTCCTTGGCTGCAGCCAGGACTCATGGCTGACCCTCATGGCACAGGTGAAGTAAGCTGGAAAGCCCGTTCCTGGGGTCTCGGGTGTGAAGACACAAACCTCCGTCGGCCTTTCTTCTATGGCTCGTGTTCCCAGATGTTTCCCCCGCGTTAACAATAGAACAGGCTCTTATGAGCCCCCTGCTCCTTCCCTGGGAGGTGAATGCTGTCTGTTTACTGGCGATGGAGGTGGCATCTACCTTCTAGAACAGTGGTTGCTACTGAGTCAAATTAGGTTTGCTGATGGCTAATTTTAAGGAGGTTCTTGACCCGAACTTTCTCCACTCTTTGCACTTGAGTTCCAGCATCCCAACTGGAGTCATTTCCTTGTCTCCTGGTGAGAGGCTGGCTGTTCAGGGTCTCTCCCAACTTCTCCAGTTTGGGCCTCTCCCTGTGGGCCCTGAGGTAGGATTGTTTTTCCCGTAAGAAAGGTCACTCCTGGGACATTTTGTTTCTCTCTGGAATGGAAACTGCTGACTTTCCCTGCAGCTCCTGATTTCCTATTCATGGCAGAAGAATATCTGGCTGGGCAAAGAAGAGCCCTGCTCCCCCCTCCACTCCCACCCCCTGACTCCTGTAACCCAGCCGCCTTCTACACAGAGTGCTTAGAAATTGGCAAGTAGTTTTGAGCTCAGGAAATTTTAGACAAGGCACAACCCAGAACTAAGAGGGTCCCAGCGATGCCTTGAAGGAGCCTCCCCCATCTCTCCACCCGCCAGGCCATAAGCAGGGCTAGATCCTCAAGAATAGTAACCGTAGATCGTGACCTGTTCTCCTTGACCTTCCCTCTGTTGGGTCCCAGTTAAAAGTGTCAGCACCACAGGAATGCTTCATTAGAGAGATGCCTCCAGTCTCCCACTGCCCCACCCCCACTAGAGCTGCATGACGACTGCCTCAGCCAAGGGCCCCCTTTGGTGGACAGTGACAGTCACCAGCGGTAGAATGCTTTGCTTCTGTGGCCCGTTTAGACAGATGTTGTCTGAGGCACGGCGGGGGGGGG
>NW_006783618.1:357648-369934 GCF_000442215.2 Lipotes vexillifer
GGGGGGGGGGGGGGGGGGGGGGGGGCGGGGTAAGAACTAATAAAGCACTGCCGGAAATAGGTGTAAGAGTGGGCGTTCTGGGGAAGAAAGAGCAGGTATTCGGTCGGTCGTGAGCAGGCTTTAACGTTTAGTTCCAAATGGGCAACACGGAGACGTCAGTGTTTCTGTTGGGCCCCATGTCTACTTCAAAATGCTGATAAGGTCTTTGTCCGGGGAGTTATTTCTGTTGTGGCCCCGCTGACTGGAGCATCAGGGTTTACTGAGATTGTCGTGAAGCTAAGATTTAAATTCTGTGTTTGGGGCCATACACTGCTGTTCTGCAGCGGCTGCTTGTACCCCACCTGCTGCCAATAGGCTTTTCTTACTAGCTGCAGGTGGACAGCAGGTCTCTCTGCTGGTTTAGGTATTTCCTTCCCTACCTATGAGTGTTAGACCTGAGAATTGGCAAGGAGGGATCTTCCCACTTGTGGGATCAGCGGGGCAATACCTGAGAAAAGCCCTCCTTCAGCCTGCCTCTCCCCAGCCCACCCCCTCATGCTGACAACCTCATGGGCTTTGAGCTGCTGACAGCACATGGCATGAGTAATTTTAGCTGAGTTATTTCAGGCTCCTGTTCTGATCAGGCTTGAGCTGGCCCCACGCATGCCCCAGCCAGTGTTGCTCCAGAGTTGCCTGCTCCCAGGTCCCCTCCCTGAGACAGAGGGTGGAAGGCTCATCTGGAGGCCGATGCTTTAACCCTTTGAGCCTGAAGGTTTTCTGACTCCTTGGAGGTTGGGCCAGGGTCAGCCAAGAGACCTGGACAAACAATGCTCAGAGTCCTCGCCGGAGCAACTGTTCTCCCTCCCACCCCCTCACCAGCCTCCACAGTAGGGACAAGAGCAAGAGGAGCGCCTTCAGCCAGGTGCTCACCTCTGCTTGGCCCAACCTGCCATCAGAAGGATTCCCAGCCAGTGGCCAGTCAGGGTGTTGAAACCTGAACCAGGCGACGAGGATTCTCCCAGGCTTTAATCAGCCCTCAGGAGCTGAGCTCAGCTGGAAGGAATTCCACCTGTCTCTGGCGAGTCAGAATGGCACAGGCCAACTAGGGTTTTTCCCCAGATGAAGATCTAAACTCAGTTGAGATGTTTTGTCATTGAACTTTGCAAGACCTCCTTGGAGTGCTCATTATGACAGCTGCCTTAGACATCAGACATCTCAGGATACTAATGTAGGTCATTTGAGAGAGTGCCTGGATTTGGGACCTGAAATTTCTTGGAGCCAGGTATATGAACTCCTGGTCTCTGGCTCTCATCTCCAGTCTCCAATATGGCAGAGAATGAAAAGTAACGTAAAGACGGGGGAAAACACGTAGTCGATAAAAGAAAGCAAAGCCTTGAAGAACATTTTTGTTGTGTGTTGAAAATGGCAAGCATTCTACACCCCTCTTGCCTACAACGTACGTAGACTGAAGTTGAAGAGAGAATAATGTGTGTGGCTTGATGCCAGTGGCTACAACTGGCAGAAAGTTGCAGAGAGAACCTAACATAGGCCGGGCCTCGTCCTGCAGCCTGAATATGCCGCGTGTTCTTTGCTTACAGAATTCTAAGAGCACCCAGGGTCTGGCTGGTCTCCGAAACCTTGGGAACACAGTGAGTTCTTCCTAGCCCCCTTCTTTCCTGAGGCCACTCCCTACCATCCCAACTGGGACTGTCTAACCAGAGTCCCCTCCTGGTTCCAGCCGACTCCCTCCCTACCGGCTAGGCCAGCTGGTACCTGCCCTTCCTGGCTGGGGCTTTACAAAGTTGCCCGAGCTCTTCCTCAGCCCCGCCCCCAGCAGGAAGCCCTGCTGAAGAGGAGTTGCCCTTTGAACTGGCAGCTCAGCTACTTTCCTGGATCCTTCTCCTCGAGGACAGCCATCACTTCCCACCCACTTCTGTCCAGCTCCCCCACTCCCTTTTGTACACCTCTGTAGTAAATAGCCAATTACATCACCTGTGCCAGCAGTGGGAACTTGCCTTACTTCACTGCTTTACTTAACAAACAGAGGCACTTGAGGCTGTAGGAGGATTCATTTCTGGGCCAGGTGGGCCAGAGGGCTCTGGGTAGGCAGTAAGTAGACCTGCCAGCCAGGCTCTTTGCCCCACGGCTGACACGCAGGCGGTCTCTCGCAGTGCTTCATGAACTCCATCCTGCAGTGCCTGAGCAACACCCGCGAGCTGAGGGACTACTGCCTCCAGACGCTCTACGCGCGGGACCTCGGCCACAGCAGCAGCGCGCACACAGCCCTCATGGAAGGTGAGGGGCGCAGCCCTGCTGCCCCTCGGGGCGCTTCCCCTACTCTGCTGTCGCTGCACGAGTAGTCGTGTGTCATGTGTTCCTCTCCTATTTCTCTTTCTTTGGCTTCTTTTAGTTGGGACTCTAGTTTCAGGATTTCTTAGAGAAAATGGCTTAGCTGTCCTCCACGCCCCTCTCTACCCTCTCCTTCCAACAGAGTTTGCAAAACTAATCCAGACCATATGGACCTCATCCCCCAATGATGTGGTGAGCCCCTCTGAGTTCAAGACCCAGATCCAGAGATACGCACCGCGCTTCGTCGGCTATAAGTGAGGGCCTTGGGGACGTGACCTCCCCGGGGTGGGTGGCGGCAGCAGCAGGTTCCAGGGGCCAGAGGTGTCGCTCACTCCCTTTTCTTCGGGTTCAGTCAGCAGGACGCCCAGGAGTTTCTTCGCTTCCTTCTGGACGGGCTCCACAATGAGGTGAACCGGGTCACAGCGAGGCCCAGGTCCAACCCTGAAAACCTCGACCATCTTCCGTAAGTAGGAGGAGATTGCTGGGGGCGGAGCTACACGAACTTCTTTGGGGGTAATGATCTGGGGAGGACTTGGGATATTAAGGATTTCGATCCCTAGGCCTTTAAACTTATCATGGTTAGAGCTCTGACCCAATTGTCTTCCTCTCTCTCTGGGTCCCAGTGATGATGAGAAAGGGCGCCAGATGTGGAGGAAATATCTAGAACGGGAAGACAGTCGGATCGGGGGTAAGTGCGGGCACGGGGGGCAATGCCTGCCTTCCCTGCTAAGTGCTTTGCCTGAGCAGAGCATGAGAAGCCCATTCTCCCGGGGACCCCTCCTGCTACCCAGTGCCCAGCACCCAAAGGTCTGAGGCGGGAGCGGTGAGAAAGGAGACACAGTGTTTAAGCATCGCATGTCCGTCTCTCCCCAGATCTCTTTGTCGGGCAGCTGAAGAGCTCCCTGACGTGTACTGATTGTGGTTACTGTTCTACAGTCTTTGATCCCTTCTGGGACCTGTCTCTGCCCATTGCTAAGGTACGCACCCCTGTCCCCCTGCATCTGAAACTCCCACTCTTACTCTTTCATGTCAGCGACCTCTGACCTTCATTTTTCTCTCTCCCAGCGAGGTTATCCTGAGGTGACGTTAATGGACTGCATGAGGCTCTTCACCAAAGAGGATGTGCTTGATGGCGATGAAAAGCCAGTAAGTCACCCTCCGTGGCAGCGAGAGTGCATCTCCCTGAGCCCTCTCGGGGACGGACCAGCCTAGGAGTTGCTGGATTCGCCTGTTGGCCTCTCTCGTGAGTCCTTCCCAGCTCTGTCTATCCTGTCTTTCAGACGTGCTGTCGCTGCCGAGCCAGAAAGCGGTGTATAAAGAAGTTCTCCATCCAGAGGTTCCCAAAGATCTTGGTGCTCCGTATCCTTCATCTCGTCAGGGCAGGGACTTGACATTAGAGAGTGACTGATGACAAGGGCCCAGGTGAGGGCTAACGGAGTAGGAACCTCAGAACGTCAGGCGGCTTTTCTTCTCCCGCGTGCCTTTCTGCTTCCTGAGAAGCGCAGTCGCCCTCAGGGGCTCTGTCTCCTGTTCTCTGACTCTGTTCTTGCCACCCTGTCTGTCCTTGACTCACACCAATACCAGATCTGAAGCGGTTCTCAGAATCCAGGATACGAACCAGCAAGCTCACAACATTTGTGAATTTCCCACTAAGAGACCTGGACTTGAGAGAATTTGCCTCAGAAAACACCAGTAAGTATTTTTCTGCACTGGAGGCGCAGAACCAAAGCACAAGTGTCTAAGATACAGCGGGGAGGCCAAGAGGTGGAGGGACGCTGCTAAGGAGTGAGACGTGGAAACTGGGAGTAGCGGCAGGAGGCGGGGGCCTGGGGGCAAGGGATGCCTCAGGGGCTGGACGCCTTGTGCTTCCTCCTCAGACCACGCTGTTTACAACCTGTATGCTGTGTCCAATCACTCCGGAACCACCATGGGCGGCCATTACACAGCCTACTGCCGGAGCCCGGTGACAGGCGAATGGCACGCGTTCAATGACTCCAGGTGAGACAGGCCTCAGGCGCGGCTCCCGGCTGTCAGGCACCTGTACCTCACCCGGAAAAGGTCAGGGCCAAAAGGGGTGTACCTGTGCATTTGAAGACCCTCCAGAAGAGGGTGGCCTCGGGTGTCCAGTAGATCAGAGACGGGCCCTCACGCTCCCCCAGCCGCTCTGCTGCGTCGTGGGGCCCCGTGGCCGCCAGGCTGACCTGTCTTCTCTCCACAGCGTCTCCCCCATGTCCTCCGGCCAAGTGCGCACCAGCGACGCCTACTTGCTCTTCTACGAGTTGGCCAGTCCACCCTCCCGCATGTAGCAACGAGGAGCTACATCTCATCCTTCCCCGTGGTGGCCCTACACCCTAAGTTTTTTTAAAAAAGACAAAAAAAGGCAAAAAAAAAACAAACACCTGACTAATAAGCGAAAAATGAAGGAAAGTGAAGCTGCCGAGCAGGAGTTGCTGCAGCCTGGCCAGGGTCTGGAGTGGGGAGCCTGCTGCCCCCGAGCCCCGCCTGGCAGGGAAGATCGGCAGGACACAGACTGAGCCAGCACAGTGTCCCTCGGCTTCTCATGTTTGCATTTGTAAGCTTGTGGTTTCTTCCTGTGTGTGATTAAACAACAGCCGTCTGTGGGGAGAAGATTCTCATCCACTGGCCAGCGGCTCCAGCCCGGGCCTCCCGGAGAGACAGCGCCCTCTGGAGCCTGCCGGGGAGGATCGCCGCCCGTCTTCACCGGCCCAGGAGCAAGAGAAACACCCATGAGCCAAGAGCCCTCTTAACGCTGCTAACTCCAGGGGGACAGATGAGGGGACATCTTTGAAAAAAGCTGTTTTTGGTTTTTAAAAGCCCAGCTGTTTTTTTTAATTTACTGTAACTAAAGTTTTCAGACTGGAGATGCTCTCTTTCACACCTCTTCACAGCTGGGACGTTGTGCTGGTCATTTTTCTCTTTTTTCCTTAATTCTTCAAAATACAGCTTTTCTCGTGCCAGCCCCCAGTGGTGCTAGGTGGGAGTTGGCCAGGCCCCAAGCACAGCCACAGTAGACCTGGGCTCTGACAGGTTTTTTGTTTGTTTTTTTAACGTTTTGGATGGAATCTAGTTGCCTCCAAGAATTGTGCCTTATAGAATTTGGGGACCAGGGGGTAACTGCCCCTCCCTGAAATATCCCTCAGCCTCTTCCCTTTTCCCCAGTGCCATGTTCAGAGCCGCCGGGGAGCCTCGTGCCGTAGCCCCTGGCTTGTTTTGCATTGCAGTGAGGTGAAGAGGAGAGCAGGTAAAAGGAGATTTCTTCTGATAGTGTTATCAAGTTCTTCCCGCCAGCCTCCTCTAACCCAGCCCCGGGCTGCTCCCCCAGCTGCTGGAAGGATAGCAGGAGCCCCTTACCCTCGAGCTTCTCTCACCTTTAACTTATTCCTCCTTAACTTGCTTTTCCTCTCCTACCTTCCTGCCCCACGCCCCCTTCTCAGAGCCTCCTGACGTAGGCCCTCTGGACCGAGTTTCTCAGGGATGCCCATGCCGCCCCCAGCTCCAGCTCCTCTTGGCATCGGTCTACAGTCCAACCTGGGAGCTGGAGCCTGGGTGTTTGGGGACATCTTGCCTCAGTTGTATGGTTCTTTCCCATGGGCTTGATTCTGCCCTAAGTAGTTGGGCAAAACTCTGTGCTGTCCCCTAGAAAAAAGCTGTCCCGCACCAAGGCACGGAGGTCTGTGCGTGGAGCCCTCTGCACACCCACACAGCTGGGCCCCACTTGTGCCCCTCGGAGCCCAGAACTTTCCAGTGTTCCCAGGAAGCATCAGAAAAAGACACCCTGAGTCTAACTGGCCTGACACCCTTCTCCAGGGAAGACCTGTGAACCTGAGCCAAAGGGCTGGTGTACACTTGTTTACTGTGTAAGCAAGAGGAGAAGAATGTGTGATGTACAGTGGGACCTTGTACAGAATAAATAGTAGCTTTGAGAAGTAAGTTGGTACGTGATGGAATCTTGATTTGAGACAGGTCTGAACCCAGGAAGCGCTCCTAGCCTCCACCAGTGGAGATATTTTACTGCTTCAGTCAGGTTGTAGATTCCAAGTTCTGGAAAAAGTTAACTACCCACTTTTTAGCTTAAACTTCTCAATTCTGTAAAAAAAAAAAAAAAGCTGGACTAGTACACATTTTGAACACTATATTCATTATCTGGATTCACTGATACATTAACATTTTGCCACATTTGTTTACATCTACTTTATTCTTTGGGGCAAAACATTTATGGGCAAGGTGTCCTGTCACCACTTCTAAATACCTCAGTGTGCGTCTCCTACGTAACCACAACGCTGGCTTCACACCTAAGGAAAACAGCCTGTCTAACGGACATCACTTTAAATGGACTGTCTGCTTTTTAACTGCTAGTAGGGGCACTCGGGTGGTTCTCTGTTGACACACGGGTGCCTGTACAGACCTGTGACGAGCTAAGACAGATCTCTCCAGCAGAGACTGAATACAGCAACGTTTGCTCTTAGAGCAGAGTGGCTGTGCCTGGGTGTGGAGTGATCAAGGCTTGGTCCTCAATAAATGAAAGATCTCAACTTGCCCCACTAATACCTGGAAACAGCAGCCTTTGCATTAAAGGTGTTGTTCTCTAAAATGGTGTTTTCAAGACATCACCAGCTTTAACTCCTTGAAGGGAGGGCCTCACTGGGGTCCCCAGGGACTTGGCTCCTTGAGTCTTCTCTCAGAATTGTTCAGATTTTCCATTTCTGCCACCAATCCCAGAGCTTGGGAAACTGAAGTCATCACCAGTTGAGCTTAAAGTGTTTTATGGGGAATTTTCCGAACTGCCATCCGTGCTCCACACACTGAGAAATCAAGGCCTACGTCTCCTTCCCTTGCTTGTCACTCTCCCTCCCAGCGGCACCTGCTGTCACACTCACCTCCTGGGCTGAGACTGGAGGCGGCCATTTGCGGGGGGGTGGGGGGGGCATTTCCCAGAAAGGACTGAAAATAACAGTGACTCAAGCCTGAGGTTTCTCCCCGGCCTGGCCTGGAAGGGGCCCGATGCAAGAAAAATAATTTCCCCCAAACCACAAGTGAACAGGATCACCTTCAAGATGGAAACATTAGGCTTAGAGCAAAATGGATGTTGGCTGCGCCCCAAATCAATGTAAGGCGCTCTACCTCTCCTGTGACTCATTCTTCACTGGAGGTAGAAGCCACCTGTGTGCTTTTGTTGTCTTCCACTGGGGAACAGACAGACTATAGCTAACATCGAGGGCGGGGGCTCAGCCCCCTCCACCCTTGCTCCCAGCCCTCCTTTCTGTACTTGACTTGCGGTGCTTTCTCATCCCCATGGCAACAGGTCCTAGTGCTGCACAGATCCCCAAACACAACCTGTCCCCGTGTTTCCTTACCCGTCAGCTTTGCCTCCTAGCAACTGGGATTTCTGCCCCCATTCCTTGCTGGCATCCCACCAGGCCTCTCCCTAGGGGCGGAGCTCTCCCTGCACCTGTTCTTGTGTGACCTTGAGCAAGAACCTCCCTCCCTCTGGGCCTTAGTGTCTCATCTGTGAATTAAGGAGATTGGACTAGAGGATCTCGAAGGTCTCAGCTCAAGTGTTATTCCAAGTCACTTTTTCCCTAAGTACAAGTCCTACGTTAGAGGACTTGCACACCTCTGGTTCCCTGATTCCACTTTAGAGAGATTATACGTTTTAAAGCGATCAGTGCTCAGAAAATGCATACTACTTTCCGTAGGGGTCACCTTCTCCACGTTCTTATCTTGCCAGTGAGGACACGAGCTCTAAAGAAGCCTCGAGTCCAGCAGCTCATCGGTGGCAGGGGCAGGACGGAACCCAGGGATCTTGACTCCCCACGCAGATCTCTTTCCATCTGAATACTCTTCTTTTTGGTCGAATCATTGACGGCATTTTGCAGGACATCCTGCAGCAAATTTCCCAACCCCGTGTCTATTAGCAGCTGAGCTGAGCAGCAGTGTAACCAGGGAACTCCCTGATTCTACACATTCACACACCCAAGGGCAAAACCAGCACTATCTGTCGCAAACCTGGGCCCACACATCTCTGAGGGTCCCGTCCTTCACTGTTCTAGGGGCACAAACAAGCGCCTGTGCAGGAGTCAGGAGACAGCGGAGTCCAAGCATTCCTAGTCCAAGCAAATTACTTAATCTCTCTGAGCCTCAGTTTCCGCCTCTGCAAGATTGCATAACAAGAGCTACTCAGAGTTGTGAGTGTTTTTGGCACATAGTAGGTATTCAACGAATGTCTATTTCCCCCACCTCACCTCTATTTCCAGTACTCCACCATCAATGCTCCACTAAGATTCTCTTAGTTGGGTGATCCTCAGCAAATGCTGAGTTCCCCTGGCCTCTCAGGGTGCCTCTGACTTTTCAGGAATGCAAAGTAAGCACAGCATTGCCCAAACCACACAGAGTTAGTGAGGCAGAGCCACTGGTTGGGCATTCCAAAGCCAAGGGCTGAGCTTTTCTGATTTCCTGATACTCGGTGTGACCTGCCTCTTGGAGACGCCAGTGGGTTGGCTGGGATGGAGCTGCAGTCATCCGGGCTCCTAGAGACTAAAGATCCAGGAACCAGAGGGTGAGAGTCAAGGGTAGGGGTGGCAATGAACAAGGAGAGAAGAGAGTATTTGACGGATCTGGGGAGGGTGGCGGGGAGTCAAGTCCTAATGCATATCTATAACGCTGGCCCTGGGAGCCAGCAAAAGGAAAGCGTTCAGATCAGAGCACAGGCCTGGACAAAGACAGGTAGGGTGGGTACAGTGTGCCAGGGACAAGGAGGAGGCTGGTCTGGCTGGAGTGGAGGGTTGGAGCTGGAGGGCCAGCAGGAGGGCGAGCTAGTGAGCCAGAGTCTAGAAGGTGATAGCTAACCTCAAGCTGGCCTTGCCCCTCCTGGTTATAAAGGGGCCACAGAGGGCTTCCCTGGTGGCACAATGGTTAAGAACCCGCCTGCCAATGCAGGAGACACAGGTTCGATCCCTGGTCCGGGAAGATCCCACATGCCACGGAGCAACTAAGCCCGTGCGCCACAACTACCGAGCCTGCGCTCTAGATCCCAGGAGCCACAACCACTGAAGCCCGCGTGCCTACAGCCTGTGCTCTAAAACAAGAGAAGCCGCCACAATGAGAAGCCTGCGCACCGCAATGAAGATCTAATGCAGCCAAAAATAAATAAAACAAATAAATTTTTTTAAAAAGGTGGGGGGAGCCACAGATAGCCAGCCAGTTTGAGTTGCAGGGATCCAAGCTTGCAGGAACAAAAGCAAAAGCCGAGTGGAGCTTCCAGGGGTCTAGAAATCACCTGAGCAAGAAAAGAGGTAACTTCCCTTTGCTTGTTAGTTTTCTCCGTAGCCGGCAGCAGGAAAGTCCATGCAAACGTCCCCACGGCGGCAAGAAAAGGGAGGGCTGGAGACACAGTGTCCCTGCAGGCAGTGGGGGAGATGGGGAGACCCCCGGAGAAGGAAGAGGCAAAAAGGCCAAGGCCCCGGAGCCTGCAAAGGAAGAAGAGGAAGCCCAAGAGGCAGCCAAGAATGAAGCAAGCAACCTGGAGCTCAATGGCCGCAGGCCTGAAACCTCCCAAGGCTTCATTGCCCAGGTGTCCTCTGCACACACAGCCTGCAGGAGTCCTTGCCCACAGTACCTCTCGCCCCCACTATTCTACATGGTTTATAGAAAGAACATGGAAAATGTAAAAGAAAGGAAAGAAAAAAAAAAAGGGAGGGCTTCCCTGGTGGTGCAGTGGTTAAGAATCCGCCTGCCAATGCAGGGGACATGGGTTCGAGCCCTGGTCCGGGAAGATCCCACATGCTGCGGAGCAACTAAGCCCGTGCACCACAACTACTGAGGCTGTGCTCTAGAGCCTGTGAGCCACAACTACTGAGCCCGTGTGCCACAACTACTGAAGCCCAAACACCTAGAGCCCATGCTCCACAGCAAGAGAAGCCACCACAATGAGAAGCTCACGCACTGCAACGAAGAGTAGGCCCCGCTCGTCACAACCAGAGAAAAGCCTGCATGCAACAACAAAGACCCAACACAGCCAAAAATAAAATGAAAGAAAGAAAGAAAGAAAAAGAAAGAAAGAAAGAAAGAAAGAAAGAAAGAAAGAAAGAAAGAAAGAAAGAAAAAGAAAGAAAGAAAGAAAAGACCGAAAGCTGAGAATCAGGAATCCAACAGACCCAGCTCTAGAAACCCAGCCTGGTAACTGGTGCCTCAGTTACATCTGGAAAATGGGAACAAACACACCTCCCTGACCTTGGCTCCCAGGGCTGTTATGAGGGTCAAATGAGCTGATGAGCTGAGGGGTGTCTGTTCTATTTCTCTCATTGTCCCTTTACCGGTGCCATTCTCCCACCCTGACCTGGCCCCTGGCCTGGCTGACCTTCGCCCCTAGGAACACGTCCGTGAAGCAGCCAATCACAAGGGTGCCTGTGCCGGTAAAGACAGGGGTGTCGTGGAGGATGGCCATGGGCAATGGCAAAGCCAGAGAGAAGCTTCCCACCCTCCCAGCCTCCCCCTTGCCTCCTTTCCACCACCTTCCCACAAACAGGGGCTGTTCTAAGACCCAGGTCTGACCAAGCCACTCCCTGCTTAAAATGGGTTACAACCCAGCCTCCTTAGGCCCATAGTGCTAAGTACCCCCTCCTTTCTGGAATCCCTACCCAACCCCCAAGTTCTACCTATTAAAATCTTTTTCAACTCTCTAACTTTAGACTAAATGCCCACCTCTTCCGAGAAGTCCCCCTGCCTGTTATAGCTATTAACATTTACCGTGTTAAAATCAGAATGGAAAGGAATTAAAATATTTTCTTATCATTATTATTTTTTTATTATTTGGCCACACCATGCGGCATGTGGAACCTTAGCTCCCCAACCAGGGATTGAACCCACACCCCCTGCATTAGGAGCACAGAATCTTAACCACTGGACCGTCAGGGAAGTCCCTTTTCTTATTAATTTTTAAATAAATTTTAAAATAACAGCAAACCTTTTACATGCTAATATAAATAACATTTAACAATTTTTTTTTTCTTTAGGCCATGCCGCATGGCTTGGCTTGCGAGATCTTAGTTCCCCGACCAGGGATCGAACCAGTGCTCTCTGCAGTAGAAGCTTGGAATCTTAACCACTGGACCACCAGGGAAGTCCCTTTTTTTTTTTCCAGTACGCGGGCCTCTCACTGTTGTGGCCTCTCCCGTTGCGGAGCACAGGCTCCGGACGCGCAGGCTCAGCGGCCACGGCTCACGGGCCCAGCCGCTCCGCGGCACGTGGGATCCTCCCGGACCGGGGCACAAACCCACGTCCCCTACATCGGCAGGCGGACTCTCAACCACTGCGCCAACAGCGAAGCCCCCATTTTTTTTAAAACTACATTTTCCAAAACAAAAAGAACTTAGTAAGAAGGATAACTTTGTTTTACATTTTTGCAAATCTCATTAACGCCTGGCTGGATTCTCACCTCCTTCACATCATGCAGCCTCTGGAAACCACGCTTTTCACTCAAGAGCAAGGAAAGAAAGGGATAAGGACAAATAATACCTACATGTTATTATAGAAATACTTTTGACCTCTCAAACCCTCTAAAAGCAGTTCACATCTTAGGACCAAGGAAAGTCTTGTCCCCTAGACAAAAGCAGCCCCGGGCCCTCTAGGGGGTGAAAGGAGAGGAGCTGGGTGTTGAGGGGTGTATCCTGAGTGTGAAGAGAGCTGCCTCGGGGGATCGGGGATCGCAGAATCTGTCTCCTTTGTTTCTTCTCTCCCCACTGGGTTCTTCACTTAGTTCCCCTCTGTCACCAGCCTGCCTTAGGCCGGTGTAGAGTGAAAGACATGTGGGGCTTCCCTGGTGGAGCAGTGGTTAGGAATCCGCCTGCCAATGCAATGGACATGGGTTCGAGCCCTGGTCCGGGAAGATCCCACATGCCGCGGAGCAACTAAGCCCATGCGCCACAACTACTGAGCCTGC
>NW_006783618.1:370211-381732 GCF_000442215.2 Lipotes vexillifer
ATAAATTTAAAAAAAAAAAAAAAAAAAGACGTGTGTCAGAGAAAACGTGCGCTTTGGATTTACCCAGCCCCGGGTTCAACTCTTGTCTCTGTATCTTGGGGAAGCTGATGTGACCTTGGGAAAGTTACTTAACCTCTTGGACCCTTAGGCCATCATTTGTAAAATGGTTATTCTACCTCAGAGCGATTCAAGGAGAGAAACTGCACATAGGACCTCTGGCCCAGGGCCTAATACATAACAGACATTCTACAAACAGTAGTCAGAAATATTATGCTGCCTCCCCACCTCCTGCCCTGCCCGACTCAGCGTGAGCGTGGCTAACACAAAACAGATTAACAAGCCCTTTCCCTTCTCCCCGAGGACAGCTGCGCCAGGCTGGGATTTTCCAAGAGAACTTCGCTCGTGGAGAAAGAGAGTCACGGAGTAATGTACTTTGCAGAGTGCAGGTTTTCTGTCCTGCAACAGCAGATGGCACCACCTGCCGGATTCCACAGCCCATCTGAAGGGCCAGCCCTGACCGACCCGTCCAAGGCCTTGGGCACCTTCACCTCCTCCACTGCCCTTTCTCCTACGGGCTGAGGCAGCCAACCCCTCACGCTCCCCGACTCACATCAGCACAGACACAAGCAGCCCAGAAAGACTTATCTCCTTGTCCCGGGCACCCAGGTGCTTTAGGGGGACTTCCAAAGACCCGGCTTGGCTAATGCCTCGGTCGCCCCGATGGCCAGGAGCGATGGGCTGCTGGTCTGTCCAGGACCTTGAGGACTCACAGGCCTTGAAGCTGCCAAACCATCACACCCGGCTTCGAAGGCTTCCTCGTGCCTGCAAAACTGCCCCGCTGTCTCCCTTCCTTCCCAGCACCCCTCAGACACTCACTCAGCACCTCAGTGAGGTTAGGAAAGGGGGTGGCCAGCTCCCTGGTCACACCCCCGACGGAGCACCGAGCTTCCTCCAGGGGGTGTTCTCAGCCTGCGCCTTTAAGGACTGCTGTTCTGTGCCAGGGTCTTGACCTCGGCATCCTCAGCTGAGTTGGATTAAGGGACCATTTCATGCCACTGCGAATTCCTTCTGCCTGCTGTCCCTTCCCCCACACAGAGACAGAATAGCCAGTAGCCAGAGCCAGCCTGGAACCAGTCTGCCCAGGGCAACGGGAGAGCTGGTCTAGCCTGGCAGCCCTCGTCCTCAGGGAGCGGAGCAGAGGCTGCCCCTTTGAGAGGGGGCCTCGGGGCAGGGAGCGGGCCCTCTGGGGTCTTGGGCTGTCGCAGGGACTCAAGAGAAAGCCATGCAGAGCCTAGAGCCATGAAGGACTGCTCAGACATCATCCTCTGCGTGGAGGCGACAGAGCTGAGCAAGGTAAGGGTCATACAGGACCACTCCCGCAAGACCCAGATGCCCACCTAGGGCTGGCAGTGCCCAGTGAACACACCTGCCAGGCAGTGCTACCACCGGACCTCAGCCCTCAAGTCTCTCCCTTCAGACTGAATTCTGCAATCCTGCTTTTGAGCCTGAATCAGGGCCACCTTGCCCCCTACCCAGCCTCCAGGAGGACGCCAGCTGCAGCACCCGAGCTCCCTGGCATGGTAACCATCTCAGGGGGTGAGCTGGGTAGGACAGAAAGGCCCAGCGGCTAAGGGCTGTGTGAGAGATGCCCAAGGGAGAGGGCTCTCAAAAGCCCACCCCGCCTGCCCGCAGGTCGGCGTCCCCGAGGGCTGCAGCCTGACTGCCACTTCTCCTGGCTGTGTGTCCTCCTGCTGGCCAGCCTGCTGCTGCTGCTGCTAGGGCTGCTGGTGGCCATCATCCTGGCCCGTAAGTTCCCAAGGCCTCCATGAGTCTCCCATGCCCTGCAAGAGATCCAGCACCTCTGAATCCCACTCCCCTGTCTTCCCGCCTCCAGAATTGCAGGCTACACCCGCGTCCGGGGCCTCCCATCATCCACTGCCTTCCCAAGGCCTCACCACCATTGGCTCCACCCCAACTCCCATCCCCACTACCTCTCAGGCAACTGGGACCCCTAAAGGGCAACCGGAGGCAGGCATGAGCCCCACACCCCAGTCGAGTGAGTACTATGGGGCAGATCTTCCTGGAGAGGGGCCCAAGACGGCAGCGGGGAGGGGAGGCCGGGAGGAGGCATCTTGTAAAAACAAGTCTCTCTCCTTTTGACCTCTGAACTCTAACCTCTGTCCCTGCAGCCTGTGGGGGCCTCCTTCCTGGCCCAAGGGGCTTCTTCAGCAGCCCCGACTACCCAGACCCTTACCCACCCAACGCCCACTGCGTGTGGCATATCCAAGTGGCCACAGACCATGCAATACAGCTCAAGATCGAAGCTCTCAGCGTGGAGAGTGTGGCCTCCTGTCTTTTTGATCGCTTGGAAATCTCCCCCGAGCCTGAAGGCCCCCTCCTCAGGTGGGTCCCTCTGCCCCCAGGAGATCCCACCCCACTCCTGAACCACTGTCTGGAGGGCAGAACCAGGGAACTGCAGTGGGAAATTCTTGACTGGGAGGAAACGGAGAGACTTGGCCTCTGGGCCCAGCTCTGCCACCATCTTGCTATATGACCTTGGGAAGGTCACTTCCCCTCTCTGACCTTGGTTTCCAAATCTGGAAATTGGAGCTCCTACATATCTTTCCCATGGATAAATGCCTCAAGAATGGATGTGCAGGAGCCAGGGAGGTCAGAGCTCTGCTGGAAATGAAGGGAACCTTTTGGACACATCGTCCCCAGGACAGGGCTTGAGGGAAGAGGACCGCAGGGCCCAGGCAGGCTCCACTCTGGCTGGCCCTGAGCTCTGAGCCTCCGTCACTCCCAATCTGGCTTCTTGCAGAGTGTGTGGGAGGGTGCCTCCCCCCACACTCAACACCAATGCCAGCCACCTCCGCGTGGCCTTCGTCTCTGACAGCAGTGTGGAAGGATCTGGCTTCCGTGCCTGGTACCAGGCCGTGGCCCCCGGTCATGGTGAGTGTTTTCCCGCCAGGTCCCCAGCTACCCGTCAACTGTCCACTTCCCCCCTCTCCAGCCACTCGCAGCCCTGCAAAATGGGTAGAGATTCTAGGGGGTTCTGAATCCAGATGCCCGCCCCCAGGTAGCTGTGCCCACGATGAGTTCCCCTGCGACCAGCTCGTCTGCCTGCTACCTGACTCGGTGTGCGACGGCTTTGCCAGTTGCGCTGATGGCAGTGACGAGGCCAACTGCAGCGCCAAGTTCTCGGGTATGGGCCCGGCCAGCCTCAGGGCGGGTACTGTCCTCAGGCATCTGATCCAGGTTCAGGCTGGCCTCCCCAGGCCTGGCCCAGCTCCAAACCTGCCTGGTCATTCTTCTGGCCCAGAACTTGTCTCCCCACGGGCACAGCCAAAACTCTTCTCTGCCATCCCTGCTGGCCCTGCCGGGCCAAGGCACAGACCCTGGCAAACTCATGAGCCCCTCCTCCTCTCTACAGGGTGTGGGGGGAACCTGACTGGGCTCCAGGGCACTTTCTCTGCTCCCAGCTACCTGCAGCAGTACCCTCACCAACAGGTAAGCCAGCGCTCCATAGGGAGGGTGGTGCAGCCCACGTGGGCACACCTGAGCATCCGGGTTAGTGCGATTGAGAACAGCATGGCAGATACTGCCTTGTACTTGGGAAGGTCAGAGATCAAGCAGGCAGGAAGGGAACATTATTAAGTGCTTACTAGGTATCCATGTTCCCGTGCTGGGTAAGCTTATCTCTGAGACCAGATAAGTTAAAGGCCCTTCCGCGGCCACCACCGATGATGCGAGCAGTGTGGGCAGGGCCCACCCACTCCCTACCCCGCCTGCAGCAGGGGGAAGCCCATCTGGAGCTCCGATTGGGACAAAAGAAGGAACCCATAAATTACTCCACCTGTGCCCTCCCCCAGCTTTGCACCTGGCACATCTCGGTGCCCGCTGGACATGGCATCGAACTGCTGTTCCACAACTTCAGCCTGGAAGCTCAGGACGAGTGCAAGTTTGACTATGTGGAAGTGTATGAGACCCGCAACTCAGGGGCCCTCAGCCTCCTGGGCAGGTACTGGCGGAGCCAGCGGGAGGAGCTGAGGATAAACCCCATCTTCCAGCGTCCGAGGTCAAGGCTTCCTACAAACCGGCCCACGCACACACTAGCTTCATTGTCTTCTCCTGCGCCGAGCTGGAGGTCCCCGCACTGTCACCCTGAAAAAGGCTTGTCCTTCCTCACCTTCGTACCTGTCCCTCTCACCTTTGCTCCTTACATCACCTCCTCCAGGAGGCTCTCCCTGTCCCAGCTCTCCCACCTGCCCGGTCTATTTATAGCTTCCCCCAGAACCCTCACTGATTTTCCCCAGGTCGAAGGGGCTCAAGTTCAAGCAGTTTGTTTCGTTTGTTTAGTACTCTGTCTCCTGAACATGTGTGTCTTCCTCACCAGTCCCATGAGTCAGTGACTACGCCTCCCATCCCCTCTGGCATCGCCCAGAGCACCCAGCTCTGTGCCACGTCTGCGGGGGGGCCCCGCGTCAGGACTGCTGTCTGCTTTGGGCAGGTTCTGTGGAGCAGAGCCGCCCCCGCGCCTCATCTCCTCGCACCACCAGCTGGCTGTGCTCTTTAGGACAGACCGTGGCATCAGCATCGGGGGCTTCTCGGCCACCTACCGGGCCCTCAATGCCACAGAGAGTAGGTGGCCCTGGGCGAGTGGGTGTGGGCAGTGGAGGCGCCTCCAGGAGAACAGGGAAGGGCTCTGGACCCTGCTCAGGGCACTGTGAAGGCAGTGGGGGTACAGGCATGCCCCCTGTGCCTGCAGACCCCTGTGGGCCCGGAGAGTTCTCCTGCCGGGATGGAGGGTGTAAGAATCTGCAGTGGATGTGTGGCATGTGGAGAGACTGCACAGAGAGCAGCGATGATAACTGCAGCATCCCCTTGCTCCCACCCCCAGGTGAGGAGCCTGCCCCAGGGCACCGCAAGGGGGGCTGGCAGGCCTGAGCGGGCTGGGTGCCCATCCCTAGAAACCCACTGGCACGTGTCATGACAGCCATCCCTATCTTCCCTGATGGGGTGGGGGGCCCACTAGCCTGACTCTGGACCACTCCACCAAACACTGGAGGGATTCTCCCCCCAGGAGTGGCAAGGGTACTTAGTGTCACCCCCGAGGGAAATGGGAATCTGGGAGTTGATGGTTGAGGCTTCAAGAGCTCATCCAGCCTTACACAGAGAGGCCCTCTCCAGGGCCCACCTCAGAGACGGGGGGAGAGCGGGGGAGCTCCTTCCAGATGCCCTGGTCCTGCCAATGTTGGTGCCCCTAGCTCCCTGAGATCATAGAGGTGCCTGCATCATGCCCAGGGCTGGCGAATGATGCTTGGAGTAGGCTCTCGAGGAAAACGGGAATCCTCAACATGGATAAAGCATCTCTCTGTGTTATCTCCTTTGATTCTCCCCATCTGACCCATAGGGAGCGCTTAGGTGACTTGTCCCAGCTCACACAGCCAGTGAGTATTCCCCAGAGTGACCCTCCCCTCCCACCCCTGCAGAGCTGGCCTGTGAGCCTGTCCAGGTGGAGATGTGCATCGGTCTGAGCTACAACACCACGGCCTTCCCTAACATCTGGGTGGGCATGGCCACCCAGGAGGAGGTGGTGGAGGTCCTCAGAGGTTACAAGGTGCTCCAGGGAGAGATAAGGAGGAACCCCCAGGGAGGGGAGGGACCTGGGGGAGCAGGGTGCCTGAGGGCTGGTCTCCTCCTTCCACAGAGCCTGACAAGCCTGCCCTGCTACCAGAATTTCCGGAGGCTCCTTTGTGGGCTACTTGTGCCCCACTGCACCCCGCTAGGCAGTGTCCTTCCCCCTTGCCGCTCTGTCTGCCAGGAGGCAGAGCGCCAGTGCCAGTCTGGCCTGGCACTACTGGGCACCCCCTGGCCCTTTAACTGCAACAGGCTGCCTGAGGCAGCTGGCTTGGAGGCTTGTGCCCAGCCCTGACCCTGAGGCGGGCCCCTGCCCTCTGCTGCCCATCCTCCTTTGCCTATCAGGGTGGGCAGGCAGGGGAGCAAAGGAAGGGGACCAGCATGGGACTCTGCCCATCCCCTCTGGGTCCTCCCAGGGAGGGGAAGAGGAGTCCTCAGCAGGGCTAACGGGACCCTCCCACCCTGCCAGATCCTTCCCTATCCTTTTATTTGCCCCAGCTGCTGCAAACAGCTGGCCTGACTCCACACTGTACCAGTGATAATCTAGATTGCTTCCCACCCAAGCCTCTGACCCCAATTTCCCACCTTCTACCTTCCTCATCTCCATCTGCTTTTTCAGGCTCTCTACCACCCGCTTTCCGACTTTTTCATTTATTCAAAAAAAAAAAAATGTACCCAGTGCCTAGTCATGTGGCAGGCCCTATTCTGAGCCCTGGGGATCCAGTTGTCTACTGCTTCTAGAACCGTCCACCCTCGGTTCTCAGCTTCTATTTCTCCTGGACTAGAGTGTTGTCTTTGATCTCCGTCGTGGCACCATCTCTCCTTCCAGCTCCTTGGAGCCGTAGATGCCCCGAACGTCTGTTTCTCATGGTTCTGCCTCTCTGCGCCCGCCTCAAATCTCTCCCTCCTTTCTCCACCAAACTTTGGCCGGCCGCCGGGCGACACCACGAGTTATTTCCCTGTTATTTCCCGGCCCGGGCTCTTGGCCCCCGAACAACTGGTTTCCTCTTGGAGTCTGGGAGGAGCAGAGCAGAGCCGGCAAAGAACGAACCGGGACCAGGGGGACGCTGAGGGCAGGGGGCGCCTGGCTAGAGAGAAGCGCAGGGAAGGAAGGTAGCAAGCAGGGGTCAACTGGAGGGTCCGGAGTAGCGAGAGCCCCGAAGGAGGCCACAGAGAGAGCGAGCAGCCCCGGGAGCCGGGAGGGGGGTGAGTCTGGTCGCGAAGGTGGGGGCGGGGGGCGGGGAAATGGGGATGGGGGAGGGGACTGTGGGAAAGACTGGGCGCCGGCCCGGGGTGGTGGTGGTGGGAGGGCCGGCCTCTCCTTCCCCCTGCGCGGTGCTCTCGGGGTTCTTGGGTCTAGGGGCGCCCCCTTCTTCGTCCCCTCGAGGCCACTCAGCCTCACTCAGGGACATGGCAGTGGGGTGGGGACCGAGCCGGCTGCGCCGGGGCGGGGACCGAGGCAGGTCCCAGGATTCCGGGTCCCGACTCCTGTCCCGCCCAGCCCACAGACGACCAGAGGCCCGCGGCGTCCGGGCTCCGCGTGCCAGAGCCATGAGGCCGCTCCTCACTCTGCTGCTCCTGGGCTTGGCGACCGGCTCGCCCCCGCTGGACGACAACAAGATCCCCAGCCTGTGCCCGGGGCACCCCGGCCTCCCCGGCACGCCGGGCCACCATGGTAGCCAGGGTCTGCCCGGCCGCGACGGCCGCGACGGCCGCGATGGCGCGCCCGGGGCTCCGGGAGAGAAAGGCGAGGGCGGGAGGCCGGGTAAGAAGCGCCTCCGCTGGGAGGCTGGTAAGAGTGCGGCCCCGCTCCTGCTCCCGGGGGCCCGGGGCTCGGGGTTGCCGCTAGGGGGCGCCGCTCCCGTCCCCGTCCGACCCGGCCGGAGCCGGGAGAGGAGAGAGGGACTCAGCTGCGGGAGCCAGAACCCCTGGGACCCTCAGATCTGCCCCAAGCCCTGCAGGAAGCGTGGAGGGGGCCCTGGGGCGCAGGGCGGCCCCGGCCGGGAAGGGGCGGCTGGGAGGCTGAGGGAGGATGCTGGAGGCCCGCAGCGGGCGCGCCCTAACTGCTCCGCTTTCCCCCCACCCCCACCCCCGCAGGCCTCCCGGGGCCGCGTGGGGAGCCCGGGCCGCGAGGAGAAGCAGGCCCCGTGGGGGCGGCCGGGCCAGCAGGCGAGTGCTCGGTGCCTCCGCGCTCCGCCTTCAGTGCCAAGCGCTCGGAGAGCCGGGTGCCCCCGCCGTCGGACGCGCCCCTACCCTTCGACCGCGTGCTGGTGAATGAGCAGGGACATTACGACGCCGTCACCGGCAAGTTCACCTGCCACGTGCCCGGGGTCTACTACTTTGCCGTCCACGCCACCGTCTACCGGGCTAGCCTGCAGTTCGATCTGGTCAAGAATGGAGAGTCCATCGCCTCTTTCTTCCAGTTCTTCGGGGGGTGGCCCAAGCCAGCCTCGCTCTCCGGGGGCGCCATGGTGAGGCTGGAGCCCGAAGACCAGGTGTGGGTACAGGTGGGCGTGGGTGACTATATTGGCATCTACGCCAGCATCAAGACAGACAGCACCTTCTCTGGATTTCTAGTGTATTCTGACTGGCACAACTCCCCTGTCTTCGCTTGATGCCCACTGGAAAGTGAGCGCACGCTGTCTCACTCGAAGGGCAGGAGGGCATGACACTGACAGCCACATCATCCAGGAGGGCTGGCCCCCCCTGGAATGTTGTGAATGACCGCGGAGGTGGGGTGGGGGCCTCTCCGTTCTGCTGCAGGCAGGGGATGGGGACAGAGGCTGAGATCAGGGCTGGCAGCACGGGGCAGTGGCTGGATTTCTGCCCTAGACCAAAGGAGTGCTGGCAGGCAGCGTGCTGGCAGTGTGCTGGCAGGTGTGAGTCCCCGCAGTTGCTCTGGCCCAGGACCCCAAGGTGGGGTGCTCCCTTCCCAGTCCTCTGCTTCTCTGGGTCCTCCCTCATCCCTCCTGCTCCTGGGCCTTTTTCTCAGAGATCATTCAATAAATCTTAAAACAACAACAACAACCCTGTTACTGGCTTCAGCCTTTCTTCTTTACTGGTGGGGATGCCCTGACTCCGAGAATGGGGAGAAGAGGGAGGACGGTGGGTGGGGAGGGCGCTCAGGCAGAAGGGAGGGCTCTTGGCTGGACGGAGCTATGGGCCAGGAGATACGGGAAGCAGGCCCAGGTGAAGGAGAGGCCGCTCCACAGACCTGCTGGGTAAGCAGTGGAGGTTGTGAACGGGAGCCCCTGCTGAGGAGGGTGTCCGGGTGTCAGACTTTGGCCACCCAGAAGGAGGAGCCCCTTTTTCTAACTCAAAGATGTCATATGAACTGGGTGGAACTTCACCACACACATCCCTGCCCTGACCAACAGAAAGGAAGCCAGGATTTTCATTCATGGCTGCTCTGGCTACTTGCCTGGTCCCTAGATGACTGGAAAGCTATTTCTCTGTCCCCCATGCCAGGGGAGTGGAGGGTCCCTGGGTGTCTAGAGATGTCATCTTGGAGATGGCCACGAGGGGGCAGCCCAGTTCCAGAATGCAGCAATGACCCTAGGTAGCTGAGCTCCTGACTGCTAAGGTGGTTAGGGGAAGGAAGGGTATTGAGCTCCGCCAGTGGGATTCCAGATGGGGGTGGAGGAAAAGGGGGTCATTTGCTCCCAGCTCAGGAAGTTTATCTTCTCTCATAAAATGTTTATCCTCACATTAAACAGAGACTGGAAGGAACCAAGCCTCCCCTCGCTCAGCTCCCTGTCCAGAGTTGGGGGAAGGGAAAAAAAGAGCCCTTTCTCAGGCCTCCCAACTCCAAGGTGGATGTGGGGAACAGTCACTCACTGAACCGGGCCACACCACTCAGTCTGAGGCTAGCCGCAAAGCCCCTCCGAGGCTCCTCGCCTTGCCCCACCCCCGACCCGATGACTAACAAACCCGGGCTGGCCCGCCCACATCCCCTCAGGCTCTCAACCCAAGAGAAGGTGGAAGGGCCTCTCCTCGGAGTTTCTTCCCATCTACCGCTTTCCCCTCCCCCACCCCCTTCCAGAAGGTTGTCCCTGGCATCATGCTCCTAGATTTAACATACAATTATGGGGTAGTGTCCCCCCTTCTCTTGCAGGTCATGTGAGGATGGATATGACCAATGGCGACTGGACCCAGTGAGCTAGAGACAGGCCTCCCAGCTGTCCACCAGGAGGCTCCACAGCCATACTCCAGCCCATCACAGCGCCACTCTATGCCAAGAGACACAACGACAAGCACCAACTCCTCCAGGGATCTGAGGGTAGGTTGGACTCCAGGCAGTAGGAACCCCAAGTTCCCTCCTGGGAGGAGTGGCACCAGAGGAAAAGCTGGGAGGGCTGACCCAAAGGGTGAGCAAGTTCACACTCCTCTCTCCTAGGGCTAATTCTGGAAAGATAGAAAAGATAAGGAGAGCTTTCCAAAAGCTGTGCACGTGAGAGGGCACAAATCAGGGTGAAAGCAAAGCCAGCCACACCTGGCAGGGGCTCTCCCCAAGGCACCCTATCTTATCTCTCTGCCAGGTCCCCCACCAACCACACTTGCGACCCCGGCAGGACCGAAGGACCCTGCTGCAGCATCCATCACCCTAACCGACGGCTCGCCCTTGCAAAGATGCACACAGAGGTCGTCAGAGCTGTAACAGAACTTCATTCATTGGATCCTGGGCCAGACAGATGCCTCAGGGAGCTGCATGCCTCCCGGCCCTGGCCCCTTCTGTATTTGGACCCTAGTGAAATGTGCACAGTCTGCCCTCCCCGATGCCAGGGAGAGACGAACAGAAGGGGAATGCCATCTCACTCCGCGATGTGGTGAGTGAAAGGGATAGGAGTAGAAATCTGGCTATCCCCCCCGCGGTTCCCAGTGGTGCTGGGGTGTCAGAGGGCATATGGTCCCAAAGCCAGGTGCAAACACACACACACCTGGGGGTTAATTCTCATCCCAGCTGTCGGGTCAGGTCAGAAGGGAGCCTCGTAAGATCGTGACTGGTAGGTGCAGCTCTGAGGGCACCCGAGAGATACTCTACCCCCAAAGCCTGCCAGAACACAGGGGCTCCAGCTGAAAGCACATGTTCAAGATCATCCCAAGGCCCTTGAGTTGCCACAACACCCAAATGACGCTGAAGTGTGTGGCTGCAGAAGCAGGGGAGGAAGTGGGAAGGGAGCAGGGAGAGAACCTGCAAATCCCCAACAGAACAACCAGAAGCGGAGAGGGGGAGCCCCACACGCGGGTATCTGGGTGGGCCCTGGCAAGCTGGAGGGGAGTCCACAGAGAACAGTCTCAGGGCCTCGCAGAGTGACACACTCACCACCCTCGGCATCACTGGGACCCACTGGGTAAGGATAAGCTGTTACCCTGACCCCAGCCAAGCCACAGTCTTCCCGAGTTTCCCATCTCCATGTCCGGGACTTATGGCTCCGAGGCCCGGCAGGACGGCCACAGGGGCAGGAGGGGCTTCAGGCTGGGACCCAGAGATCAGGTGTGAATGCTGTCCTAGCGCAGGTGGCTGCGTGGAGGGGTGGGCAGGCGGGGAGGGAGTCTTCAGAGGTAGACGTTGAGGGTCTGCAGGATGCCCCGGCGGCACAGTGGGCAGTTGCGGTGGTAGACGGGGTGGCGCATCAGGATCTCAGTGCAGGCCTGGCAGAGGCACAGGTGCCGACAAGGCAGAAGCAGCACCGTCTTGCTCTGGTCCTGGCAGATGACGCACTTCTTCCGCTCCTCTTGCTCCTTCAGCAATTTCCATGGGTCTTGCCCAGCTACAGGCTCCTCCACGTTGAGCCTCTCCCGGCCCCGGGCAGCCGTCACTCTGGCCATCCTGACCTCCTCTTCTTCTGCCTCTGATCTGGGCCCAGCTTCAGGAAGAGCG
>NW_006783618.1:381848-402445 GCF_000442215.2 Lipotes vexillifer
GTCCTGTCGCCAGGTCCTGGCTGAGGGCACCCTCCTAGGGCCACCCTGGGGGGCCCCGGGGGCCCCTCCCCGGTTAGGCCAGCTCGCCAGCTGCAGGCTACGGCTCCAGACTCGGCGCCAGGTCTCCAAGCCCAGTGCTAGGCGAGAGAGCCGCACAACATCCTCTCTGAGCCGGTGGTAGGATGGCCGGGCATGGAGCTGACTGAGCGCCCGGGTGGCCAGCCTCAGGGTGAGGTCCGGGTGCAACAGAGTCACTGTCACTGCCAGCACGCAAGCCAGCAGCACCAGGCCAGTGAGATTGACAAGCACAAAGCTGGCCAGGAGTCGGGCAGCGGAGGCCAAGAGCTCCAGTACCAGTTGGCAGGGGGTCCAGAGGAGGATGGACATGGCCACAGCGCTGCTGGAAATGTGGGCTAGGAAAGCAGCCACTACGTCCGTCATCCTCCACAGAGGTCCCATCACTGCATCCCACAGGGCCAGCACCAGGGAGAAGAGGTTCTGAGTGCCAATGAGGCAGATGTTGACCAGGCTATTGATCACATAGGCCACCAGGCTCATGGTGATGGCACAGATGTCACAGACCTGGCGCAGCAAAGCATGGCCATTGGAGACCACATTGAGGACACCCCGGTGCAGGATCTCCCGGCTCCTAAGCGCCCCGTGGGAGGCCAGGTGCCCCAGGAGCTTTAAACTCTCCAGGCCAGAACAGCAGCTGTATAGTACGGTACACAAGGCCTGAAAGCCCCCAAAGGTGAAGGGAACCACGGCTTCGATGAAGGCCAGCAGTGACAGCAAGACTCCACGGCCCAAGTGCAGAAGACTAGTCAGTACCGTATGTGGCAGGTTGTAGATGAAGGCCAGGAGCCAGGCCAGGGAAGCCAGGAGGGAGGACACCAGCAGGAAGTTGAGGTCCAACACCAAGGTCAGCACATCCAGCAACAGGCCCACCCCATTCACTACCAGGTACACAGCCTCCATGATAGGGCTACGGGGGTTAGTCCAAGAGGAAGTCTGGCTCCCGGTTGAGGGGGGTGTCAGGGCTGTCAATATTGGGGGGGAGGAGGAGGCCGGGGATTAATTTGGAAGGGAAGTGAGCAGTCTCCAATACAGGGAGAATCTGAGGAAGAAGTGGGTTAGAAGGAAGTGGAGTCTCAACGGAGGGAAAGGGGGCCAGATGCCGGTCCAGGAGTCCCGGTTCTGAAGGCGGGCTCTTTGGGAGGAAATAGCCCAAACAGCTCTAAAGTGGAGGTGATTCCGGGCTGGAGGAGAAACCTCAGCTTTGGAGGCCTGGTGGTGGCATACCACGGCCGGGCAATGGGTCAGACCGAGAGGAGACCGGGAACGGAAGGGATCGGGCCAGGCCGGGGCCGGGTGGGGGCGGCGCAGGCTGGGCGCGGGCTCGCGGTCCAGCTACGCAGGTGCCTCTGTCCCCGCCCGGCCCCCGTCCTCTGGGCTCGCGGCGCTTCGCGCCCAAGGGAGCAGCGGGGAAGGGAACGAGCCTCAGCAAACCCCAGGCGCGGCCTCTACTCCGCTGGGCGCCGCCATCTTGTGTGCTACCGGGTGGGGCAAAAGGCGTGACAAGGAGGGAGGGACGACGAACTCTGACCAATCGGTGAGGCCCAAGCGCAGGAAACATCGAGCACTCATTGGTCCGTTTGAACGGCGCCCAAACATACTTAGTGCTTTAAGGGGTGCGGGGGGGAACAGATTGAAATCCCCGCCCCCTTGAGGCGGGGATTGGTCAATTGAAGGGCAGAGGTGAACTTGCCCCCGCTAGCCCCGCCCCCTAAAGGAGCAGGACTTTGGACTGGGATAATGTGGGCGCTCTTCTTTCACTTGGCCTCCAGCCTTGATTTTTTTTTAGGTGCGGGTTGGCGGTCACTGCCTCTGAGCTGGGCTCTAAGATTGCACCGCCTCCGCAGCCTCAGACTCAGTCGTTCGTCCTCCTCCATTCATCCGTTTATTCTCTCGTTTATTGAGCCTGCTACAAATGCAAATGAGGATTTGTATTTGTACAAATGAGGATACAAAAAATGTTTAAGACGTGCCTGCTCACAAGTAGTTCAAGGGGAAACAGATTGTGATAGGGGATTCCCAAAGTGCTATCTCCAAACTGTTTCCTCAAGCTCTGTCACGTTTTCTCAGCATCCTCAGGAGATTACCTCATTGTCAGTGAGAAAAGGAGGTCACATGCCGGAAATAGCTCACCCTCCTAGCCCAGGCCCTATTAATTTGTTTACTTGAATGCTCTAGTTAGATATCTGCCTGGGCACCCTTAGTAGGCTCCTCAAAAATTTACCCTCTTCTTTAATATTCAAATAATATTCAAAGTATCTAAGATCCTATCCCAGGTATATTGGGAAGCCTGGTGTTCTCTACTAAGCCCAAGGATACTTGGAGGTCTTATCCTTCCCCTGGCCTCCATTGCTTTAATTTCCTGCTTGCATTTGTCGACTTAAAAAAAAAAGCAAAACATGAGAGTCGTGAGTTAAGATTTATATGGGGTGAAATGAGGACTATAGCCCAGGAGACAGCCTCTGAGATAGTTCTGAGGAACTACTCTGAAGAGGTAAGGGGGGAGGTGAATATATGTGTAATTTTGGTAAGGGGGGCATACGTGCAATTCAGCACACATTTTGGCAGAAGGTTGCTCCTGGTCACAAGGAGCAGATGTCTCCGTTAATGATTTAAGTGCTTTTCTACATGTGAGAAGATGCAAGAATTTGGGCTCATAGAATCTTCTCCTGAAAATAACTATCTGAAGGCCTGTTCTGCCAGTTTTTCCCAGAGCACAGAGTGCCTCATTCCTGATCTCTGCCCTGAACTCCTTTCAGGGGATGTTGAAGGTCAGTGACTATGGTGGCTAGTGACAGTTTTTAGTTAGCACATTGAATTCTTCATCTCCACTCTGGCCTGGACTGCTGAAAGTGTCTGCCTCTGTCACCCCACCCTGAATACTGCCTGAATCCTTTCTTCCCCAAAGCACCACTGATGCATACGAAGGTGAGGGATGCAGCACACCTTTACTGAAACAAGGGGCTCCCAATAGGGGTTACACCATAGTGCAGGGCAAGGACTGCAATTTCTAAAACTCCACTGGTTTTTCCCCAGCCTCTCTCTCACATCTGTCAGGCCCCAACTTAACGTTTTCTCTGAGACATGTTTTCCCTTTGTCTTCCTCTTCCTTTGGAGACTTCCCCTCCCTTTCTCTAGCCATCAGACTCCAACTTCCCACTGTTATTTTATATTACAGAACAGTCTATTTCTACCCCTAACCCCATCTATGCTTTAGCCACAAAATGCTAATTTCTCTAAACAAAGGAGAATAATATAAAGATTTGTTTAACCTCCTGCCCAGATCACAGTCTGTTGTGGTTATTGTTGCTGGGGTTTTTATTTTGCATTTTTCCCCTAATTTCAAATCTTGGAGAAAATGCCCACCTCCTCTTCAAGATACTTGAACCCACCACGCATAACTTTTCCTCTTCAGAAATTTTACCTGTCCAGTGAACACTATTATGTTCTTTATTTATCTTCCTGCAGCACTTGACATCAATGACCACTTCCTCCACCCTTGGCCTCTGGACCTTACCCTCTCCTGTATTCTTTCTGTCTCCATCATGGCCCCCTCTCCTCTCCACACGATGATTCCCAGATCTGTGTCTTCAGCCTGAATCTCTCTTGTAGAGTTCAGGTTCCACATGCTTCCTGGACAGCCGCTGGATATCCCACTGGTGCTTCAAACTCAATGTGTCCAAAATCAAACTCAGCAAATTTGCTGTGCCTGCACTGTGTGTAATTAACCAGCCAGCTTTCCAGGCCGAGAAAGACCTTGAAGTTGGCAGCATCCTCTAAGACAGTATTTCCATTAGTCTGGGACTAATTAGTCTCCCCTTTGAGTGATTTGAGACACACTAAGCCAAAACCATCTTAGTTTAGCTTAAACAAGCCACAACCTTTGACTCTGCGGGCGTTCTAGTTGTGGGCAGGCAGAGGTGACCTGTGGCCAAAATTCTTGTGACAAATGAATTAACTGCAAAATGCTATCCATTCTTAAGCTAGAAATATAAGAAAGTACCATGCTACCACAAGGCAAAAGAAGTGCTCGGATAACCCCCGCCTTAGAGAAGCCAAGGCACTTCCCAGTGCTGAGAGGTTGTTAACACTCCCCTTGAGGTGATCATTGTGGTTGGGTTGGGTCTGGACTCAAGCAGTATCTCTACTGACTTGATGTTTCTTTCTCCTCTAGGACTGTGTTTCAGATAACAGCTGGTTCAAACTGACTGTTGCCAAAGCAGGGGTCATCCTCTATTTGGAGGCTGGAAGACTGGAGAGTGTTGGTCGAAAGAACTAACAGCAACTGACTTTAGGGTGGAAGTTCAAATTGCTTACTAGTGTGAGTTGCAGTGGTTGAGAAGAAAATAAGCCAGATCTGGAGAAAACTTAATGCCTGGAGGCGCTAGCCCTGCAGAATTGTGTCATGGAAGATAATAGTGGTGTGACCTAAAACTCTCAGGCATCTGGCCCAGAGGCCTCCCGGAAAAACAGATGGTTTCTGCTGTTGTGCTAAGTGCAGGGCTTTTGTGTTGCTAGGTGAGAGATGCTAGCTGGGATAACAGAGGGGGTTTTTAGAGGTTGTTCAGCCTTGAGGATTAAGAGATGGGATAAAACCAGAAAGAATGTCTAATTCAGGAGTTTTGTTTTGTGGTATTGTGTGTACTCTAACCCTCCCCTTCATCTCCCCATCAAGCATTCAGTAAAATCCATATTACTGCCATGGTCTTAGAGTTGGATTTTTTTTCCTTTTTGATTTAATTTGGCTTTTTAATCAGGCAAATCATTTACAGGGTCCCCAAATCAACACCATATAAAAAGGTACATTCCTAAAAGGTTTGCTTTTGGGCTTCCCTGGTGGCGCAGTGGTTAAGAATCTGCCTGCCAATGCAGGGGACACGGGCTCAAGCCCTGGTCCAGGAAGATCCCACATGCTGCGGAGCAACTAAGCCCGTGCGCCACAACTACGGAGCCTGAGTTCTGGAGCCTGCGAGCCACAACCACTGAAGCCCGCACACCTAGAGCCCGTGCTCCGCAACAAGAGAAGCCATGGCAATGAGAAGCCCGCGCACCGCAATGAAGAGTAGCCCCCCCGCTCGCCGCAACTAGAGAAAGCCCGCGCACAGCAACGAAGACCCAACTCAGCCAAAAAAAAAAAGCAAAAAACGGAAAGGTTTGCTTTTATCCTGCCCCCTCCACCCTGTTCCCTCCCAGTACCCCCCCTAGCCCCACAAATCACAAACATACCAAAAAATATTTTCCTCTTTCAATCAGGATCCGAGGCTTGGCACCGGTACAGGAGAACCCATAACCCTAAACATCAGCTCTGGTAATAATGCAGTTCAGGTCCAGAGAATCACTTCACGTCTCATAATCTGTGTCCTGGAAACATGAGGTGACTGTCCAAAATGCCACAAAGACCTGTGGTTTGTACCAGGGAGGATTTGAGCCATTGAAGCACTTAGGGAAGAAAAGAAATACATTAATTAACTAGTCAAATCCTCTTGCTTTTCTTCCTGTTCCAGTTTGTGGTTCCAGAAGTACTCAGAAATTAATGCGGTATTTGCCATAGTGGCTGAGGAACATTTGTAATATTAATTCATATTTTTAAAAATTTGTCTATATGTGAGTCTGGATGAAACACGTGTGCGTATTTAATTGGTTTTAGCCCTGTTCTGACTTAAGGGAAGGACTGGAAAAAAGCAACTTACAATTTTAGGCATTGATTTAAAAGGATGTTGAGAGCAAGTTCATGATAATGGGACTGACATGGTTTAGTAAAAATAAAGGTGAACAAGGTCATTTTTTTAACGAAAAATCCAGAAGCGTTTTTTGTGCCATATACCCTGTATGGCACATAGTTGAACTTGTTACTAGACCTTACCTTGACTGTGATCATGATGGCTTTCTTTGGAATGTTACAAAGATTATATACAATATTTTCTGGAACTACCCAAAGTTGAAACATCTTAGGAAGACACATATCACATTTGACCTTCCAACCGTTCTTGGAGGCATGATGAGAATTCTGGCTACAGGCTGTTAAAACAAGTAGATATAATTAACACATGATGCTAAAAGAACTTGAAGAATTAAGCAAAGCAACAGAAGATTCTCAAATAAAGAGTAAATCATGGTCACAAGTAGAAAATGAAATTATTCTAGCTACCCACAGATATTTGAGATGGGCTGTTGCTTGCTATTAATGATATTGGCAAAAGTTTAACAAATCTAAATCTAAGCTTGACTGTTTTAATTTCTTTGTTTTTTTACAATTGATGAGCCAATATTGATACATTATTATTACTAACTGAAGTTCATAGTTTACATTAGGGTGCACTTTTGGTGTTGTACATCCTATGGGTTTTGACAGATGTATAATGCCGTGTATCTACCATTACAATATCATACAGAATATTTTCATTGCCCTAAAAATCCCCTGTGCTCCACCTATTCATCCCTTTTCTCCTTGACCCCCAGCCCCAACTCCTGACCATCACTGATCTTTTCACTATCTCCATCGGTTTGCCTTTTCCAGAATGTCATATCATTGGAATCATGCAGTACATAGCCTTTTCAAATTAGCTTCTTTCACTTAGCAATATGTATTTAGGGTTCCTCCATGTCTTTTTGTGACTTGATAGCTCACTTTGTTTTTTTTGCATATGCTCTTTTTTTTTTCCCATTTAACATCTTTATTGGAGTATAATTGCTTTACAATGGTGTGTTAGTTTCTGCTGTATAACAAAGTGAATCAGCCATACATATACATATATCCCCATATCTCCTCCCTCTTGAGTCTCCCTCCCTCCCACCTCCCCCATCCCACCCCTCTAGGTGTCACAAAGCACCCAGCTGATCTCCCGGTGCTATGCCGCTGCTTCCCACTAGCTATCTATTTTACATTTGGTAGTGTATATATGTCCATGCCTCTCTCTCACTTTGTACCAGCTTACCCTTCTGCCTCCCCATATCCTCAAGTCCATTCTCTAGTAGGTCTGCGTCTTTATTCGCTTCTTGCCCCTAGGTTCTTCATGACCATTTTTTTTTCCCTTAGATTCCAATATATGTGTTAGCATATGGTGTTTGTTTTTCTCTTTCTGACTTACTTCACTCTGTATGACAGACTCTAGGTCCATCCACCTCACTACAAATAACTCAATTTCGTTTCTTTTTATGGCTAGATAGCTCACTTTTTTCTAATCCCTGAATAATATTCCATTGTATGGATTACCTTCCAGTTATCCATTCCCCTATTAAAGGACATGACGCGGTTGCCTCCAAGTTTTGACAATTATGAATAAATCTGCTATAAACATCTGTGTGCAGGTTTTTATGTAGACCTAAGTTTTCAACTCATTTGGGTAAATACCAAGGAGCATGATTACTGGATCGTATGATAGTGGTATGTTTCACTTTATAAGAAATTTCCAAACTATTTTCCAAAGTGGCTGTACCATTTTGCATTCCCACTAGTAATGAATGAGAGTTCCTGTTGCTCCACATCCTCTCCAGCACTTGGTGTTGTCAGTGTTTTTGGACTTTAGCTATTCTAATAGGTGTGCCATAGATTCTCCTCGTTGTTGTTGGGGTTTTATTTAATATTTATTTATTTATTTGGTTGTGCCAGATCTTTTTTTTTTTTTTTTTTTGGGGTGCCACGCGGCTTGCGGGATCTTAGTTACACAATCCAGGATTGAACCCATACCCCCTGCAATGGAAGCGCAGAGTCCTAACCACTGGACCGCCAGGGAATTCCCCTGACCAGATCTTTTTAACATGGCGTGTTGCTAAGCTGCTTCTCCCCTGTCCTCAATGTGTGTGGCTTTAGAATTTTTTGGCGGTACACGGGCCTCTCACTGTTGTGGCCTCTCCCATAGTGGAGCACAGGCTCCGGACGCGCAGGCTCAGCGGCCACGGCTCACGGGCCCAGCCGCTCCGCAGCATATGGGATCTTCCCGGACCGGGGCACGAACCCGTGTCCCCTGCATCGGCAGGCGGACTCTCAACCACTGCGCCACCAGGGAAGCCCCTAGCCCATTTTTTTAATTGGGTTTTTTGTTTTCTTATTGTTGAGTTTTAAGAGCCCTTTATAAATATATTTGGGGATTACCAGTTATTTATCAGATATGTGTTTTGCAAATATTTTCTCCCAGTCTGTGGCTTGTCTTTTCAGTCTCAACAATGTCTTTCACAGAACTTAAGTTTTTAATTTTAATGAAGCCCAATTTAACAATTTTTTCTTTCACAGAGTATGCCAAAAATTCACCGCCAAACCCAAGATCACTTAGATTTTCTCCTGTTGTCTAGAAGTTTTAGAGTCTTGCATTCAACATTGAGGTCTATGAGACTGTTAATTTTTGTGAAACATGTAAGATTCGTGACTTTTGCATGTCCAGTAGTTGTTTTATTTTCAAAATGATTAAATACCTTCTTTTAAATTTGAAAATACTATCTAAAGCTGAAGAGGCTGCATTCTAATAAACTATAAGGAAATGAAGCTTGACAGTACACTCTGCAGGGCTCTGGAGAAACAGGCACTCTCATACATTGCTGGTAGGAAAGTAAAATGTTACCATGCCAGTGGAGAGGAGTTTGACAATATCTACACAAACATTATTACATACCTGCCGTAATCAATACAGTGTGGTACTGGCATAAAGACAGACATTCATGGACTTCCGTGGTGGTCCAGTGGTTAAGACTCTATGCTTCCACTGCAGGGGGTGTGGGTTCAATCCCTGGCCCGGGAACTAAGATCCTGCAGGCCTCGTGGCACAAGAACAACAACAAACAACAACAAAAAACAGACATTCATATAGACCAATGAATGGAATAGAGAGCCAGAAATAAACTCTCACATATATAGTCAAATGATCTTCAACAAAGGTGCCAAGACCACTCAATGGGGAAAGGACAGTCTCTTCAACAAACGGTGTTGGGAAAACTGGCTAGCTACATGCAAAAGCATGAATTTAGACACTTAGCTTACACTATATAAACAAGGGCACTCTACTCAATACTCTGTAATGGCCTATATGGAAAAGAACCTAAAAAAGAGTGGATACATCTATATGTACAACTGATTTACTTTGCTGTACCCCTGAAACTAACACAACATTGTAAATCAACTATACTCCAATAAAAAAAATTTTTTAATGGAACAAAGACCTAAACATAAGACCCCCAAACTTTAAAATTCCCGGAAGAAAACATAGAGGGAAAGCTTCATGACATTGGACTTGGCAATGATTTCTTGGATATTACACCAAAACGATAAGCACCAAAAGAAAAAATAGACAAATGGGACTACACCAAACTTGGAGGCTTTTGTGCATCAAGGAACACAATCAACAGAGTAGGGAGGACAACCTACAGAGCTGGGGAAAGTATTTGCAGATCGTGTATCTAATGAAGCTTGGTGTCTGGAATGTGGAAAGAGCTCCTACCACTCTACAACGGGAAATCAAATAGCTTGATTGGGGATGGGTGGAAGATCTGAAAGGACATTTCTTCAAGGACGATGTGCATTTGGCCAGCAGGCATATGAGGGGATGCTGGGCACTTCTGGTTCTGACAGAGGTGCTGGTAAAGGATGCCACCTTGTGCCCAATGGGATGGCTGCTATCAGGGAAACAGAAAATAGCAGGTGTCCTCAAGGACATAGAGAGGATAAGCCCTTGTGCACTGTTGGTGGGATTGTGGAGTGGGACGGCTGCTATATAAAACAGTATGGAGGGTCCTCAAAAAACTAAAAATAGAACTACCATATGAGTTAGCAA
This sequence comes from Lipotes vexillifer, assembly GCF_000442215.2. NCBI lineage: Eukaryota > Metazoa > Chordata > Mammalia > Artiodactyla > Lipotidae > Lipotes > Lipotes vexillifer. Next base: position 391,685 of record NW_006783618.1, read on the forward strand.
TCCCACTTCTGGGTATATATCCAAGAGAATTGAAAGCAGGGTCTTAAAAAGATATTTCCACACCCATGTTCATAGCAGCAGTATCCACAATAGCCAAGAGGTAGAAGCAAGCCAAGTGTCCACTGACAGATAAATGAATAAGCACAATGTGGTCTATTCATACAATGGAATATCATTCGCCCGTAAAAGTGGTTGAAATTCCAACACATGCCACAACGTGGCATGAAAACATCATGAAACATGAAAACAAACAACGTGAAACATGAAAACATCATGCTAAGTGAGAAAAGCCAGTCACAAAAAGATGAATACTATACAATTCCACTTATATGAGGTATCTAAAGTAGTCAGAGTCATAGAAACAGAAAGTAGAATGGTGGTTTCTGGGGGTCGGGGGGAAGGGGAAAAGAGGAGTTTTTATTTAATGGGCATAGAACTTCAGTTTTGCGAGGCAAAAAGGTTCTGGACATCTGTTTCACGATAATGTGAATATACTTACCACTACTGCACTGTATGCTTAAAAAGGGTGGAAAAGTTAAATTTTACTTCATGCGTTTTTTACCACAATTAACAAAACAAAAAAACCTACATATGCATTTACCTTTTGACCCAGATATCCACTTCTAGGAATTTACTGTTAAGATACTTTCAACAAAATGAAAATTTATTGTAACATTATTTATAATTGCAAAATATTGAAAATTATCTAAAAGTCTGAATAGGAGATTGGTTGACAAAACTCTGGTAGGTAAATCCAGTGGAGTACAATGCAGCTGTTAAAAAAAAAAGGAATAAGGAAGAACTATTTAATGTAGGGTAATTTCCAGTTTACACTTTTTTTGTTGTTGTTATAAATTTATTTATTTTATTTATTTATTTTTGGCTGCATTGGGTCTTTGTTGCTGTGCGAGGGCTTTCTCTAGTTGTGGCGAACAGGGGCTACTCTTTGTTGCGGTGCGCAGACTTCTCTTTGCAGTGGCTTCTGTTGTTGCAGAGCACGGGCTCTAGGCGCATGGGCTTCAGTAGTTGTGGCACATGGGCTCTAGAGCACAGGCTCAGTAGTTGTGGCGCATGGGCTTAGTTGCTCCGCAGCATGGGGGATCTTCCCAGACCAGGGCTCGAAATTGTGTCCTCTGCATTGGCAGGCGGATGCTTAACCACTGCGCCACCAGGGAAGCCCCAGTTTACACTTTTAAGTGAAAAAAAGCAAAGTGCAAAATATATATCGTATGGTACCTTCTGTGTAAGAGAGACGGGGAAATAAGAAAGCATAGGCGGTTCCCTGGTGCTCAGTGGTTAAGAATCCGCCTGCCAATAGAGGGGACAAGGGTTCGAGCCCTGGTCCGGGAAGATGCCACATGCTGCGGAGCACCTAAGCCCATGCACCACAACTACTGAGCCTGCGCTCTAGAGCCTGCGAGCCATAACTACTGAAGCCCGTGCGCCTAGAGCCCGTGCTCCGCAACAAGAGAAGCCACCGCAATGAGAAGCCCGCGCACCGCAACGAAGAGTAGCTTCCGCTCACCGCAACTAGAGAAAGCCCGCACAAAGCAACGAAGACCCAACGCAGCCAAAAATAAAAATAAAATTTAAATTAAATTTTAAAAATAAAATAAAATAAAACCATCATAGTAAAAACTGGTTCAGGCCAGAACCATTAAGGGATGCTAACGTATATATTACTTATGTAGTATTCCAGCCTGGGGTGCATAACCCTAATTTAAGCACAAGATTACACCAGACAAATCCAAACTGACAAATATGAAGCAAAGTCTGAGGAACTGTTGCAGATTAAAGAAGAGTAATGAGACCTGAGGACTAAAGGCAATAGAGAATTCTGTACCAGAGGGGAAAGACAAATGCCACCGCGGACGTTATTGGGACTCTTGTCAAACTGGAATATGGATTATACACTAGAAATGTTTTGTATCAGTTTAAATCTTCTAAATTTGGTAACTGTTTCGTGGTTGTACGGGACAATATTCTTCTTCTCAGGAAATACTGAAGTATTAAGGGACCTAGGAGCATGACGTACGCAACCTACTTTCATGATTCATAAACACAAATTATACATAAGTGCACACATATCGAATAAAAAGTTTTAGTTAAAATTTTATTAAAAAATTTAATTTAGAGAGGATAAAAAAGCAAAATCTGGGGAATTCCCTGGCGGTCCAGTGGTTAGGACTCCTCGCTTTCACTGCCAAGGGCGCGGGTTCAATCCCTGGTTGGGGAACTAAGATCCCGCAAGCTGCAGGGCACAGCCAAATAAAGCAAAATGTGTGGCAAAATGTTAATCACCTTTGACACTAGGTAAAGGTTATATACAAAGACTCTATGCTATGTTTGCAACTTTTCTGAATGTTTGAAATTATTTCAAAATAGAGTTAAATACATATACACAGAAACTAAAACAAGGAAATAAAAATGTTTGCATGGGCATAAAGAAAGGAGTCACATGCAAGTAATCCCCAAACTAATTTCTAGAGAGACTAACTTCTGGTCAAGTTCAAATTACAGTTTCAATTGCAGAGAGATTTGAAGAAATGTAGCAAAATACTACTCTTTGGGGTTTTTTTTAAATAATAGGTTAGCACTGAATAATTTGAAAAAAGTAAAACTTAAACACCAAATGGAGCTAGATATTGGTTTAAAATATGTTGAAAATTATAATGATAAAGCTTTATAAGATGAAAAAATATTTTAATATTTATAATCTGTGACTCCTTTTTAATATTTGAATATGACATATAAAATTTATGATTCAATTCTGATCTAAGTATTGCTTTAAAAATACTAGTAATAATTTCAGCCTGGAGCAAAGTTTCTCTTTATTGAAATTAATTTTTTAAACATCTAAGAACAACAACTCAAGAAAAGTGAGTTAATTTGGCATTACTGGCAACAGAATATGCATTTGGGATTTTGGCAAAATGAAGGCAAGAAGAATTTATTTAATGGAATATTATATAATAACTATGAGTTGCATACGACTCTATTATCCATGCAAACACTGCTGGCCCATCGTGAGAACACCCAGGCATGTGCAATGATAATTAAATTAAATTATCTTGGATATTTTGCAGACTTTGTCATACAAAAACTACAGCTTCACATATTTTTTAATTTTGTCATTAGAAAGGCTAATTGTCAAGGTAAGAGGACAGAGCATATTTAACAGAGTTGGTTAGCCTTCAAATAATTCAAATATTTCAACCTTCATTTATATCTGACCTGGCCACACAAATATTGGTGGTTTTGGTCATTTCATTGTTTCTATTTGAAAGTATAAATATAGATGTAGATCATATAAAATATTCTTACACAAAAGGTAGCATTCCACATGTAGCATTCTATATCAAGCTTTTTAATTTAAAACTATAGTCTTCATCAACTATACCTCAATAAAAAGTGTCAATGACCCCCAAATAAGTAAATAAGTAAAATTACATTCTAGTGATCACTCCATATCAGCGTATAGGGAGTGTCCTAATCCTTTTAACAGCTGCATATACTCCACTGAGTGGAGTTTATTCAAAGATTGTTTATAGGGGACTCAAAAGTGTTGCGTCCCACCTCAAGTTGGATGTGGTAAGGAGAAAAGGCTACCAAGAGGCTCTCAGTCATGGTGGATGACATAAAGGACAAGGTCCCTCCCATGCTTATCTTTCATTCTAGTGTGGAGCTGTTATGATCAGAGGGATGGATTGGCTTGTTGAAATAAGGCCATAACCCAGGTGTAGCAGCAGCCTCCCCAGGAGTGGCTGGAAGTTTCCAACCTCAGTCACCCAAGGGAGAGGATGAAGCTGGGAGGGGAAATGGGACCTTAGAATGTGGGACCTTTGGTTCTGTCCCTCTGGGGCTGAACTCAGATGGATCTAAACTGATTGGCAGGTGTTCCCCTACTCAAAACCATTTATATACACCCTGCTGTGCTAGATCATTTACCAGGGTTTACAAATCCTCTGTAATCTGGCCTCATCCCTCACTAAATTCATTCCTCCCTTGCAGGATACTAACCAACCGCTAGTCGTCTCCTGCACAGAGCATCTGTCACACTCCATTTACCCAGGTACCTACCATTATCCTTTAATTTGAAGCTAGGTGTCAACTCTTCCAGGAAGCCTTCCCTGGTCACCTCAGGCTGAGTTAAGTAACTGTTTCATGTGCATCTTTGCACCCTAGTACTTGGCACGTTGTATTCTAATTGTTTACTTGTCTGTTCCCCTCTCTAGAGTATAGACCTCTCAAGCACATGGACCTCGTCTTAGTTATCAACCCATCCCCCGCCCCCAACTTAGTACCCTAAACACGATATCCTAGTTCAGTTACAAGACAGAGAAGGGAGCCACCACAATGCCCTTTTCCTTCAAAGCAAACCCTATCTGTCCACATGTCACCTCTATTTGTAGTGCAGTGCTGTCATCGTTCAGGACGAATTGAAATGAGGCCTAAGAGTTTGGTTTCTGCAACTCATCAATCCGGCTTTTCAGTACCCGCATCCTCCCACCTACTCCGTAAGATGAGAGAACAATTGAAACTAGGGGCGCCAGGGGGCGCTCTCAGGCAGAGAAGAAATAAAGAAACCATTATAAATCTAAATTTCAGTTTCATCACATCATTCTGCCATTGCTCAAGAACCTGCAGTGGCTCCCCATTGCCTACTCTATCTCAAGATCCAAGTTCCTCCCCCATGACCTAACTTCACCTCATCTGCCCAAGCTCTCACACAGATGCACCCTCTACCCCGCTGAATTTCTATTTAGCCATGTAACAGTTTATTTAGTACCAGCTGTTTGCATAAAGGTGGTACCAACAGGTGGTAGCAGTGGCTGAAGCTCTCCTTAAGACACTCGAAGTAAACATATAATGAAAGTGAAAGCAGTGGGCTTGCTATGCAAATAGCAAGCAAGGTCTCCCAGCCTCCCCCATCAGCCTGATCTTCTAGCCAGTTGCCCATATGCTGAAACTCTTCTTATGTAGAAGAAAGAGTTTTCACTGTGCATATGCCGCTTTCTCTCTTTCCCACCCCCTCTCATTGCTTGTGCCACTTGCCCTGCCTGGAATGATCTATCCTCACTCCTCCCCTATCTAAACTTGACTTTTCACTGAAGCCGCCACACTTCCAGAAAGGCTTTCCTGGCAAGTGCAGGCAGAGTCCACGTGGATGCTCTCTCTTCTGAACCCCTGTTGCATTTCCTGTTTATACCACATAATTCGGTGATATTCCAATCCGCTGCTTTCATTTCCATGATACGTTTACTCAATTTGGCTGTAAATTATGACAGGTATGGGGCCCGGGTTTTGGAGTTAGATCAACCTTGGTTCAAATTTTAGTTCCTTGGAGTGATCAAAAAGTTCTGGAACTAGACAGTGGTGATGGTTGCATAACATTGTGAGTGCACTTAACGCCACTGAATTGTACACTTAAAATAGTTAAAAGGGTAAGTTTTATGTTATGTGTATTTTACCACAGTGAAGAAAATGTAGCTCCATTACTCACAGGCTGCCTGACTTTAGGTCATGTAACTCTTTTCACTTCAGTTTCGTCATTTTTTGTTGCAAAGATCAAGATAAACATTAGTGATGAAAATGACCCTTAAGTGATGGGCTGAGCTGTAAAGCACTGTGCAAATATTAGCTATGTGTAGCGTCTTCTCTCATTCCGAGCACTGCCATGTCCCCTCTGAACAGTCACTGGTTTGGCCACTTGCCCAAGATTAGCTAATTAAATGGCAGTGTTGTCTCAAAGCCACCAATTCCTTCATGGAGTTTACAGCCGGGTGTTGGAGACCAAAGTTGAACCAGCACTTTCCAGTGTGATTGGGACACAAAGGGAAGGTGCCAGGGAGAGCACAGCCCCTGGGGCTTTTCTCTGACTCCGAATCCTTCCACTTTTCAAGTCCCCTTGAAGCCCTGGGCCCTGGGGTATGGGGCAGGGAGGCAGGGTTCAGGCATCGACTTGCCACCCCTCTTCCCTCCCATCTCTCTCCCCACCTCCAAGATCAGCTGTGGCAACTACAGAGGGGATCGCAGGCCCCTGCAGGGGTGCAGTGGAACAAGGCTCCCCTCCTCCAGGGCTCCTCCTGGGTTGTTCAAAGCTCTGTGTGGAAGGGAAAACCCAATGCAGAAGTGGACTTCAGGGAGGAGACACGGCAGAACCCGGGATCCCTAGGCTTCCTGTAGCCTCCTCTCTGGTAGACTACCTAGGCTTTCCTCAGGGACAACTCAGTCAAGTTTAAACAGCTCTCTGGGGACATTGCTCCTCCTGGGTGGTGGTATTTTGGGGAGCGGATGTGAACTTCCCTGAGGGGGAGAGGTGTAGGCTCCCAGCATCCTGCCCTGTGCCTTCCCCCTGCCCCCAACTTGCTCCATTCTCCAAATTTAGAATGGCAGGAGGAAGTGGGAAGATGTTTAGGAGACCCAGCACTGGGAGCGAGAGGCTCCATTCTTAGAGCTGACAGGAGTGGATCCAGCGGGGCTAGAGGGCGACCCAGAAGCCCGCACCCCTGCCCTGATGCCGAAATCCTGGCTGCGCAGTCCTACTCTCTCTCCTCGATCAGAGGTCACTGCACCCCCGGGAGGCCGTCCGCAGGGACTCCCCACGCAGCCTGGCTCGCTCCCCAACACCGCAGCCCACCCCTACTCGCAACTCTGCCCCTGCCCCCCTCACTTCCCAAAGCGGAGGCTGAATCACCACTACCAGCCCTCGCTGAGAAAGGCCTGGAGACCGGATTCGAGGCTTCCGGAGAGCCCCAGGGTCCCCTGCCCGAGCCCCTCCCCGGCCCGCCACGGCCTGAGCATTTATGGTAATGTTTGGATTGGTGCGAGAGCGGCCGGATGCCCCGCCTCCCCGCGGCCTCCGCCGGTCAAGACCTGGGGAGCAGGGGCTCCTGGGATCCCCTGGGCTGAGGCCCTGGGTGCTGGAGGGCTGCCCACGTGGAGAGGCCCCTGGGGTCTGAGAGGACTAGAGGGACAATCTCGGTCTGAAGGATGGCTCAACAGGGCGGGGGCTACGATGGGAAGGATGTGATCCCCCTCGGTATACGCCACCCACTGCTATCCTCTCTCTGGTTTATGGGTCCCTAGTCCCCAGGAAGAGTCCTCATGCACCCACATCCTCTTTCTCTTTCTCTCCCGCACTCCCTGGCAGAGAAGGGCCTGAGAGGGAAGGCCAGCAGCTCCCAGGGGAGTCGCTGGAATGCTGGGAGCCTGGGAACAGACCCCGCAGTCAGTCCCTGGGAAAGCCAGGCTGTGGGAATCCCACCCGCAGACCCCTCCCCAGGAGGCGACACCGGATGCCAGAGACAGACCCCACCTCCCCAAGAGGGGGGCTTTGTGAGAGTGGGAAAACCCCTGTCCAAGCCCCAGCCTGGCTCGACCCCAGAGTTCAGTAGGCCAGCTGTGACGGAGACGCCCCTCCCCCGCCCTCCTCTCCCCGGCCTGCTCCAGCATAATCCCCGCCATTGTGCCACCACCTCCCTTCCCCCTCCCCTTCTCTGCACCCCTGTACAATGGGTCCTTTGCCTCCTCCAGCACTCAGGGTGGAGATGAACGCACTCACGGTTTTTCCAAGTTTAAAAATAGCCCCTCCCATCCCCCCCAAGTCCCCCTCCTCCTCTTCCACGGTGTTTCTGGGGCACACCTCCATCCAGGCCGCACCCCCTTCTTCCTGCCCCCGGGTCAGGTGCGAAGGACATGGGTGAGACTGCGTCCGGCCAGGATAGGGGCTGCTTCCCCCCATTCAACCTCTTCCCCAGCATCTCCCACCCAGCCCCACAGTATCCGGTTTCCTGGCCCGCTGATGTCCTCGGCAGCAGCTGCCCCCCAACCCTCCTCCTACCCAGTTTTTCACTCCCTCAGCACAGTCTTCCCCCAGCTCAGATCCCCACTCTGGAAAAATTCTTCCTCCCCTCCAAAGACTCAGACCGAAGCCTGCTTTCCAGCCAGGCCGGGGAGGATGCCCAGCCTTGGTCATGGCTGACATTGCTGACCCGCCCCTCCACCCGCAGCTCCTTCTCACTGCAGCTGTAAGCTTTGCCTTTCTAACCTTCCTTCCTCCGCCCAACCCGCCCTCCTCATATCCTCCTGGTTAAGGCCCCTCCACCAGAGGGGTGAGTGGGAGACCACTGTACCCACTATGAGAGAGAGAGAGAGGGCTCCTGGGTTTAATCTCACCCCAGCAAGCCCCCAGGGGCAGGCCCAGCCTTGTCTTTTGACCTCCAACTCCACCGGGGTGGGGGGCACAATGAAATGAAAGCCCCTGCTCACCCTGGAGATGGGAGCTGAGCGACCCAGACCGCGGCCACCACCCCACCCAGCCTCAGTTTCTCTACCTGTGGTCAGACCTATGCCCATGAGACACGCCGAGGGCATTCCGCACCGCGAATCCCCTCGTGTCTGAGTAGCCTGGGTCTACCATGGGGGTGGAGGAAGGCAGCCTTCCTACCCTTTCCTTCGGGAGAGAAATGAGGCAGGGCATTAGGACTCTGGCCTGGGGCTCTTCTGATCTCGGCCTGCATCTGGGCGAGGCTGCCTCCACCCCAGTCCAGGCGCAAGAGTATCTGCCAACACGGAAGGCCTGCCGCAGCCTCCTTGATCTCCCCTTCTGCTGGACCTCCATCCTCTCTCACTGGAAGTTCTTCCCCTGCCGCCTTCTCTCTTTCCTGCGATTGCTGAAGCTCTGCCTTCTGGCATCTTGGAGGAGTTGGAGGGTTGATCCCCTCCACCTTCTGCTCCTTCACCCTGTGCTGCCGTCACTCCCCTTTCTTCTGTCTCCAGTCCCCTCTGAGTCCTCTCCAAAGTCCTGACCTCTCTCTGGTTTGGAATCCTAGTGTGCCCCGCTGGTGAAGCTGTCCTGGAGTTGTCTGCCCCCTGACCTCTGGCAGCCCAGATCGCCCCAAGCTACTGGCTTACTTAAAGGACAGTCTTTGTGCTTCCTTGGTGGGGACGTGCAGGGCACGGATGTCACCCTGGGCTCTAACCTCATTTCCCCTTCACTGCAGAGGCAGCTTCTCCACCCCCACCTAGATTCACTCGGCTCAGGACGGAAGAAGAATTAAGAACTGACCGTCCTTGGTGGTTAGCTGGCTTTGTTTTCAGGCCAGAGAGAGGAGAATGATTAGTTAATGGTGTTAAGTGAAGGGAAGGGGATGGGGGCAGGGAAGCAGAGCAGCATGCCCAGCTCTGAGCTTGCCAGGGCAAACAGCATCCTTCAGCCATTCCCACTCCTGCCCCTGCAGACAAACAAACGCATCCATTCCATTCTGGGCCCTGGGCCAGTCCATACCTTCACTCTGGGGGATGGGGAAGCACCATTCTCCTCTTGTTTCCCCCCCTCCCCCTCCCCCTCCCCCCGCCTCCCCCAGGCTCCAGGCCTCTGGCCTGGCCGGCCTGGCATAGCCTCTGGCTGGAAACTAATGGAGGTGAGGAGGGGGTCAGCAAGGTTCTGAAAGAAGAGACTGATGTGGTTTGAGAGTCATTTCCACGTCATCAAAACGCCATCCCAGAGCATCCTCTCAAGTCACCTGCCCATCTCTGGCATTTGCTGCCTCACCCTGCTCCTCCCCCAACCAGCAGCAAGGCTGCCTGCCTGGTGACAGGACTCTACCCCAAATCCAGGCCCCCTTTTGACCCTCCCTGTTGAAGGAGTCCCCGCTGATGTGGACCCCTTTCCCAGGGCCAGGGTGCTTGGGGTCTCTATGATGCAAGTCCGTCTCACTTGCCAGGGCCTTAGTTCAAGAGGCCAGAAGACCCAGCGTTTGGGAATGAGAGGAGCTGCAGGGTCCCCCTCACCCCACTGTGTGGCAGACCCCACTCAGGCAGGGCAGCCTGGAGTCAGTTCTGTTTCCTCCTCCAATCCCCTACCCCCAGCTGCTGAGCCATAAGCCATAGGTGAGCTTAGGGGGCTTGGTGGAGGGGGGCGGAGCCCTGCTGCAGGGGGTCCTCTCAACCCTCAGGAACAGCAACAGGTGCTGGGGGTCAAGCTGGAGACCTTGCACCTGTTAACTCTTCCTTCCGCCTCTTTTCTTCATTCAGGCAAGAGGAAAGTGAGTCCAGACTGGGCTCAATGAGTGAAGAGGACAGAAGCAGAATTCTCAAGATCCGGGCTTGGACAAGTGTGACAACGTTGGGCCTATCAGTTCAGCCCCTCCCTCCTTCCTCTAGTCAGAGAGGAGCTGGGGTGGAAGGGGCAGTCCTTAGAACACCATCTCCACTCGCCAGTACAGGTATCTCTGGGTCTGTGGGCCCCGGCTCAGTGTTCTTCCCTCAAAGCTGCCAGGACTGCCAGGCTTGGGGGCAGTGCCAGGCCGGCGGCAGCTGCAGTGGTGCAATCGTTCTGGGAAGCCCGATTTTCTCTGTGGCAGGGGTCCGGCGGGGTGGAGGAGGAGGCGGCGAGAAGAGCCCAAATGGGAGGGAGGCCCCCATCAGGGACACCAAGAACCTACTCGGCAGCTCCCACGCCAGGAGGTCCCCCAGGGCTACACGGGCTGGCTTGGGCTGCGCAGGAGTGAGCGCAGCGGGGGTCTGACCCGGCGGGATTCCGGGCATCCGGGCGGGCTTCTCCTCGCTGCCGCCTCGGCCAGGCAGTCCGCCCCGGAGACACCTGTCACCGCCCCCTCTCCGTTCCCCAGCTGGGGGCTGGGAGGAAGGCTCCGGCCTACCCCCACCCCGCGCCGCGCGGCTCCGCAGCGCAGCTCCGGGCATCTCGGCGCCGGGCCCCGCCCCCTAGGGCTGCGGCGCGCGGGGCGGGGGCGTGGC
>NW_006783618.1:402821-412128 GCF_000442215.2 Lipotes vexillifer
GGGGGGGGGGGTGGGCTGCGCGGGGCGTGGCGGGCCGGCCTCGGCGCTCTGGCCCCCTCCCCCGCCCCCCTGACGTCAGCCCCCGGCAGCTGCGAGCTCCCTCACTTCGCTCTCGCCCTCCGGCCGGGAAGCATGGGACGGTCCGGGCTCATCTGCGCCTTCCTGATCGCCGCCTGCTGCTGCTGTCGCCGCGCCGCGGGTGAGTGAGCTCGCTGGGGGCGTTGGCCCGCGCCCCCAACGGAGCGGCCCGGCAGTCTTCGGCGGAGCGCGCCCGGGAGGAGAGCTGGCATCGCGGCGGGGGCCGGGGCTTTGCGCTGCGTCGTGCGCTCCTCTCTCCGGGTCCCAGGCACCCGGCGCGTTGCGCGCGTGCAGCTCTTCTTTGCAGCCAGTTTGCAGCCTCTATTCCAGACCTTCCCGGGAGCAGAACTGGGGAGGCGGGGAGGGGGGCTGCTGCCTGGAGCGGGAAGGGGTGGAGCCAAGTCCCTGGGGCCGCTGGTGAGAGCTTTTCCTCAGGTGCTTTCTCTGGGGAGCCCGTGATTGGAGCCTTGGCGGGAGGCGCCTCTACAGCGCATCCCCAAATCCTGAATCCCGCGCCCGCCTGTTGCTGGGAAAGGCAGCTTTCTTAGCTGGAGGGGTGCGCCGACCCCTCCCTCTCCCGCCTGGGCTTCGAGCCAGGCTGGAGGTGAGCGAGATGGGGAGGAACGGCGGCTCCCACCCCGGCAGGGCGTTGGCAAAGCCTGGAGGGCGGTGTGGGTCGCCTCGCGCCTACCCGGGTGACGGGATCACAGGTGGCAGGGACGCGGCATCGAGCATTACCAGAGTGGAAGCGCCCCAGACTTGTTACACCTCCCGGAATGGGACCAAGTTCAGGTGGGAAATGCGCCCCTGCACCTCGGAGTTTTTCTCTGGAACTGCCTAGGAGCCGGGCGCTCCCGGGTTCACGCTGCCCTTGTATGGCCCGCAACGGTGTCGCTTGTTTCTCTTGGCTCCCTTTCCCGGGCTCCAGCCGCTGCCTGGCTTAGATACCCTGGTTGGGTATCTAAGCAATACCCAACTCGATGGCCTCGTGCCCATGCCGACGGTGTCCCTGGGGTACCCTTGGCTGCTGCCTTCCAATCCCTTCTGGGGAAAGGGCTAAATCGGGCTCCACCCGCTGCAGAAGGTCCAGCCCCACCCGGCCCTGCTCTTCTAGCTCTGGGGAAACGGAGTCAGGGGTGTGCAGCTTTTGCTCTGGGTTGAAGACCCCTCCATCTGCCCTTGTTATCTGGGAGCCAGCCCAGGCCAACCACCCAGGCACCCGAGTCCAGCCAGATGGTATGGAGTGACATCACCTCCTCGCAGGGCGGGCAGCGCACTAGCACCACTGACGTCACTCCTGCCCACTGCCTGGCCCTTGGCCTGACCCCTGCCCTGACCCCCGGGAGAGATTCTGGCCCCCTCCGTGACTCTGACCCCTCCATTCTCACAAGACTCCCAGGATGGGGTCCCCTGAGAGTGTTGGATGTTCACGGCGGTGCTGCTTAAGGAGTATGAAATAAGGGCCTCCTGGCCAGCGTTGCCTTTTGGGTTTTATGGGGGATTTGGGGAGGGGGTGTGGGGGGGCGAAGGGTAGAGATGTCTTCCTCTGGGTGTGGGGACAAAAAGGGCCTGTGTGCCCCGGCCTGGCACATGCCTTGCATTCCCACACTCTGAGCTCACCCGGGGAGGAGGGAGCCTGGAAGGAAAGGGGCCTTCCTCTTGGCCCAGAGCCTGGGTTGCCCCTCTGCCAGCCTCATCTGGGAGGTTCCTGGTGCTCAGGGTCTCTGCTCCAATGACCAGAAATGTCCATCCCCAACTCCCTTGAACCGGGAGAGGGCCGGCCCAGGGTTGAGGGGTAAAGAGTGGTTGAGGGGTAGGAGAGGACAGTGCCCTTCAGACCCTCGAAGTGGCAGGAAGAGCAGCTGCAGCGAGCCGGGTGAGTGGAGGGCATGGAGAGCAGCTGGAGCTGACACAGCTCCTCCCCCACCCCCTCCCCGCCAGGTGTGCCTGGAGAGGCTGAGCAGCCCGACCCGGAGCAGGTGGAGGTGGAAGTGGGCGGCACGGCCCTTCTGAAATGTGGCCCCTCCCACTCCCCGGGCAACTTCAGCCACGCGGACTGGTTTTCTGTGAGTGCGTGGGCCCCAGAGAGGGCAGCAGGGGCGGGAGGCTCTGCCCTTCATGTAGCCCCAGGACGCTCACCTCCTCCCTGCCACCTCCCCTTAGGTCCACAAGGAGAAGCCAACACTCATCTTCCGCGTGCGTCAGGGCCAGGGCCAGAGCGAACCTGGGGAGTACCAGAATCGGCTCAGCCTCCAGGACAAAGGGACTACTCTGTCCCTAACAGGCATCACCCCCCACGATGAGCGCATCTTCCTGTGCCAGGGCAAGCGCCCTCGGTCCCAGGAGCACCGAATCCAGCTCCGTGTCTACAGTGAGTGCCCTGTCCGTGCCTTGTGGGCAGTGTGTGGGGCTTCGGAAGTGGTGGTCCCATGCCCCTCCCCATTTCTCTCCCTTGTAGAAGCTCCGGAGGAGCCACTCATCCAGGTCAACGCCTTGGGCATTTCTGTGAACAGTGAGGAGCCCGGGGAGGTGAGATGTGCCGGGGTGGCCGGCGGGTAGGCAGGAGCTAAGGTGGGCTTGGCAGGGTCGCAGAGGCAGGGAGACTCACACCCTGTTCTCCTCAGGTTGCCACCTGTGTGGGGAGGAATGGGTACCCCCTTCCTCAAGTCACCTGGTACAAGAACAGCCAGTCCCTGGAGGAGGAGGAAAGCCGTAAGTCATCCCCTCTGCCCTTAAAAGCCGTGCTTGTGGCACAATACGGCGACCACCCTGCATTTTATTTTACTTTTTTGGGGGGGCCACACCACGCAGCATGCGAGATCTTAGTTCCCCAACCAGGGATCGAACCCGTGCCCCCTGCATTGGGAGCGCAGAGTCTTAACCACTGGACCACCAGGGAAGTCCCTATTTTACTTTTTTTTGAAGTACGCAAGTGATCCTTGAAAATCTTCTCATAAGAATTCAAACTATGGAAAATCTAGAAGGAAAATTTCCTTCCTGCCCCAGACCCATTCCCAGAAATAGCTCTGCTATCAGTGTGTATGTATTCACACTGATGCAATCCTTGATTTCAAGCCTCCTTCTAGGTACTTACTCACACATGTAAATATATCTAGGACTATATAGGCTTGTGTTTTTTATTGTCTAAATCAGTGGTTCTCAACTAGGGGTGATTTTGCTCCCCTCCGGAACACTAGAGTGTCTGGAAATATTTTGGGTTGTCGCAAATGGATAGGTGCTACTGTCATCTAGGGGGTAGAGGCCAGGGATGCTGTAAACATCCTACAGGGCACAGGGCATATCCAGCCCCAAACGTCAGTGGTGCTGAGGTCGAGAAACCCTGATCTGAATGACACTGTGCGCTACACATTGTTACACAGCCTTGTTTTCCTTTTGACAACAAGTCTTGGAAATCTTTCCAGGTCACTCTATTTAGATCTACCTGATCGTTTACCTACTGCCGGCATTTCACACGGTGTATATAATATAGTCTAGCTAACCATTCATTCCCATTAGTGGATGTCCAGAGTCTTTTCTCATTTCCTTTTTTTTCAAATCCCTGCAGCAGTATTTGCACACATCCTTGTATGTGTGCCTATGTGCGTTTGTCTAGGGTAGATTTCGAGCAGGAAACTGCTGGGTTGAAGGGCCGCAGCTGGCATTGGTACCTGGCCCTCTACAAGGGCTCCCCTGCCATTCCGCCGACCCAGGAGATCATAGGGTGGGGTTGGAGGCGGAGCTGAGGCCAAGCCCTTCGCCCCTTCCTCCCTGCCCAGGGGTCCTCATCCAGTCGTCCCAGATCGTGGAGTCGAGTGGCCTGTACACCTTGAGGAGCGTTCTGAAGGCACAGCTGACCAAGGAGGACAAAGATGCCCAGTTTTACTGCGAGCTCAGCTATCGGCTGCCCAGTGGGAACCACATGAAGGAATCTAGGGAGGTCACTGTCCCTGTTTTCTGTGAGTACCGACCCATCGCTGTGGGGCTGGGTCCTGCTAGCTCTTGGGCTGAGAGCTGCCCCCTTTGCCTGTGCAGACCCGGCAGAGAGAGTGTGGCTGGAAGTGGAGCCTGAGGGGATGCTGAAGGAGGGGGACCGCGTGGAAATCAGGTGTTTGGCTGATGGCAACCCCCCGCCCCACTTCAGCATCAGCAAGCAGGTGCGGGGGCCTCTGTTCTGGGTGCAGGGGGGCATGCAGGAGTGGCTGGAGGTGCACTCTGATCACCTTTGTCCTCTCTCAGAACCTCAGCACCAGGGAGATGGAGGAAGAGAGGACCGATGACAACGGGGTCCTGGTCTTGGAGCCCGCCCAGAAGGAGCATAGCGGCCTCTACGAATGTCAGGGCCTGGACTTGGAAACCACGGCATCGCTGCTGAGCGACCAGCAGGAGCTGGTGGTGAACTGTGAGGGGCTGGGGGCCCAGGACAGGGGGACCAGGCTGGGGCGAGAGGGAATTTGCCCCGCCCTGTCCTGCCTGACACGATTGCTGCGTCCCCAGATGTGTCTGAAGTCCGGGTGAGCCCCGCAGCCCCCGAGAGCCAGGAGGGCAGCAGCCTCACCCTGACCTGTGAGGCAGAGAGTAACCAGGACCTTGAGTTCCAGTGGCTGAGAGAAAAGGTACCCAGGTGGGCTCAGGTCTCCGGGGCAAGGGGCCGTGGGGAGGGTGGGCCTAGGAGTGACCTCTGACCCATCTCTCACCCCAGACAGGCAAGGTGTTGGCAAAGGGGCCTGTGCTCCAATTACGCAACCTGAAACGGGAGGCAGGGGGAGGCTACCGCTGCGTGGCATCTGTGCCCAGCGTTCCCGGCCTGAACCGCACCCAGCTCATCAACGTGGCCATTTTTGGTGAGGCCCTAGGCAGAGATCAGGAGGCCCCTTGAAGCCACCTTGAGTTGGGTGGTTTCAAGCTCTTCAGGGACCGAAAGCCACCCGCTGCCCTGGGGGCTCTGGTGGGGAGGGGGGTGGCAGGCTGGCAGAGTTTGCTGTCTCACCCTTCCCCGCCCTGCCACAGGGTCCCCGTGGATGGCACTAAGGGAGAGGAAGATGTGGGTGAAGGAGAACTCAGTGCTGAATCTGTCCTGTGAAGCATCAGGGCATCCTCGGCCCAGCATCGTCTGGAGCGTCGACGGCACGGTGAGCAGGCACATGGCAGCCTCCCAGGCTCTCGTCCGTCCCTGCGCGGGCTCTTCCGCCACGACCCGGCATCCTCCTCACCCCTGAACTGCGTCTCCTTCCTTGTAGGCCAGCGAACAGGACCAAGATCCGCAGAGTGTCCTGAGCGTTCTGAATGTCCGTGTGACCCCAGAGCTGTTGGAGACAGGAGCTGAGTGCGTGGCCTCCAACTCCCTGGGCAGAAACACCACCGTCATTATCCTGGAGCAGGGTAAGGGCTTGGTCCTGCAGAGCGGGGCGAGGGCAAGCCCAAGCAGGGCACATTCCTGTCCCACCCCCGCCATCCGTTTAACCTCTTTCACCCCAGACTCCAACAGAGCCACCAGCCTCAGCACCTCCACCGTCAGTCCCTATGCCAGAGCCAACAGCACCTCCACAGGTGAGCTGGGCTGGATCGGGAGCAGGGCTGTGCTAGGGCATCCTCACTCTGCCCTGACCGGGAGCCCAGGGGAGCTCTGTCGAGAAAAGCGATCGGCGGCCCATCTTCCATCAGCCCTGGGCTGGGCGGGGCCGCGATGGTAACATGGCAGCCTGGGGCAGGGAGTGACTCGGGGTGTCTTTTTGGGACAGAGAAAAAGCTGACAGAGCCCGAAAGCAAGGGTGTGGTCATCGTGGCCGTGACCGTGTGTGTCCTGGTCCTGGCTGTGCTGGGCGCTGTCCTCTCTTTCTTCTACAAGAAGGGCAAGCTGCCGTGCGGACGGTCAGGCAAACAAGAGATGTGAGCACGGCACCTGGCACCCCGCGCCCCACCCCATCTCACGCTGCCAGCTTGTTGCCTCCTCAGGGATGTTCCCCTGCTGGCCCCTGTGCCCACTGAGCCGTTAGGAGCAGGAGGGGGACCCTGGGTCTGAGCGCTCCCCGCCTCACCGCCACTACGCAGCTTCCGTCCACCACACTCCTCCCTCTCAGCCCTGTGGCCCTTCCCTGAGCCGGCCCAGAGCACCTAAGAGCCCTTCAGTACCCAGTCCCACGTCCCTCCCAACAGCCCCCCTTCCCTTGCCCCCGAGTTGCCAACCTCTTGCCTCCCTCCCTCCCCCCAGCACGCTGCCCCCGTCTCGTAAGGGCGAATTTGTAGTTGAAGTTAAGTCAGATAAGCTCCCAGAAGAGATGGGCCTCCTTCAGGGCAGCAACGGTGACAAGAGGGCTCCAGGAGACCAGGTAGGAGGCAGTTCCTGTGGCCAGAGCCTGACACATCTTCAGGCACCGGGAGTGGCCGGGGCTGACGGTTGCTGAACACTAACTTTATCCTTTATCCTTCCCTGTTGGAGATGGGGAGCCAGCCCCATCTTGCCTTCCTAACACCACGCACAGACGGTAGGGCCAGGCAGGTGGCTGAGGGACCCCGAGAGAGGGTAGCTGCCAGGACTGAGAGCAAGACCCCGTCCCATCACCATTTCCTGAACAGCGCTGGCGGCTCACGTCACTAGGTGTGAAGTGTGGCCCAGTGCGATTCGGGGGCCTCATCTCTTATTCCCCGCCTTGCCATCCCCACCCCCTCCCCGGCTTCTTCCCTCCAGGCGGCTGCACCTAGTTCATGAGCTGTGGCTTTGGTCCCTCCTCTCTTTTGGCGCTCACACCCTAAACCCTGGTCAGTGTCTCCGAACACCCCCCTCACTTCTGCTCTTCACCCATCTTTAGGGAGAGAAATACATCGATCTGAGGCACTAGCCCACCGAATCACACGGCGCTCCCTCCCCTGCCTGGAACATTTCCTGCTCCCTGCTCACCTTCCTCCGCAGCACTCAGGATGGTCACCAAAGCCTCTAAAGTGGACTCCACAGAAGATCCCCCTCCAGCTCACCTGCAGACCCCATTTCAGAGGGCACATGGGCTAGGACCAGAGCTGTCCTGAGAAGGACCTCACGTGGCCCTGGAGGCCTCCTCTTCAGGGACCTGTCCACCACTGTCTCAATTTGTTGAGTGACGCTCATGCCAAGGAGGGGGCCCCGGTAGCCCAGAAGCGCACAGGAGAGTTTCTTGCAGAACTTGTCTTCTCTTTACACATATTATGGATGTAAATACCTGTCTTCTACCAGCAGCCGAATTAGGTAGCCTATTTATCTTGAGCTGATTTCCTGCTCCACTGCTCCAGGGCTGGCTTCATGATTCAGCTGTATCACTGAAGTAAGGATGCAGTGAGCCCAGGCCTCTCTCTGCTGGTGAAGTGTGTTGCTCACACCAGTTCTGGAGAGACCCCAGCAGTATCTAGAAGCAGTTGCCTGCCTGCCTGCCTGCCTGCCTGCCTGCCTCTGGAGTCCCCTTTGCGACACTCTTTTCTTTTCTCTGGGCAGAAGTCAGGACCTGGTGTCGTCCCTTAAAAGGTATCCTGGGTGTATCTCATTGTCCCTGCAGTAAGGAAGCTGGGTGCCGCTTTCCAGAGTTAAGGCGATTGGGCCCGAGCCCCCGCATTCATTTGGCTCCCCCACCCTCTCAAGGAATCACGTAAGACTGAATGCTGGGGGTGGGGGTTGGACATGAGGTCCAGACTGTCCTATATGAGGGTTAAGGCTATAAAGTTATATTAGCACCAGACTTCTACAGCCTGAGCTAATGGGTCTAGACCTTAGAAGAAAGGCCCTAATGGGAGAATGGTACTTGGAGATGAGAAACGGGCCTGGCTAGAGCTTTGGGGTATGTATGTCTCTGCGTGTGTCTGTGCGTACGTGTGTGTGTATATATATGGTTTTGTTAGGTTGTAAATTTGCAAATTGTTTCCTTTTTATATATGTGTATATATATATGAAAAATAAAGCTTAAATGTCCCAGAAATCTTACACTGTTTTTTATTCATCATGGGTACCACAGCAGCCTGGGGCCTCCAGAATTGGAACTGCACCAAAAGGAACACAAAACCCTTTGCAGTTGGGAGCAGGGACCAGGGGTTACCTCTGCTTCTGAGCAGAGGGCTCAAGCTCTAACAGAGGGGATAATCAACCTCCTGAGCAGCAAAGCTGCCCTGCTCTATCTAGGCAGCTTGTGGAGCCTGGTGAGCTGCTGGCAAGGAGCTATTGCCCCTCTCCTGTCACTGAGACTGCCCTCAAGGTAGCAAAACAGACTTCTGCTGATGAATTGGTACGAGTAGGCATCTGGCCCTATAGCTCCCCAATATATCACTCCCTAACCCACAAATGACCAAGAACTCGGGTCTGCTACAACAAAAGAAACTTTATTTAAAAATATTTTTTTACAGACATGGGTGCCTGAAAAAGCTCTTTAGTTAACTGTGTATGGAAATGAAAAAAATTAATAAATAACATTAGTATAACAGAACCTCTAAACATTAATACACTGGCAAAACGAAACGGACTTAAAATGAAAATGAATCTTAAAGCTCTGCTATTCTCTGTAAGAATATTTACCTTCTGTTTTATTCTTTACAGGTGAGAATGATTAAATACTGCTAATATAATTTTTTTATATTAATGACACATTTTTAAAATAGTCCACAAAAATCTCATCTAAGTTTTCATTTTGTTTTATTTTTAACACTGATATACAAATGGGACTCTTCATTCTGGAGAAAAGTATCAAGTTCTCTCCAGCCCCACCCAGGCCAAGAATGTCAAAATCCTGAATAAGGAGGACTTTGAAAAGAATTGTTTCTATCTCCCAATTCTTTATTAGTTAAAGGCAGGGAAGAAGTGAGAAAAGGAAAAGAGATAAGTAAAATGTCATCATACAGAAAACTTTTTTTTTTTTTTTGGTCGAAACCTACAGTGGCCACAATACTGAGGACAGGCTTCTGTTCCGGTACGTGGTCCTCGCTGCCCTTCCCAGGGGAAAACTCGCCCCTGCAGAGGGCACTAGTTGCTTAATGCTCTATGTCTGAAGTTTTCAAATGAAAGGAAAGCCAAGTCTAAGGGACAGGCAGGTGGTCTAGGCCAGTTCAGGACCCAGCAAAAAGACAAGACAAAACGAACAACCAAACAACCTCTCCTTTTCGGGAGGGTCCACCCTACACTGTTCCATGAAGTTGGGTCATTAATAGGATCAGGAGGCTGGGTCACTTGAAATGGTCCACAGTATGCCTGGAAATCATGGAACGTTCTGTCTCTTCCTGC
>NW_006783618.1:412138-425575 GCF_000442215.2 Lipotes vexillifer
ACACAGAACATTCAACCTGATTACTGAGATTCTGACTGGAACCAACCAAATGATCCTGGGATACAATGCTCATTTCTTCCAACTAAGCACCGTGGCAGGGAGAAGGGACCGCGGACACGCTGCACCTGGGGGCCACCTCCCCAGGCACACGGAGCACTTCCTCTCCCCTAGACCAGAGGGACTAATGACACTCAAGGTAGAGGAGCTAAGACTCTGGTATTTCCATATTAAGTCCTAAAATGCAGCCTGGGATACAGTGCTGCCTTAGAAAGGCACAAAATGTTTGGCTTTTTTTTTTTTTCAGTGTGCTAAAAATTGTTTTGTTTTGAATAAAGGAAAAAAAAGATATATAAGGTTAAAAATCCCAAGTCACCACAGCCAGAAAGCAGATGTAGGAGGTACCTCATAGCTGCCACACCCCTACCACACGTTTCAGCAGGCGGTCAAGGCCAGGACACTAAAACAGTGCTGAGAAGGGCAGGTCAGGAGAGGAGGTGGCCACTCTCATGGGCACGGCTCACTCACCCAGACAGCAGAAGGAAGAAGCCAAGGAAGAGAAAACATGTGGTCTACGGACTTGTAAGCAGTTCTCTGGCTCTTCAGTTTCCAGACAGCCATAAGCATGGCCACCCTCACCCAGGACAGGGTCAGAGGTAGACAGGGCGGAGGGAACTGACACAAAGGGCACATCAGCACCCATGTCAGAGTGCCGGGCGTGGGCACACTGCACACCCCACTTCAGGGCTTCAGCATGGAGGCAGCGCAAGGCCTGAGGAGGCTCAGAGAGCATGTACGGAGCAGTACTCCTCTGGCCTCCCAAACTGGCCCGGGGGTAGAAGGAGAACTGCGGGAGAGCGCCTCACAAATTCATTTTGGGGACTGAATAAGAATATGGGGCCGGGCAATCAGAACTCTGATTTGTTCCACTGCCAAATCAGTAGGAGACCTGAGGTTCGCTTTCAGCCTCCGCTCTCTACAAACACAGGGAGTGGTCAGCCACATTCTTCTCAAGCACTGAACAAGGGAAGAGGCAGCGAGATCTCCAAACAGTTGTTAGTCTGTTAGTCAACAGCTGGCCCTCTGGCACCATGCTCTCCAGCCAACTGCGAGTAAGCCTCAGGGCAGGCCTCACTCTGCCCACCCCGATTTCCCCCACTTACTCCTGGGCTACTTTCTGGAACCAAGAAAAACTGGTGCTCGCCTTTGAAACCAATCCAGATTTCCTAGAATTCTGTGAAGGCGTGTGGCACTGCTATACCTCTGCCCCTTAATTCTGGCGCCTAGACGGGAATTTCAAACACACAGGCCCCAGCCTTCATCATGGGCCTCAGTGTATATCTTTGGATTATTAGGTTACTTCTGTGTACATCAAATGACTCCAGTAGTTTAAAAAAGTTATAAGTGATTACGAAATGCCTTAATAACACAGGACAGGCTCCCGGATGAGATAAATAAGATCAAAAGATTCAGGCAAGCAGAAGCACAGTTTTAAAAAACCAAAAAATAAAGGCTTTACTATAGGACGACAAAGGAAGCAACTGGACAGGGAGGACAAATGCATCCTGTCTAAAGAGCTCTCAGTAAAAAGTCTCTCTAAATTGGAATCTATACCTAATTTATATCCTGGCAACTGTCCCAACTTTATAAATTCTTACTGGCAAAGTAGTTTCTGAGGTACCTCGGAAGGCCTGCCTAAGAATATTACTGCAGAGCTCCCCTCATAGAGGAAAGACCAGATAAAAGAGTGGGGAGGAGGGCTTGGAGGGAGGCAGGCCACGGGCCCATAGAATGAGTATGTTCTCAGCACTAAAACCTGAAGAGAGCCCAGAAGTCCATGGGTAGGGGCTACAGTGGATTTGTGACCTGCTCTCTAAGTGAAATCAAAGAAGGCGAGAAACCTGAGACTGAATGAAGGCTAAGAAATGTCACCTAAGAAAAGATCAGCTCCGGAACAGGAGAAACTGGTCCTAAAGAGGGAGGTAAGAAATCTTGGATGCCAAGACTCATAAAGGGAAGAAAAACAGGAAATAAAGCAACAAAGAAGACAGTAACCTAAATTAACTTTAACCTAAGCATTTCCTCCAAGTCCCAGACATAGTCCCATGCCTGCCTTTCCACTCTCAAAAGAGCAGTATGGTACGTTCTACTACTAGAGTAAAGTATTTCAGGGTATCTATCCCCTCCTCCCTGAGAACCTCCCCCTGCCCCCACTTCCCACCTGAAGTAGCATATATGCCGCTTCTGCCCCGTGTGGCAAAGTCGGGGCTCCATACCTGATCAATGTGCTGGGCTGATCACAGTCTGTCTTGAGAATATGAACCGAGAGGCACTGGGAATCTGTTAAAACCGTGATCCCATTTAATGGTGAGCTGGGGGTCGTGAGGACTGGGGTGCCTATGTTGGGGCCATGCATACCGACAAACAGACCAACGAGCAGGAGAAAGGACTAGCTGCAAAGTTTCTCAGCTCCACGCAGAATCAACCGTACCGCTTATCCTGGGTTCTGGGAAATACCCTGCATCCTTATGATTCCTTCCTTTCTTCTGCTTTAATCCTTCTGTTTCTTGCATCCAAAGGACCGCTCAACAGGACGGTCAAAGATACAGCCCTGACCTTCTTCCACTATGCATCCACCTCCACGCATTAAATGGCTACACGCATTTCCAGAGAGACTGCTAATGTAGACTGAGATCAAAGTAGAAACAGTAATGCTTTATGCCAACTGAGAATACTTTAGATAGAATTTCTAGGGCCTGAAAGTCGAGGAGGATAATAACGTGTTGACTTTCATACTAAGTTCTACGGTCTCTAAGCTCCACACCCCTAGAGATACAGGCTGACGTTTTTGAGAACTGACTGAGTTCAACCCATGCTACTGCCTGGCTCTTGGGAGACCAAAAAACGGGTTGAAGATCAGGACCCAGAAACAGGTGCCCGTCCCTCTCGCACACCTTCAGCCCTTCTAAGACACAGGATTAGCTGAAAGGTTGTTGAAGGACTGGAAAACAAGTTCCATATAGAATGGGAGATGGTGAGAGGTCCCAGAAGGGTGATAAGAAAACTTCCTTATAAAGGGGATCAGAGGTACAGGCAGCTCAGTAAAAAGATCAAGGAAGGCACTAGAGTGGAAAGGGGTCTGTAGGCAGATGCTTTACTTAAACATTTAACTGCCCTATTGTGCAACTCTGAGCCAACATACCAACCCACCACCAAACAGACTCTGCTTAAACACATAAAAATGGTGGGTATCCATGAGACTTACATGGAGGAATCCCCCAGACACTGTCAAAGCTATAGGAAGACAATAGGGGTTAATGGGAGTGTCTTGAACTGATTTTTAACCAGGACAGCTCTATAAGGAAATGTCTACATAAAAGAGCTGTGAATATAACCTACACAATCTTATTGGGAACGGCTATTTTAGGGCCAAATGCACATGCTAGACAGCCCAAGTACAGCCGCTCAACATCAGTAAACCACCATATGGTGGCAGGGGAGAATGCAGAGCTGACACTTCAGGCTCACGGTAATCACTCATAAACACTTGCTGAATGAACAAACACCATGTTAGAGCCAAGCCAATAGTCAGAACACCGTTATTCCATGGGCAGTGGTCACTGCAGAGTCAGAAAGGCCAACAGCAAGAAGGGGGACTTACAGTTTGGGAAGAGGGCCTATATCCCTCCGCCTTTCATGATGTGAGGTAGGAGAATATTCTGCACTAACACCATGGCTGATCACACACAAAAAGGTCTACATCTTGTTAAAGAGAACATATAGCTGGTCCCTATTTTGCAAGCAAATATACAAAAATTCATGTGTAAGATTGCTGACTGGACCATAAAATATATTTTACCTTTCTATAGAGGAAATAAATATTTTAAGTGTGAGGAATAGCAACCCTGCAATTTTTTTTTTTAAATCCACAAAACAGCTAAATGATACTAATAGTACCATCCCACACCCTGGGTCCTGGTGTTGAGAGTCTGTATAGGAAGCAAAAGAACAGAAGAATGGCAGGATATGTAGAGTGACACTGGGGGACAGAGAGAGCTAGTGGAAGAGAATGGCCATCCACAGATATATATCACTATTTATATAAATACTAACACACAAATGCTGAGACGATAAACTGCCTAATCTATTATTTACCCAAAGGGAGGTATATCATTGAGCCCACAGGGTTTTCCCACTTTGATAACTCCTGACTTTAATGGAAGGAGTACAGCAAGTGCAGCTGATTAAGTACTGCAAAGCAGGCACCCAGCAACAAGGCAGGCTATGTAAAGCAACCCAGGGAGACATGGGGAAGCAGGAGACCAGGTTGAACAGAACAGCCTAGTGCACTTGAGAAAAAGGAAAACATCAAAGTGGTTTTTACCTTACTTACCTGACAGGTAACAGAGGAGGAACCATTTGTAATTAAGAGTGGGAAAGGGGATGTGTTTGCCGAAAATGGCGAAATTCAAAGCCCACTTGTGAAAGGTCAATTTTAGTTAAAATCAGAGCAGAGCCAAAGAATTAAAAATTGCCATACAAATGGAGGACGAAGAATGGGTTATTGGTGCCTTAGTCAAAGGAAAATTTAAGAAATTAAAAGTTTTGGAAATATCCTCAAAACAAAAGCCATGCAAAAACTTTCCTGAGCCACACCTGGCAATCTCAGGCATGGACCCAGGCATGACCTCAGAGCATCCAAAGAGAAAACCCCTCACAGAATGGTCTAAGGCCCTGAACACCTGCAGATACATGGCCGACAAGCTAAGAACCAAGCCATGCAATGGTGCACACCTAGTTCAACCTAGATCCCCACGTTCAACACAGGGATCTGGCACCTAGTTTAGGGGCTGACCTGACGAGCCTCAAGGGTATTCAGTTATGAAAAGAAAGGATGAACCTGCCTTTAGCCTATGTAAGTAAGGACATAATCTTCAAAGAAGATTTGGGATGCACTCTGAAAAGGCAGCAGATATGCAGAACCAGTGCTTTGTCCTCTGGATAGATCTTCATCAGACTATGGGTAGCATCTACAGACAAGGAAAAATTCCAGTGTGGAGAGGTATGCAAACTGCTGCCATTTTCTCTAGTTCTCTGTCTAGGCCTTCAACATCTAAACAAAGTGCAAAACTGAACGCTACCACAAGTGAAACACTATGCTGGCTTTGAGAAGGAGATGCTAGTTACTGCTTCCTACTCTCTGCCGCTTTCCTCTGCCCTCTCCATCGCGATTCAGGCCCTCCTGCACCTGTTGGGGGCTGTATTATTTTCTGCCACGTAGAGGAGACACTGGGTAACCAGAGCAAGTCAGCAAAAAGCCCTGAACTATCTCCTCTGGGAACATAAATGGCTCTGAGGCAAGAGGAGAAAATCAAAAGACCTAGGAGTAGCTGAAAGCCAAGAGAAGAGTTAGATAAAGTTTTAGGTCCAAAGACGACAAGATGGGAAAGAAAACAGGTGTAAGGAGAGTCATTTCTCTTTGGATCTCATGACAAAACCATGATTTAGATTGTGAGGAAGGTAGATTTATCAAAGAGCAGGCTTGCTTCTGACAAGGAGGAAGGTTACACACTGCTATAGGGAAGTCAGTAAGAGGCCCTGGCCAGAGAACTAACTGAACTCAAGCGGTGCCTTGGCGGTATCTGCAGGAACGTACCAACGGTGCCCCACACAAGACTTTACAAAGTCTTCTTTACAAACTGGCGATGGCACAAGCTGCAGGGCTTTTCACATGTTGTCTGTCCGCAGTAAAGTCATTTATTACACCCAGCGATGTCTAATTACTGTGGGGAATGCAGTCACTAAAGAGTACATAGGACCTAACGTGAAAAAGAAAGGAAGAAGGAAATGTTACATTCCCAAAGCCACAGGCACAAGAGAAAAGCAAGGGTGGCACCAAGGTAGGGTTGGTGCTAATTATCAGCAGAATGCTGTGCTACCATGGGTGGTATTCCCCCCATTCCTTAAAGGGCAAAGAAAAAAAATCATCTCTGAAACTACAACCTGGCTCATATTCGAAGGGAGACACCCATATAAGCTGAAATTCACTGGGAAGAAAAACTGAAGAGATAAATCTTTATTGTCTGTTTTGTGCATTTTATGTACAACAAGGTAAAGAGCACGTGAATGGAGCTTCCTAAGAGCTTCATGGTATTTGGGCCCGAAAGCCATGCTGGAAATAAATGTTTTCCCTTCCCACTAAGTAGAAAACCTCGTGACCTACGTCAGAACACACACCTGGCACCAAGGCAACTGACTCCCACAGACTATTATCTGGGGAGGGCGTGGAATGTATCTGAAGGCCTCTATCTCAAATCAGTCACTATGTAATTAGGATAACTAAAACACCTTTTTCAAAACAGACTCAATGTTCCTATAGAAACAGTGCTTTGGAGTGACCAGTGTTCGCTGCGAGTATCAAACAGGACCATAATGATAGAGCAACAGTACTTTTTTCCCACCTATCTACCAAACAAATCGACACCATCACACACAATAAAGAACATCCTATAAGCTGCTCGGTTTCAGTAAGGCTGGTCATAGCAAGCCCACTGCCAATGACAAGACACCAAGGAGGAGGAGGGAGGAGGAGACTGAGGAAAGGACAGAGGAAGGTGTTTTAAAAATACAAGACTTCAGCTACGCACATTATAATCCAAGCCAGAGGGGAGTGTTGGAGTTGTAATACACACTGGGGCTGGGTATAAAACCACAGTTGATGGCAGTCTTTAAGAGTCCTTCTTAAACCTCTTGTGCTAATTCCCTGCCTGGGATTAACACACACAGCAGGTAAATCTTATAATCACAGGACACACACAACCACAGACAGACAGACAGACAGACAAGACGCACACAACCACATCCTTAACCTAAGAAAGTCTTAAGTCCTCAATTAGGATTTACAGCACAGTGCTTCTCCTACTGCTTTCTGGACCGTTCCCCAGGTAGGCTACCATTTAATAAAAATCCACACTCTCCAAGTGGGGAGGGACTGAAGGACACCTTCAAATGCACTCTCAAAAAAATAAAATAATAAAACATCCTAGCTGCTCCATTCTCATTCCACTGCTTTGAAATCTTGGAACCACAGATGTGATATCCCACACAGGGCAAGACCTCATTGTGAAGTCTCCAAAGGAACCTCTCTGCCCTTTTAGGTGCTACTCGAGCAAGAGCTCCCGGCTCCTCGGTCCTCTAAGCTGCGTCACGGAGGGGGTGTGCTAGGTGGCTACATGGGCAGGAGAAGAAATAGAAACAAATTCCCGGAGGATGTTTTTGGCCATTTCAATATTGTTGTGGGCAATGACCAGAGCTTTCTGAATGTCCTGGTAGGAGTATCCCTGACTCATGAGGCTCTCAATCTCACTGGAGAGCTGCGGTGAGGTGGCGGCGGTGCTTTGCTGACAGCTACCTGCTTTTCGTTCAGAGTTGATTCTCCGAGGGAACGGTTTGGGTGGCCTCTCAGGAACTTGGGAACCCTCAGTGAAGTCTGGAAGAAATAGGAAAGAGAATGTTTGCAACTCGGGGCGGGGCGGGAATCCTCATCTAATAACAATGTGCTAATACGAGATATTACGGACCTACTGTCCATCAGGTACACGTGCGGTCACAAGGCGGGGTTTTACAGTTTCAAGGGCTTCTGTCTACAGCCTCCTCCCCTCGCAGCACAATAACCTTTAAAGACACCACGCGCCTGTCCTACCGACAGGGACCACGCTGCCCTCCACACAGAACACCTGCACCTGCACCACGCTTTACACTGAGCACACACATCATTGCCTGAATTAGTTAAAAAACACTTCTGAGGGGCCAGAGAAGTCACTAAACTTCTCCCTATACAAATAAGGAAACAGAAATTAGCCTAGGTTGCAGCGAAGAAGCATTAAACAAGGTTGGGTGGGTGGGGATCACCGCCTGTTTGGGCAACTGGATGCCATGTATCCTTTTCACCAGCTGTCCTGAAGGCTGTCTTCCATTTCTAAAGTGACAGCAACTCTGGCTGCTGCCCTCCCAGGCGGCCACAGGTGCAAGAAGAACAGTCCTTAACAGTCAAGGCTCAAATGCGGGCTGGCTCCAGGCCCACTCAGTGTGCTTTCCAGAGCTGGCACACCTCCTTTCCAGTGGGACAGGGACAGCGCCCAGAAGTGTGGTCTGAACCATCAAAATGAATTACTACTGTCATCAAGCACGCTCAAAAGAGCCAGAAATCCTATTAATACTTACCCCCAGCACAGGAAGAGCCAGGGTTTAAGGAACAACCTCATTTCTAAGTCTGGCAAAATCCTCAAGAGCCTGAATACAGTTTAACTTCCTACTTTGGGACCCAGGACCAGCTTTCCTCCCACTTCAGTCCACTCCTTCCAGCTACTGACTTACTGTCACCAGGCAGTCATCTCTGTTTCAGTATAAATAAGAAGCCACACAGCATTTCAGGACAAACCCAAAGTAGCCTGGAGACTCACTCGTTGTGGGATCACCATCCAGAGACAACCAGCCGAAGGAGGAGCTGGCGTTGGAGATGTCAGAGAGCGTGCGGCGGGCCAGCACTGTGGGCATCGGTGGCTTGGGGACGTCGTACCCGTCGTCTTCATTTTCTGATTCCTCAGGGCCAGTGCTGGCATGGGCCACAGCCAGATTCCCTTCACCTGGAGAACAGTTTGTGCCGTTATCTTCTTTTTCCAACATACTTCACCTTCTAATATTTCAGTACGGGGGCATCCGTTCACTCAAACATATACAGAATCAAATGGTTACCGAATAACCACTAGGGGCCAAACACCGTGTGGCCCTGTGCGTAGAGATAAAAGAAACAGGGAAAATAAGATCTGCGCCAATCCTGCAGCTCTACTTTTCTGAACATGTCAAAAGCTACCCTTGCCAAGCTTAACAGTCACTGATGTCCAAGACTCAAGCACCACTTTATAGCATTCATCCAACATTTTCATCTGCAGTTCACCTTGGAAGATCAACCAAAGGGCCCCTGCTGTGTGCACTGCCTTCTTGAACTTTCAACTTGGTAAGCTAGTTAGTATGGGAATTGAGTATTCACCACCCACACACACAAGAATTTCATCAGTGTTGAAAAGCAATGGGAATAAGAGGGAGCTAGCTGTCAGCACTGCCGATCCAGGCCATATAACACAAAGGCCTCCAGGCCCTAGAAGGATGAAAAACACAAAAGGAACTAGCTGTGTAAATGGGAAATAAAACAGAGGAGGTGGGTTTACTGCCATAGATCAAAGATACTTTGCAAAGAAAATTATTTACGAATATTCCGCTTAGGTCAAGTTCTCATTGGCCAAACATTACAGGCTCATTCCTCCGGCACATCAATGATTGTTAAAGCAGCAGAACGACTACTCACCAAAGGTGCCGCTCTCTGTGACAGACGGTGCCGCCTGGGACTGAATATTATACATTGCTTCGTATGTACAACTATCGATCTGCTGGTTACAATCACAGGCTCTGGACCAGAAGGAAAGTGGCATAATGATCTTCAGAAACAGAACTCTGTTATCTGCAAACTTATTAAGATATACCTATTCACAACTTCTCTAGACCCTGATTCTATCAAGAATCTCCATTCTCCTCTTGCCAGCATCACTAGTAAAAAGTTTGACTCTTGTTACTAGTAGTAGCTGTGTATGTTTTTGAAATTACTGTGATGTTGAAGAAACATTAAGTGGAAATGCTTACAGCTGCAAGAAGCTTAAAACATTAGAGGTTACACACATCTTTCTGCTTCATTTCTGGCTGGGTAATGCTATGTGCAGGCAGCAAGCCAAACAGGTGAGTTGGTGTCAACTGAATTCCCAAATAGGATTGTTGTGAACCTACCGTGAACTCTGGGTTGTCTCCAGAGGCCACTTCACTTCTGGCTTTTGAAGTCCCACAGGCCTAGAGGAAGGAGTCATATACTCTGTGTCCTCCTCACTTTCACAATGCTCCCCGGGTGGCGGCTTTGGCATAGGAAGAGGTCTGGAAGATGAAGAATAAAAAACAGAAAAAGAAAACAAAAAGAATGAACTGCTTTGCAATTATTTGAAATAATTTGAAAATCATTGTAGAAGAAATACATAACATCCTACGATGTTCAAGATACTCCTACTGAAAAAGAGCATGTACAGCATGATTCCATACACACAAGACTGGCAATGAGCATGTTACATGTTGCTGATCACTGTCTGACTCTAGGTGGTAAGACTATGGATAACTTATTTCTTTAGCATCACTTATCTGTGTTTTCTAAATATTATTATAATTAACACATACTATTTTCATAAAGAGAAAAGGATCATTAAAAGGGTAATCCAAAAATTTTAATTCTTTTTGTTGATGATGTTAATAAAAATATACAATTGCACCTCTTACTCATTAAGCATTTTGGCAATACATACTTTAAAACATTCACATCCTTTTGTCACAGTAATTCTACCTTGGCTGCATCTCTGGCTATGTAAAAAGATGTTCACTGAAGCAAAGTTATTACAGTAAAAGCTTTTAAACAAAATAAATATACAACAGGGAATGATTAAATATATGATGTTACAGCCACATTACATAATAATATGCAATAATTAAAAGTGAGGATTTGGGGGACTTCCCTGGTGGCACAGTGGATAAGACTCTGCATTCCCAACGCAGGGGGCCCACAGTCAATCCCTGGTCAGAGAATTAGATCCCACATGTATGCCACAACTAAAGAGTCCATGTGCCACCACTAAGGTGCCTGAAAGACGCAACTAAGGAGCCCTGGAACTGCAACTAAGGAGCCCACCCGCCGCAACTAAGGAGCCCACGTGCTGCAACTAAAGAGTCTGTGAGCCGCAACTAAGGAGGCTGCCTGCTGCAACTAAGACCCCATGCAACCAAATAAATAAATAAATATTTAAAAAAAAATAAAGTGAGAATTTTGAAGAACTTTTTAACTGATAGGAAGAAATGCCCAAGATATAATGCTAAGTTTAAAAAAAGGGAAAACATAAAACTACATCTTGATCTAAAACATATATACATTTTACACGTCTGTAGCTATGGCCAAGTAACAAGCACTGTCTAACCGTCTGCCTAGAACAGCTAGCTATAAAAGCAGGAAAATATGCAAAAGAAAGAAGGCATTGGAGAGCAACCAGGCAGCCAAGATTTGAGAGGCCAAGATTCCAGAGAAAAGGAGAATACACTACAGTAAGCCCCATATTAGGGGTTCTGAACTTGGGGTTTCAAGGTAGTTTCAAGAGACTGAGGAGAGAGGGATTGGAATTTGGGCCAAGGCACAAGGGGTCAAAAATCCTGGAGAAGGGAACAGTAGAGAAGTAGGTTTGAAATTCTGCCTGCAATTTTCCCCAGAGCTACTGCGAATCCTTAAACCACGTATGAGTGGGACCAGATTCTGAGAAACCAGGCAAAAAGTAGTAGTACTTTGGTTGTCTTGCCAAACTAGAGAGACAAAGTTGGAGGTAACAGACATGGCCTTTAAAATAATTATAATTTATATATTCCATTAAAACAGAGGATGGAGAATTTTATTAGAAAACTACAGAATAATTTTTTTTTTAATTCACATGGAAATTCTAGGACCTAAAAACACAGTATTTGTAAATACAATGGATGGATCCTGGGGCAGATTAGAAACTGCAAAACAGAAGATTAGGGAACTGAAATAGAGTAGAAACTATTCGGATTCAACTAAAGAGAGGAAAAAGAATGGAAAACACAGAAATGAGCATAAGAGCTATATGAGGTGTGGTGAAAAGGTAGAACTTTCAGGTAACTGGAGTCACAGAGCGAGAGGAGAAAGAAACTGCACTATTCAGTGTATTTTAAGAAACAGTGTACCCCTGAAACTAACACAACATTGTAAATCAATTATACTCCAATAAAAATTTTTGAAAAAAGAAAAAAGAAATAGTGGCTGAGTTTTTCTATGCTGAATTTTTCCTTCTCTTTTCTTCCTTTTCTTTTTTTTGGCCGCGCTGGCCGGCTTGTGGGATTTTACTTCCCGACCAGGGATTGAACCTGGGCCCTCGGCAGTGAGGGTGCAGAGTCCTAGCTACTAGACCACCATGGAATTCCCAGTGGCTGAGATTTTCTAAAACTGATTAAAAACATCAAATGACAAAATCCATAAACGCTACAAACCTTAGAAGGATAAATATAAAGAAAACTACACAGACGCATTATAGTGAAACTGCTGGGATCCAAAAAGAAAAAGGTTTTATAAGTAGTCAGAAAAAGAATCACGCCCTTAAAGGGGCAACATTACGCTAATTTTCCAACAGAAACAATGAAAGTCAGAGGGCAGTGGGATGATATTTTTAAAGTGCTGAAAGAAAATAACTCCAGTTCAGAATACAGTTGACCTCTGAACAACATGTGCTTGAACTGCACAGGTCCACTTTTACCCAGATTTTTCCCCATAAATACATACTACAGTACTACACAATCCACAGTTGGCTGAATCTGCAGATGTGAAACTGTGGATACAGAGGGCCCACTGTAGTTATATCTGGATATTCCACTGCGGGGAGGGTCAGCATCCCTAACCCCCAAGTTGTTCAAGGGTCAAGTGTACTATGTTTAGTGAAAATATCTTTCAAAAAATGAAAGTGAAATAAAAGATATTTTA
The DNA here is from genome assembly GCF_000442215.2 of Lipotes vexillifer. Taxonomy (NCBI): domain Eukaryota; kingdom Metazoa; phylum Chordata; class Mammalia; order Artiodactyla; family Lipotidae; genus Lipotes; species Lipotes vexillifer. Next base: position 424,761 of record NW_006783618.1, read on the forward strand.
AGTCAAGCAAAATTTGAGAGAATCCATTAATAGAAGATACACTAACACCCCCTCCTCTTTATCTCCCCCCCACACCCTGTCTCTCTAAAGGAAGTTATTTGGGCAGAAGGAAAAAGATTCCAGGTGGAAGTGTGGTAAAGCAGGAAGAAATGAGGAGTGCTATAGTATAAATATGTGGGAAATTTAAATGTCCAGGAAGTGTTAAGAGGGACTGATTCAAAGTAGACTCTAATGAGTCAAAGGTATATGCTGGAATCCCTAAGATAACTGTTAAAAAGAGTATTAGGAGTGAAACGGTATAATAAAAAATACTTTAATCCCAAAGAAAGAAAGTAGAAAAAAATGAACACAGAAAAGATGGGGAAAATGGAGAAAAGGGTAGGAACAAATATTCCAATTATTTTAAAACAAACAAAAAATGCTAGACTGGATTTAGGGGGGAAGAAAGCCAACAAGTATATACTACTTACGAGAAACATACCTTCAATGAGGACACAGAGAAGTTGAAAGTAAAAGGATGGAAAAAGATCATGCAAACACTACAAAAGAGCTGATGTGGCCATTTTAATATAAGTAAAAACAGACTAAGGCTGGTTAGAAGCAGAACTAGAGAGTAAATGGAATAATCAAAACAATTATCATTTAGTTCATAATTCTAAATTTCTATGTATCCTAATTACATATACTAAATACATATACAATACAAACTGATAGACCTAAAGGAAAAAAGAGAAACCCACAATTATAGGGGGAGAATTCAACACACTCCTCTTGGTATTTGACAGAACATGCAGACTTAAAAAAAAAAATCAGCA
>NW_006783618.1:425585-497984 GCF_000442215.2 Lipotes vexillifer
ACACAGAATGCTGTGCCCAACAACTGCAGAATATACATTTTTATAAAATGAAGGTAGTAATATGTATGTAATTTGCCATAAACTAGTCAATAAAGGTCTCAACAAATAGCACAAATTGAAATCACAGAGTATGGTTTCTGACCACACTGGAATGAAACTAGGAAGCAGTAACAGAAGAGTAACCAGAAAATCTTCCAATGTTTGAAAATCAGGCAACACATAAATAACTGATGAGTCAAAGAAGAAATCACAAATGGAAAACCATATATTTTGAAGTGAATGATAATGAAAACAGGACATATCAAAATTTGTGGAATGCAGCTACAGCATCTGTTATGGACTGAATGTTTGTGTCCTCCCCAAAATTACTTTTGAGGCCCTAATCCCCAGTGTGGCTGTCTGTGAACATGGGGCCACATCTGAGGAAGTAATTAAAGTTAGATGAGGTCCTGAGGATGAGCCCCTGACACAGTAGGATTGGTGTGCTTATAAGAAGAGACACCAGAGAGCTTGCTGTTGCTCTCTATACCTCTCTGTGTGTGCATGTATCAAGGAAAGGCCATGTGAGGACGTACTGAGAAGGTTATGCAAGCATGTAAGCCAGTAAAGGATTCCTCACCAGAAACCAAATATGCTGACATCCTGATCTTGGACTTCCAGCCTCCAGAACTATGAGAAAATTAAATTCTGCTGCTTAAGCTGCCCAGTCTGTAGATAGTATTTTGTTATGGCAGCCTGAGCAGATTAATACAGCACACATCTCATGGAGCTAGAAAAATAACAAATAAAACCTAAAGGAAGTTGGAAGAATAAAATAAAGAGGAGAAAGCAATGAAACAAAAAGCAGATACGGGTTTCCCTGGTGGCGCAGTGGTTGAGAGTCCGCCTGCCGATGCAGGGGGGGACACGGGTTCGTGCCCCGGTCCGGGAAGATCCCACATGCCGCGGAGCGGCTGGGCCCGTGAGCCGTGGCCGCTGAGCCTGTGCATCCGGAGCCTGTGCTCCGCAACGGGAGAGGCCACAGCAGTGAGAGACCCACGTACCGCAAAAACCAACAAACAAAAAGCAGATACTCAACGAGGACTCTGGGAAGACGGTAGAAGTTGTCTGATGTAACTATTTTGGAACTCTAGAGTCTGTTGAAGGCTTGTAACTTCCAGGTGAAGACTGGGAGGCTAAATTGCTGTTAATTTCAGCATAGTAGCAGCTACCCGTTCTCAACCCTGCCACATAGCAGGCAACTGTGTAAATGTTCCTGGAGCAGCCTGCACACAGCTTGCAGGAGCCAGGGTGGCAAAAAGGACTCAGCCCTCCAAATACTGGGGATCTGTGTTCTGATTGCTGATTGCTGCTCCTATTCACAGAGGTTGCTGACAAAGGGGCAGCAACCACTGTTGTTGCACCTCCCAGCTTGTTGTAAGCCCCTCCTGCTCTGGCTGAAGTGACTTCCATGAGATTTTAAAGGAAGATGTGGAGAAAATCAAGAAAATGATATATGAAGAAAATGGAAGTATCAATAGAGACAGAAAACCTAAGAAGAAACAAAAAAGAAATTCTGGAACTGAAAAGTACAAGTGAAATGAAAAAAAAAATTACTAGAGGGATTCAAAGGCAGATTTGAGCAGCGAGAAGAAAGAATCAATGAACTTGAAAGACAGAACAATGGAAATTATCAAGGCTGAAAGAAAAAGTACTGAAGAAAACTGAACAGAGCCCAAGGGAGCTGTTGGACATAACACCACCAAAGGACCAACATATACACTGTGGGAGTCCCAGGAGAGAGAGAGAGAAAGGGGCAGAGAATATCTGAAGAAATAAGGGCCAAAAACTTCCCAAAATGATTAATATAAACATCTAAGAAGTTCATTAGACTCCAAGGAAAAGGAACTCAAAGAGACCCACATTTTCAAAAGACAAAGATAAAGAAAGATGCAAAACATCACGTACGAGGGATCCTCAATAAGATTATGAGCAGACTTCTCATCAGAAGTTTTAGAGGCCTGAAGACAGTGGGCTGATATATTCAAAGTGCTAAAAGAAAAAAAAGCTGTCAACCAAGAATCCTACACAGGCATACCTTGTTTTACTGCACTTCACAGATGGTGTTTTTTTACAAATTGAAGATCTGTGGCAACCCTGTATCAAGCAAGTCTGCTGGCACCATTTTTCCAACAGCATTTGCTCACTTCAAGTCTCTGCGTCACACTTTGATAATTCTCAGAATATTTCAAGTTTTTTCATTATTATATTTGTTACAGTGATCTGTGATCAGTGATCTCTGATTTTACTCTTGTAAAAATATTATGACTTGCTGAAGGCCTGGGTGACGGTTAGCATTTTTTAGCAATAAAGTATTTTTAAATTAAGGTATGTATATATATATTTTTAGACATAAGGCTACTGCACACTTAAAACCACAATATCTCTGAGGTATGCCTGTATCTGGTAAAACTGTCTTTCAAAAGTGAGGGAGAGGGGCTTCCCTGGTGGCGCAGTGGTTGAGAGTCCGCCTGCCGATGCAGGGGACACGGGTTCGTGCCCCGGTCCGGGAAGATCCCACATGCCGTGGAGTGGCTGGACCTGTGAGCCATGGCCACTGAGCCTGCGCGTCCCGAGCCTGTGCTCTGCAACGGGAGAGACCGCAACAGTGAGAGGCCCATGTATCGCCAAAAAAAAAAAGGTGAGGGAGAAATCAAGACATTCCCAGATAAACAAAAGCTGAGGGAGTACGTGACCACTAGACCTGCCCTGAAAGAAATGCTCAAGTGAGTCCTGCAGGGTGAAATGAAGACACTAGACAGTAATTTCAAGCTGTATGGAGAAATAAAGACTTTAATAAGGGTAAGTACATGGAGAATTATAAAAGCTAGTACTATTGTAACAATGGTTTGTAACTGTACCTTCTGGTTTTGTCCACATGATTTAAGACAGCAATACATTTGAAGGGAAAGTGTAAAAGCCACTATTACTGTAACTTTGGTTTGTAACTCCAAATCTCTTTTTCTGCATAATTTAGGAAACTAATGCATTTAAAAGAACTAGTTCATAAACTCGTTTAAAAGAACTAGGGGCACACAATGTGTAAAGATGTAATCTTGTGATCAACAACCAAAATGGGTGTGGTGGAGCTGTAAAGGAGAAGAGCTTTTGTATGCTATTGAAGTTAAGCCCGCATAAATTCAAATTATAGTGTTATAACTTTGGGATGTTAAATGTAATCCCTATGGTAACCACAAAGAAAATATCTATAGAATATACACAAAAGGAAATGTGAAAGGGACTTAAACACTTCACCACAAAAACCCAACTAAACACTGAAGACAGTAATGCAGGAAATAAGCAACAAAAAACTACAGGGCATACAGAAACCAAATAGCACAATGACAGAAGTCTCTCCTTATCAGTAATTGCTTTAAATATAAATGAGTTAAACTCTCCAATCAAAAGACAGAGACTGGCAGACTGGATTAAAACACATGATCCAATTATATGCTGTCTATAAGAGACTCTGATATTATACTAATATCAGAAACAATAGACTTTAAGTCAAAAAATGTTACAAGAGACAAAGAACATTATATACACTAGAAGATTTAAAACTTATAAACATTTATACACCAAATGACAGTAAAATATATGAAGTAAAACCTGACAGAACTAAAGGGAGAAACAGACAGCTCTACAATAACAGCTGGAGATTTCAATACACCACTCATAATAACGGACAGAACAAGAGGACAGAAGATAAGTAAAGAAACAGAGGACTTGGGCTTCCCTGGTGGCGCAGTAGTTAAGAATCTGCCTGCTAATGCAGGGGACACGGGTTCAAGCCCTGGTCCGGGAAGATCCCACATGCAGTGGAGCAACTAAGTCTGTGCGCCACAACTACTGAGCCTGCACTCTAGAGCCTGTGTGCCACAACTACTGAAGCCTGTGTGCCTAGAGCCCATGCTCCACAACAAAAGAAGCCACTGCAATGAGAAGCATGCGCACTGCAACGAAGAGTAGCCCCCGCTCACCGAAACTAGAGGAAGCCTGTGCACAGCAATGACAACTCAACGCAGCCAAAAATAAACAAATAAAATAAATTAGAAAAAAAAATCTGAATAGACCTATAACTAGTAAGGAGATTGAATCAGTAATCAAAAAATCTCCCAACAACAACAAAAAAAGCCCTAGACCTGACAGCTTTGCTGGTGAATTCTACCAAACAGTTAATGACAAATTAATACCAAATCTTCTCAAACTTCTCCAAAATTGAAGAGGGAACCCATTCCATGAGGCCAGCATAACCATGATACAAAGCCAGACAAAGACATTACAAGAAAAGAAAACTACAGACCAATATCCCTTATGAACACTGATGCAAAAGTCCTCAATAGAATGCTAGCAAAAAGAATTCAGCAGCATATTTAAAAGATTATATACAATGAATTACCAAGTGGGATTTATACCTAGAATACAAGAATGGTTAAATATATGAAAATTGATCAATATAATACACCGCATCAACAAAGAAAAAAATACACGATCATCTCATTGATGCAGAAAAAGCATCTGAAAAAACTTAACACCCTTTTACAATAAAAATACTCAACAAAACAGATAGAAGGAATGTACCTCAACATAGTAAAAGCCATATATGAAAAACCCATAGCCAACACCATACTCAATGGTGAAAGACTGAAAGCTTTTCATGTAAGATCAGAAACAAGGCAAGGATGCCCACTTTAACCATTTCTGTTCAGCACAGTACTGGAAGTTCTAGCCAAATCAATTACACAAGAAAAAGAAATAAAAGACATCCCAATTGGAAAGGAAGAAGTAAAATTATCTCCGTTTTTTCAGATGATGCGATCTTAGATGTAGAATACCCTAAAGACTCAACAAAAAAGCTGTTAGAACTAATAAATCAACTCAGCGAGGTAGCAGGATACAAAGTCAACACACAAAAATCAGTTGCATTTCTATACATGAACAATAAACACTTGGAAACGAAATTTCAGAAACAATTCCATTCGTAATGGCATCAAAAAGAAGAAAATACTTAGGAATTAACTTAACCAAAGAGGTGAAAGACTTGTACAATAAAAATTACAGGGCTTCCTTGGCGGCGCAGTGGTTAAGAATCTGCCTGCCAATGCAGGGGACACGGGTTCGAGCCCTGGTCCGGGAAGATCCCACATGCCGCAGAGCAACTAAGGCCGTGCGCCACAACTACTGAGCCTGTGCTCTAGAGCCTGCGATCCACAACTTCTGAGCCCACGTGCCACAACTACTGAAGCCCATGCGCCTAGAGCCGGTGCTCCGCAACAAAAGAAGCCACCACAATAAGAAGCCCACGCACCGCAACGAAGAGTAGTCCCCGCTTGCCGCAACTAGAGAAAGCCCGTGTGCAGCAACAAAGACCCAGTGCAGCCAAAAATAAATAAGTAAAATAAATAAATTTTTTTTAAAAATTACAAAACACCACTGAAAGAGATTAAAGAAGACAAATAAACAGAAACACATTCCATGTTCATAGATTGGAAGACTTAATATTGTTAAGATGTTAGTACTACCCAAAGTGACCTACATATTAAATGCAATCCCTATTGAAATCCCAGTGACATTTTTTGCACAAATAGAAAAACTCCGGACTTCCCTGGCGGTCCAGTAGGTAAGACTCTGCCTTCCAATGCAGTGGGTGCGGGTTCAATCCCTGGTTAGAGAGCTAAGATCCCACATGCCTCACGGCCAAAAAAAAAAAAAAAAAAAAAACCCAAAACATAAAACAGAAGCAATATTGTAACAAATTCAATAGACTTTAAAAATGGTCCAGGGACTTCCCTGGTGGTGCAGTGGTTAAGTATCGCCTGCCAATGCAGGGAACACGGGTTTGAGCCCTGGTCTGGGAAGATCCCACATGCCGCAGAGCAACTAAGCCCGTGCGCCACAACTACTGAGCCTGCGCTTTAGAGCCCGTGAGCCGCAACTACTGAAGCCCGCGCGCCTAGAGCCCGAGCTCCGCAACAAGAGAAGCCACCGCAATGAGAAGCCCGCACACTGCAACGAAGAATAGCCCCCACTCGCAGCAACTAGAGAAAGCCTGCATGCAGCAACGAAGACCCAATGCAGCCAAAAATAAATAAATTAAATAAAATAAATTAAAAAAATAAAGAGTGTGGTGTTGGCATAAAGACAGACATATAGACTGATGGAATAGAGTGGAAAGCATAGAAGTATCAACAAATCTTCACATATATGGTCAAATGATTGCTGCCGACCTTTTCGTTGTTTTTTGTTTTTGGCCACACTGTGAAAGTGTCCCGGTTGGCTTTTTAAAAAATTTCTTTTAGGGACTTCCCTGGTGGTCCAGTGGTTAAGACTCCATGCTTCCAATGCTGGGGGCCCGGGTTCAATCCCTGGTCAGGGAACTAAATCCCATGTGCCACAACTAAGACCCAGTGCAGCCAAACAAATAAATATTTAAAAAACAAAAAACAAAACCCAACCAAAATTGCTTCTTTGAAAAGATTAATAAAATTGATGAGCCCCAGCAAGACTGATCTATGTACATATACACAGAGAAAATAATGGAAAGAAACAGTCCAAAACATGATAATTTTTACATAATGGAAATACAGGTCAATTTTAATTTTATTCTTTATACTCTTCAGGGTTTTCTAAATTTTCTATAAATAAGTTGTTTAAAAGTATCAACTCTACTGTATGAAATATAATTTTAGTAAACTTACCTGGCAGCCAGAGAATAAATGGCATTGGCAGATGCAGAAGGTTTGATTTTGGGATGCTCACACTCTGGACCTGCTAATGGGCTGCTATTCATATTCTGGAAAGAAAAGTGTTAAAAAAAAAAAAAGAACCTTCTTAATACAGCTAAGTATCTCCTCTTACTTATTTAATCTATTCAAAATAACAAGAACAATCATACAGACACAGACCTCACCCCCAATGCCATGCTTAAGGATTATTATGTGTGACAAAAGTATAGTTCAAAGTTCAAATGTAAGGGTTAGGGAGACAGTTCTAGGAAATGGGTTTTTTTTGTTTGTTTTAATCCTAGAAAGATCTGAGGAAACTGGCTGTCTGCACAAATACCATTCTAGCTTAAAAAATCTATACATCTTTCTATACTGATGCCACCAGAAAGTCAAACCTAATTCACTCTCACTAATTACACTGCCTACCACATAAATGCCACTTAAACACTAAGTTACCCTCCCCTTTCCCTTTCAACGAAGAAATACATAGTTCATTTAAGGACCACAGGATTTCTTAACTTCACCCTCCAATTCCATCTTTTTCTTGGATTTCTAACTACCTACTGGACAATTCTTCCTTCAATGGCTCATCTCAAATTCAACTTGTCTGTCACTAGTTAGCCAGGTTCAAAACCTCTGGGGTGTGTGCATGTGTATATGTGTGTGTATGCGATTTTTCATCCTTTTTTCCACCCACTGACTGCTTTCAAGCCTTTCTGGGTCTTTGTTTCATGCTCCCTAAAGTCTCGACCTAAACCAGCTCCCCCTCCTGCTCCTCGACCAGGATTCTTCCCCTTGTTTACCCAGTACCAGCTATATGAGACCCCTTTGTTATTCCTCAAATAGACTCTCCCAAACTCACTTGCTTTTCCCTCATCCCCCGTTGCTCCAGGTCACTCCCCACACTACTCCAGGTCTTTGCTGAGAATTGTACCCCATCCCTACATGTACCTGCCCCATCCCAACTTGCCCTATACCCTGTTTTTACCCTATTTTTATCCACAGCATTCGCCGGCATCCACTATCTTACATGTTTTGTAACGTATCTTGTTCATTTTCCATCTTTCCTCCGGTGGAATGTTAACTTTGTGAAGGCAAACTTTTTTGCTCAGTGCATAAACGAACCAACAAAAGAAGGAATATACCTCTCCCACCCCCGGTTCTAGACCCATTATCTCATGCTTATCCAATGAACTGCTAACCTCCCTTTTTTCAATCTATTCTCTTTCCAATCCATCCTGCATACTATTCCTAGATTCCTCTCTTTAAACCATCATTTTGGTCATGTCACTCCACTAATTTAATCTTCACGTACTCTTCATTTGTACCAAATAAATTCCAATTCTTTTGGGAGGGGGTATACAAAGTGCTCTAATCTAGCAGCAATGCTCCTTTCTAGCCCCTTTTCCTACTCTGATACCCAAAATTTCTGTTTTTCTCAAATTAAACTGCCTCTTATCCCACAATACATCTTGAGCATTTCTGTCATTGTAGGTCTATTTTAAAACTGTATCCACTTTGGAAAGAATACTTCACATTCAGATGCCACTCTTCCCATAAGCCCTCATGATTGTTCTATCTAGAAATAATCTCTCTTCTATCTAGAAAATCTCTCTTTTCTTTAAAACTGAAGTGTTTTCTATTTATACTACTCATGGCATACACACCCAGAAACACATTTATTGCATTAACCAACATATTAACATATACACTTCTTGAGGGTAGGGATTAATATTATCCTTGAATCCTGTACAAAACATACCACAGAACTGACCCATTCAATGTCATCCACGAATGTTTGTTATTAAGATAAATAATTTCAAAATCAGGACTCACCATGGAGGTATCCAGACTGAATGTGCTTCCAAGCCTAGGCACATCGGTTCTGGGTTCCATTTGTGAGGGTAAGGAAAATGGAAGTGAGTGCCGGTTGGTTAATTCTCTCCCTGTCCAGGGGTCACTAGGGTTTGGCGCAACTACTGGTACTTTGGGGATTGGCCGAGGCAGCCATGATGCTTCTCCAGCGCGGCCAGAGGGGACAGGGGGCAGTTTGTCTCTGGACGGACAGTCTCCTGGTGTACATGGCAAGGGGCGTCTCTGAGGCCGTGTTTCTGCTCCACCAGAATATGGCCGGTCTGGAGGGGGTGGTGGTGGAAGATCTCGAAGAGTGGGAGGTATTGGTAATGGTTTGTCCTTATGAAGGGAGCCAGAAGGAGCCTGTGGAAGCATGATGGAAGCAATCAATCAAACCGCACTAACACACAACAAAGAATCAGAAAATGTAGAAATGGATAATGCTTTACCTTAGAAGCAGTTCCAAGACCAGAAGCACTTGAAGGAATAGATATTCGCTGTTGTAGAAGGTCAAGCCGTGGTGGCACTGGGGGAAGGGAAGCTTGTGGGGCCATGGAGAATGGAGAAGGAGGTCGTTCCACCTAACACACAAAAAATTTCCTAATAGGTTATTCTTGTCTGGAGGAATGGCATCTCTCAACTCCTCTGAAAGATGTACACAGCAAGTACTACATGAACACAGAATATACCAATGAGCCTGACTTTGGCTTAAGGTAGTGCTTCCTGAATTATTTCTATGTCACCAGAAGAGGGCGCTCTCAATCACGGAAATACCATGCAGATGCAAGCTACAGGCAAAATGTAATATCTAGACAAGGCTGTGCTACATGAAAAGCTTCCTAGCTTATAATTTTAGAAAACTTTACAATTTCCCATATTTTCCTTTTCAGAAAAAGAAAAAATCTTTCCAAGATTAAAAACAGAAAACCATATTAAAAGAAAGGGGCATAGATTAACCTCTCAACAAATCACCTAGGAAAATAATGATTAAGGGGCAGAATGAGGAAAGAAATCAAAGTTAATAAATTCTCCATGGGTTATTGTGACTAAAAGAAAAAAAGAGATTTATAAGAGAAAATGATCAATGGTATTACTAAAAAGCATCTTTAGTTCTTCCAAAGAAATGTTATTTCAATTCAGTAATTAAAAGGGATAATTTTTTTTTGTCAATTTGTATTCTAAAAATTGAGGTGCCAAATCAAAAGAAACAAATAAACGTATAAACTTTTCCATTTCCCTGCCTACAGCAGGGTGATGAGTAGCTGATAAGCTTGTCCAAGTAAGCTGTCAAGAGATAAACAAGAATTTATACAAAATACTAATTCACATTTGCATTCCCTAAAAGCAAAATAGATGGAAAATAGGCAAATATGTATTACAAGCACTTACGTAAGGTGACAGAGAAACAACCATCCCCATACTGAGTCCTATCATTAACGCTGGGAGGTGAATGAGGGAAAAAAAGGCTGCATCATCAGCTACTTGCTTTTACTCATGCTTAAGAAAACGGGCTCCATGTCAATGCAGCATGAGCAGCTAAACACCTCAAGCGTTAAGGAAGTGAAAAGTTATTAGTCAAACTAACTCTCACTTCATCATCAATATCTAGTCACTGTATCTTGTTGATTTTTCCATAAAATAATCTCATATCTATATCTTCCTTTTCATTCTACTTACCAACCTCAGACCTGATTTATTAAAACCCCCTTCTAGTGATTCTCCCAACTTCTAGATTCTTATCTCACCAAATCATTTTGCTCACCATTACCAGCTTAACCATCCTTAAATACTCACTAGTTCAAAAACCATTCATCAGTAACTTCCACTTTCCCACGTCACAAAATGTCACTTTCCTGCCTCGCTTTCTCAAGTCTAATTTGATCTCCCTAACCAACAGCATTTTCCATAATGCCCTGTGTTGGAATTCCTACCTCCCTAACTTTGTTCAAGTTGTTTCTCAATTTGGAAGGCCCTCTCTGCCTATTTTGATCCCTCCCACCATCCATCCCTCCTTCTCATTCCTAAAGGGCAGAGGATTGAGCTAATCATATTCTTCAATTCATGTTTCAATAGCATAACCGACCCATGAGATGTTCTTTCATCTCAACATACAACAAAGTTCCAGAAAAGGATAAAAGCACATACGGGGATGAAATTATCAAAGAAATAATACAAGAATATTTCTAAGACCTAAGGGACATAAATATCCATATAGAAAGCGTTCACTGCATAGCTAGCCCAAAGAAAGAAAAGAAAACTAATAACCAATCAACCAACCAACAAAACACTTAAATTTTCAGGGAATCAAGGATAAGGAAAATATCCTAAAGGCTTCTGAGGATAGAGGGAAAGGCGGTACTAAAGAGCAAAAATACACTAGAAACTAGAAGTCACTGAGGCTGTAACAATTCATAGAGCTAAATTTCTTTTTCAACCTAGAATTCTGTACCTAGTCAGTTTGAGGGTTGAATAGAGACATTTTAAGATATCAAACGTCTCAAAAATTTCACCTCTCACCTTTTCACAGAAAGCTATTTTGAGAGCATACTCCACCCAAACAAGGAAGTTAAAGCAAGAAACACAAAAACATGGGAGTTAAGAAACAGGCACTCCAACACAAAGAAGAGGCAATGAAGTCCCACAATGATGGTGAGGGGAGACACCTCAGGGTGACATGGAATGCAGCACACCCAGCGAAAAACCAGTCCAGACTGGAGCCAAAACATGGTAGACTCTCATATATTAGTATACTATATTACATAATATCTACTATATTAATATGCTAATAGAATTTACTCCACAGAAAATCACATCAAGAGGATGTTTGGTAAGATGTGGTAGTGACAGGTACAAACTGAACACTAAGGAAATAAAAGCAAATCAATTATTTCAGAAAAGCAGAAGGTTGTAAAAGAAAGCAAAAGTAATTATCAACACATTATAGTATATTACTCGATTCAATAGGGAGCAAAAATCACTTAAACACTGAATACTGACAGAACCAAAAAACATTCAAATTAACTATAGTAGGAAGACAGGGAGTAGGAAGGAGGGAGATAAGACATTTAAATCCTTTTCTAAACATAACTAATATTGCAGAATCAAGAGAAAGCAGTATAGTATATGGTTAAGGAACAGCTTTAAGAACCGAAAAATCTGAATGGGACACAGGAGTTAGAGGGGGTAGAAGCAGGGAACTGACATTTCTGTAAGCCTTTTAGCAATTCTTTTAAACTTAAAAAAAAAAAATCCAAGTGCACTGATCACATGAAATTTTTTAAAAAGTAGACTCACTATTTTAAAAACAAATCAGGGACTTCCCTGGTGGCACAGTGGTTAAGAATCCGCCTGCCAATGCAGGGGACACGGGTTCGTGCCCTGGTCCAGGAAGATCCCACATGCCGCGGAGCAACTAAGCCCGTGTGCCACAACTACTGAGCCTGTGCTCTAGAGCCCACGAGCCACAACTACTGAGCCCACGTGCTGCAACTACTGAAGCCCGTGTGCCTAGAGCCCGTGCTCTGCAGCAAGAGAAGCCACCGCAATGAGAAGCCCGCGCACCGCAACAAAGAGTAGTCCCCACTCGCCGCAACTAGAGAAAGCCTGTGCACTGCAAGGAAGACCCGATGCAGCCAAAAATAATTTAAAAAAAACAAATCGAAACGAAACAAACAGCAAAAAGCAACAACAAGCTACTAGGATATGACGAAACAGGCACTCTCATAGTCTCATATACTTTGGGAGTGACTTTAAGACAAAAAATTGGGAACAAATTTTAATGTCTATCCAAAAAAAGTTAAGATATTTTTATTCCAGTATTTTATTCATACAAAGTAGATAATGAACTATAAGGTACAAAGAATAATAAAAGATGAAACACCCACGTAGAACCTACCATTCAGCTAAGAAATGAAACACCATGTGTCCCACCACTAATTATATGCCTCTCCTCTCTCAAAGAGTTTAAATGGACATACTCTAATCTAGCAATTCCACTATTAGAAATTTACCCTACAGACAGACTTGCAAAAGAATGTCCATATGTGTAAGCCTGGAAACAACAGGAATGTCCATTAAGAAGAAACTAAATGAATTACAGAATAGCCAAGTGCAAAACAATATATGAAGCTGTTTGTTTTTCAACTTGAATTTTTACAGTATGCATTTACTGCTTTTATTTAAATGAGTAAATTTAATCTCATTTATATATATTAGCTACAGAAAAAACTGTTAATTTTCTTCTTTCCTCTAAAGTCCTATAGCACTTAGACTGTGTACCCAACAATTTTGAATAATGTGCACTGTCTGGCTTGTATTAAATAGTGTTTCACCTGTATATATATTCTCTTCCCAAATAAAACTACTATCTCCTTTGGGGCCTTTGTCTTAGGTTTCTTATTCCACATAGCACTCAAGAGAGCTAAGTAACTAGCACAACAAACAGCTTGCAAAAGTAATATGTGTTAACTGTGAAAAATTCAAACATACCATAAAATGAAAGTCCTCTGATCCTGTAGCCTCAGAAATAATAGTAATGTGATGTGTAGTCATCCAATTTTCCCCCCATGCATGTTAAAATAATTCTTTTGCAACTAAATAATTTTAACAGAAATAAGGTGATATTATATATAATATACAGTTTTTTTTAAATTTAATACACATTGACAGCTTTCCACTTAAGTATATGTCAACTGAATTCACTCTGCAGAGCATTCTGTTATATGGACTGTAGTAGACAGAATAATGATCACGGTCCCCTCTCCCACAGGAAGATGTTCATGCCCTAAAACCTAGAATCTGCGAATCTGTTATCTTACTTGGCAAAAGGAACTTTGCTGATGTGATTAAGGATATAGATCTTGAGATAGGGGAATTATCCTGGATTATCCAAGTGGGCCCAATCTAGTCACATGAGTCCTTAAAAGTTGAGAACCTTCATGACTGAAGGAGGAGGAAAGGAGTCCAGGAGCCAAAGAATGTAGCTGGCCCCTAAAAAATACCGTCAGCTGACAACCAGCAAGGAAATGGGGATCTTAATTCTACGACTGGCAAGGAACTGAATTCTGCCAAACCCAACTGAGTAAGGAAGGCCGACTGTATTCATTGCACTGTGCCATTTTATATAAGGGACTTGGGCATCTGCATTTTTTTATCTGCTGGGGCTCCAGGACCCAATCCCCTGCGGATACTTTCTTTTGGTTTTTTTTTTTTTGGCCACACCACGTGGCATGCAGGATCTTAGTTCCCCGGCAAGGGATCGAACAGGTGCCCCCTGAAGCAGAAGCGTGGAGCCCTAACCACTGGACTGCCAGGGAATTCCCGGGAAATACTTTTAATATAATATGACAAGGTGATAAGTTCTATGGCAGACATATTCATAGCATCCCAGAAACACTTAGCCAGACCTAGATTATTTGTGGGTCTGGGCGTGGGGGAAACAGGATAGAGTATGGAAAGGTTTCCTAGGAAATGAAAACTGAGCTAAATTACATAGAAACTATCAAGACAAAAGCATGGAGAAATTTTTAGTGGTTCAGCCTTGCTGGATTACAAAATACAAAGTGGAAAGGATCACCAGGGCAAAGTGCCTAGAAAAGAGAATGGACTTATTAATCCATTAAGTAATGAGACGTCATTAAAGAGTGTGAGGCAAAGGAATGAGGTAGTCAAGGTATGTGCTGTAGATCAATGACTCTGGAAGCGGGGCGAACAGATGATTATAAGAGCCTGAAATAAGGCAGTGACACTGAGGACAGAAAGGAAAAGATACACTGGATACAATCACTTAAGAGATGGAATCCATCCTTTCAACATTTACTGAGCACCTACTATGTGCCAGGCAGTCAGGTGCTGGTATAAAAGAAAGCTTCTTTTGTACAAAAAAATGTCTCCTATGAAGTTATAACAGTCCAAACTAGAGAACTGACAGCATATTAGAACCTCTGTTTGCCCTATATTTATTAAAATCTTCAATGACTGCCTTACTTCTAATTAGTGAAAAATCCCTGTTTTACCCTACCACTGACGTAACAGAACTTGGTCACATCCTTTCTTAGCCTTTATCTTTCCCATCTTTACTAGGACCTTTCTAGTTTTAGTTTCTGTATGGTACCTCCTATCACCCTCCAATCACTGTAGTTGCCATTTATTTGGTTGTTAACGGTGCCTCATTTCTCCTGCCCAAACCTAACTTTCCAATGCCAAGACTCCGTTAGAAAAAAAGACAAGGAGAAAATATTCTATTCACAGTAGCAAAATGGGTCCAATTCTTTTACTCACCCCTCATTTTCTCCACCAAGCTATCTGAATAGAGCCCAGTTCTAGCATACAGAAAATAAGAGCATGGGCCTTGAAGCCGGAATGTCTGGCCACAGATTCTGGTTCGACTTACTAGCTGTGTGACCTTCAGCAAATTCCTTAACCTCACTGTGCCTTGGTTTCTCCCACTGCTAAATGAGGAGAACAGTAATATCTACTCATAGGGTTACATGAATATGTATCAGTATAAGATTATGAGTTAAAAGAAGTAAAGTACTTAGCATCATTTTTTCTCGCACAGTAAATGTTCAATAAATATTAGCTATTGTCACTCCTTGTATTTTGGATGTCATTAAGTGCTCTATTGCTTTAGGACACAACTGATAATGGATTTTGCCACAGTCTCTTAAACTGAAGCTTACCTTGGCACCAGCCAATTCCTTCATCATGAAGAGAGAATCATCAGCTCGTTCATCGTCATCATCATCATAATTTGGGGAGGGAGCTCCCTCTGCTCCTTGCCTCAGCAGGCTGCCACTTCCTCTAGGATCAAAGGGATCAACCACAATGGGCTCAGTACCTTTAATTTCACATCGGCAGAAGGGACAGCCCTGGCCTTCTGATTCCTGCAAAGGAAACAGGAGATGGTAACAGACACATGTGAAAGTTCTTAAAATATTTGTCCACTAAAAATACATTTCCTAGAAACGAAAAAAGAATCAAAAGTTTAGAACCTACCCCACAAACCAGGCCATTCTTTATATCCATAAAGGATATATACAATCCCCAATTCTTCATTGTCATTACTTAGCTGAGAAAAAAGCATGATTTGGATCCATACCTGCCAGGATGTTAGACAGGATGTGCACATGAGGTGTCCACAGGGCTCAATCTTTACATCTTTATCATTTTCAGCACATATTTTACACAGTTGGAATGTGGAGCCCATCTCACAGTATAATTCATATTGTTCCTTTGATTAAAAAGAAATGAAGAGATAATTCAGCCTACTGCAAATATTTGTTGAATGAATGACTGCAACTGTAAATGCTAAAAACAGGAAAATTGAAAACTGTTACTTTTAATACTTATTTTGCTTGTATGAAAGTGTCACAACAGTGTTCAATTAAAACAGAAAGCACCTAGTCTTGGTCCTTTTTTTTGGCCGCACCCTGCAGCATGTGGGATCTTAGTTCCCAGACCAGGGATTGAATCTGTGCCCCCTGCAATGGAAGCACGGAGTCTTAACCACTGGACCACCAGAGAAGTCCTTTGGCCCTATTTTAAGAAGCACAGTTTAAAAGAAACCACAGAGGACTTTCCTGGTCTCGCAGTGGTTAAGAATCTGCCTGCCAATGCAGGGGACACAAGTTCGAGCCCTGGTCCGGGAAAATCCCACATGCCGTGGAGCAACTAAGCCCGTGCACCACAACTACTGAGCCTGTGCTCTAGAGTCAGCAAGCCACAGCTACTGAAGCCCACGTGCCTAGAGCCCGTGCTCTGCAACCAAGAGAAGCCACTGCAATGAGAAGCCCGCACACAGCAATGAACAGTAGCCCCCGCTCGCTGCAACAAAGACCCAACGCAGGCAAAAAAAAATTAAAATAAATAAATTTATCTAAAAAAAGGAAAAGAAGCCACACACACCTAAATTCACTAATCTAGTCAATGGTTTAATATTTAAGTGTTCCAATCACTTAATATAATTCTACTGTCAGTTCTGTAAAGTATTATACAAAAGCTCAGCTCTAGTAATATGGTTATAATTTAAAACAAAGTTCACCTGGGTCACTTTGATGTGGTCTTGGGGAGTTGGTTCACATAAGCCTGTCAGGTCTGGATTCTACTGAGCCTCTAGAGTCAGCAAGCCACAGCTACTGAAGCCCACGTGCCTAGAGCCCGTGCTCTGCAACCAAGAGAAGCCACTGCAATGAGAAGCCCGCACACAGCAATGAACAGTAGCCCCCGCTCGCTGCAACAAAGACCCAACGCAGGCAAAAAAAAATTAAAATAAATAAATTTATCTAAAAAAAGGAAAAGAAGCCACACACACCTAAATTCACTAATCTAGTCAATGGTTTAATATTTAAGTGTTCCAATCACTTAATATAATTCTACTGTCAGTTCTGTAAAGTATTATACAAAAGCTCAGCTCTAGTAATATGGTTATAATTTAAAACAAAGTTCACCTGGGTCACTTTGATGTGGTCTTGGGGAGTTGGTTCACATAAGCCTGTCAGGTCTGGATTCTGATTCCGTCCATCAGGAAACAAATAGCTATAAAAAGAGTAACCAATCTTGGGGTTCTACTGAAGCCAATTTATCACTGCTTACTAATACAGACACATGTTGTCTAGGAATTCTCTCATATTCTAAAAGGGCAATTTTGCATAAGTGCAAAGATAAATTTTACTAGTACTTCAAAAAAATTAAATAACACAGATCAGTTCCAAGAAGATACTCTCCAAACACTGATATTCTTTCTCTGTTTTAATCAAGGGGTTGACAAACTTTTTTTGTAAAGTACCAGAGAGTAAATATTTCAGGCTGTGCAAGCCGCCTAAGTCTGTGCCACATATTCTTCTTTGGTTGTTTTTTTAACAACACTTTAAAAAGGAAAAACTATCTTAGATGCAGGCTGTACCAAAACACCTAGTCTGTGGGCCGCAGTTTACCAACTCCTATTTTAATCTGTGGATGGCCACAAAGTGTAAATTCTTAATTTAAATGACATTTGCTTTGACCAAAGACCTGAAATACCTTTGTTTACAGGTTTAACACAGAGAGACGCTAATTTAACGACTGGACCGCCAGAGAAGTCTGTTAATTTAAAAGAAATGTAACAAGAAGCAAATTAAGCCACTGAGATCAACTACCAGGAAGCTTGGAGCATCCACTGCTCTGACATCTGGGGAAGTACCCCTTTCAGCTCCAATGCTACTGTAGAAGTTGATGCATAATGGGAAATGGATTTTCCTAATCACTTTCAAACACAAGTCGTTTTCTGACACCTGGTCAACTGTTAGTATTTTTAGTGCTTGCCAACTGATCATCAATTTGAATTCCAAAAGGAATGGCAATTCTGGAATAAATAAGAACTTAGTCATCAATATTAGCAGAGGTTACAAAAGCCCATAGCCTGAAGAAATGCTGCTGAATCAAAACGAAGTTAGGATGAAGGCAGATGAAGGCCACTGAGCGTGCTGCCATCAGGAACATCTAATCATTCTAATGTTGGCTAGTCGAATAACAGGTAACGTTTTCTGCTAATCGGCATATTTTAAAATCTAGTATAGATTTGAAAATAAATTAACATTTAGAAAGAAAGAAAAGATAAAATTTACTCAGGGTAACTAGTGACGTAGTAGAGAAAACTAATTTCACTCAAGGAAAATCCTTCCAAAATAAAAACAGAAGAGTCCCCTGAACCTGAAAATCCAAGCAATATAACCTGTCAATATGTGTGCTGAATCTATCTGTAGAAGAAACCTGGACTAAAGTCATTAATGATGCAGTTTTACAGCCCCTAAGTTCCTAGACTCTAGCAGATGGTAAACAGTATGTACTTACAAGCCTTCCCTGAAGCCATCAATCAGTGCTTGGAAGAGAGGTTTATTGTGAGGGATTGTCTGGAGAATGTTCCCATCAGCAGTGACATACCCAATAGCCCACTGACCCAGACGAGTACAGCTCAGCCGGAAAATGTAACTGAGAACAGAGAGAAACAAAATCTTTAATGTACATACTTGCATTAGGGTGGAAAGACAAGACAGAGACAAAAATCAAAAGGACCATCAATAATAGATTCTTTAATGGCTTCAGACCAAAAGCAAAAGACATATAAGCTCAATTCTTAAGTGGCTTGAAAGCATTTATCAAATCATAGTATCTGAATACGTCAATTCCTCTGATAAACAGACATCAATCCTGCCGCAGAAATGTGGTCACTGGGGAACTAGTAAAAGATCATGTTTCCTCTATTTCAGCAAAGGTCACAGGAGAATAAAGTTCAGGTGAATAAACCTCTCTGCTGCATTGCACTGACCTGCCAGGTTTGTGAATGAATTTCTGGAGCCGAGCTTTCACTTCATCATATGTCAGGAAAGCCATGTAACCAGGATGAGTTACAGCAAGACTGTTCCAGTTCCTGAGCAAAGAAGACCAGGGCTAAGGAAACAAGAGATCAATCAGACCATTTGGCCCAAGACATACAACCAGCCTCAGAGCAATGAAGAACAAAAGGAAAAACAACCTGAATTCCCAATTATAAATTCTCCATTTAGTGTCACATATTTTCAATCATGTTGTTACTTTAAGGGAAGACAAACATGTTTGGGAAATAAGAACTCTGAAAAGCTAAGAAGAAAATTACACATGCTTATAAGGGAGAAACTTAATTATACAAAATGAAATTCAGAAAATTTCCAAGCAGCTCTAACCAAGAGTAGTGAGGCTAAACAACAAACAAAAACAGAGAAACAGGGCAAGGCCTAGATGTGCAAGTAAGAAATTTCAAATAAAGGTTTACACAAGGTGGCATATACACCCATTGTTTTTAGAAAGAGAAAGAAATGAGTTCTTTGTGGAGCATCAATACATCTTAATATTAACAATCAAGAATTTCAATACGATAGGAGAAAAAGTTGGAAACATACATAAATGTTCAATAACAGAACTCACTAAATATATTATACCCATCTTTAGGATGTTCTACAACCATTAAAATGATGCAAAGAAGAATATTTAATAATAGAGAAAGATTATAAATGTGAGGGGAATAAAGCAGATTATATAGTTATTCTTTTTACAAAAAAAATATGTATATATAAAATAGAGTAGTTTTAACCTTTTTTTTTTTTGGCTATAGTTTCTAGAATGAATAAAAATATTTTCATAATAGGCAAAATCCCAAATGTCCAAATGTTATTTTTTAAAAAGGTTTCTCTTCAGAAAAATAGCAATAACTAGTTTAGCCAACGTTTTAGTATCCTACCTGAAAGAGTCGTGTAAAGATGTCAAATTCAAACACTGAAATATAATCATTGCAGGTCAGATCAATAGTGGATTTCAGAGCCATGGCCTCCAGCCCAGAACTGATGGGATGTACTTCATGAAGGGCCTGTCTGAAGCTCTTCCAAGGTACTATTGTCCTAGGATGGGAGTCGGGGTAGGAGAGAAGGCACAGAGTGAGATAACAGATAATTTCAGGCATTGCTACATTCAAGGAAAAGAGAGCCACATTAAGCTCTCAATATCAATTTCAATTTTCTTAAAGAAGCTGAACTATATTTTACATTGAGAACAGAAAGGGCATAAATGATACATTTCTTAACTTTCTAATGAATAAATTAATAATAGAGACGTCTTTTTTTACTTTTCTTCGGCAGAATGCTACAAGTTCATTCCCTTTCTCATCTTTCTTCAGACATTTGTTCTATTAGAAAAGCATTGGAAAGAGAGATAAGATTATCCTTTTTGTATAACAGATGTAACCTGTGTCCAGATCTTTAGTAACTGAAAGCTTGTGTTTAACTTTTTAAAAGCACATAAAACACTCTGTGTTCTTTTGAGGAACCCACAGTATCAAGGACTTCACTAGAGGAATACAGGCTTAAGGTACAGGAAGAACAGAGTTCTGATAGAGATGAAGAAGAAATTATTTAACATAAGAATGATAAAACCCCAGATATGGCTAGCAAAAGATATTGTGGGATTTCTATTTCTCAAGATCTTAAAAAATAAAATAAAATCTCATTGCCTTTGAAAAGTTTATGTATTCACCTGCCTGAAAGTAAGAGAACAAGTGGTGTTTCAAACTCTTTTCTAATGTAGCTAGTTTTAAGTTAAAGGAACAAAGTTAAACTCATTCCCATTCTCTTCAACTAAGTTTTTAAAAATCACTAATTATTCTATATTTAATGTTTAAACATGATTTTTTTAAAATAAATCAAGCGTTTAACAAACTTCAAATCAATATGTAGTATATACCTGAAACTAACTTAATAGTGTGCGTCAACTATATTTCAATTAAAAAGAAAGAAAGCATTTAAAGAGAGATTTAAATTAGGATCTGTATATTCAACTGAAAAATTTTATTGTTTTCTACCTTTTCAGTTCTTTGAACCAAAATTTCAGAGGATATTCAAGAACATTTATATTAATACTTAGAAACATAAACTTGTCTCATAAATCTGTCTGTATAATGTAAGACTTCTGAATATCAAAAAGACAATATAACAAAGTGGAAAGACAAGCCGTAGACTAGGAGAAAATAATGTAAGTGACTAACAAAGAGTTAGTATCTTACAACAGGAAAAAGACAAACAACTCAATAGGAAAATGGACAAGTCAGGAATAGGAATAGGAAGGCGAGAATAAGAATCTTGATTGGTGACAAACGTGAAAAGGTGCTCAAGCTCCCTTGTCATTTAGGAATATAAAGCAAAATATGATACCAATTCATATCATCAGTGTTAGTCAAATTGCAGAGCTACTGGAACACGTGTACACTACTTATAGGAATATAAACTGGTACAACCACTGTGGAAAACAATTAGGCAATATTTGGCAAAGCAGAAGATGTGAAACCCCCTGACTCAGCAATTCCACTTCTAGGTATGTAACTATTGAGAAACTCTTGCATATGAAGACAAATACAATTTTGCTTTCTGAAGCACTGTTTTGCAATAGCAAATAGTTTGAAATGTAAATGTCCATTAACAGCATAATGGATGAGTAAAGAAAGAGAAGAGCATTCAATCAAAGAGCGTGGGTTTCAACAGAACTGCAATGGTTTATTTCTTTTAAAAAAAATAATCAGAGCAAAAAAGGTTGGGAAGTAGGTACACACATATTACTTTTCTGTTTCCCATGTTTTAAATATTCCATCAATAAAAAACTAAACAAAAACCCAAAACACAAGCTTCAGTTCTTCATAGTTCAAATTCATTATTTTGAGTCTTACTTTTCCCCAAAAGCTTTCCTCCAAAATTCTGCAGCATCTGCTTTAGTAATCCGAAATGTGTCTCCTTGAAAGAGTCCACTTGGAAAGATTCCTTTTAGTTCTGCCAGCATGTGGCTGAAGATCAGGGACAGTTTGGTTAGGTTTCGCCTACAAACGATCAGAAGTGCAATGATTAAATGAACATATAAAATTATTTTTATTTTAAATGTGCTGAATTCACTACACCAGGTGTGTAATTTATAATGCAAGAAAGACTGCTGCATTCACTAGGTCTACTCCTTTCCCTCTGTTCAATGTTTTATGGTAAATAAGAAAAATTTAACAGTAATCTATTTTAAGACTTTTAATCTTACATTAATCAGATCTAATAACTGAGCATAAACTTACATGAACAAACTTACTTTTTTAGGATGACAGGTAAAGAGGACTCAACAAATAAGTGTAAGAAGTTGTACACTGCTATAACCATTCACTCACAAAAGAAATGTTAGGAAAGCAAAATATATTATTTCCTGCTTTGCATGAACTAATCTGGATGTTTAAATTACCATAACTCATCTAAATTAAAAATAAAGGCTTCCCTGGTGGCGCAGTGGTTAAGAATCCACCTGCCAATGCAGGGGGACACGGGTTCGAGCCCTGGTCTGGGAAGATCCCACATGCCACGGAGCAACTAAGCCCATGTGCCACAACTACTGAGCCTACATGCCACAACTACTGAAGCCCACGCACCTAGAGCCCGCGCTCTGCAACAAAGAGAAGCCACCGCAATGAGAAGCCCATGCACCACAATGAAGAGTAGCCCCTGCTCACCCCAACTAGAGAAAGCCCGCGTGCGCAGCAATGAAGACCCAACACAGCCAAAGATAAAATTAATTTTTTAAAAAGTCGATTTTTGTCATACAAGTGGACTATGAAATTTCAAGTCAGTTCATGATCAATTTTATTGCCTAAAAATTCTCTTTAGTACAGATAGATTTTTCTCTTTTAATGCTATACTGGAGGGTCACCACTAGTCCAATCTTTGTCTTTCCTGGATAAAATGCTGCACTAAGTCTCTATAGCCCTAACTTTTCTGCAAAACACTGCTGAAATCTTTCTAATTTCTAATTTCTAATCAGCTTTTCAACAAATCAGCTTCAGTTTTTTGATATTTGTCTTCCTGCACTTGTATCAAGTTATATTCTTTCTAGTTTCCTATTTCTGAAAGCACCTACAAAAGTGATAAAATTAATATTCTTTGAAGACAGTCTAAAATAATTCATATGCTAAATAGCTCAAGTAAGATAAAAAATACAAGCACTTATCCAATCCCTAAACTCCATTAACTGTTTTCCTCCTGGTACTTTGAGAGCCTTCAATTATTGCTGGTTAGGACTTCTACTATTTTACCAAAGAGGAAACAAAAATAGAAACTATCGAGAATATATCACAGATAACATGATAGAAAATCTGCAAAGCACAAATTAGTCCCAATGACTTCCCAAAGACTTCTGCAGGACACCAGACTGCACTCAATATTTATATAACATTTTGCCAAATGTTAATCTTTAAAGATAAGCAGGAGAGAGTCCATTATTCCCTTAAGATATGCTAAGCTGTTGAGAACCTACTATGTGTAAAGAGCTACGCTAAACAGTATAGCAGAAAAACGTGTATCAGAGAAAATACTGGGTGGGCCAAAAAGTACCTTCGGTTTTTTAAGGAAAAATAAAAGACACATTTTTCATTTTCACCAAGAACTTTATTGAACAATGTATTCACCCTTTTGTTCCACTACCTTCTGCCATTTTTCAGGCAACTTCATAATTCCATCTTCCCAAAACTTTTTATCTTTTTGAGCAAAGAACTGTTCTAGGTGCCTTTTACAGTCTTTCAGGGAATTGAAATTTTTTCCATTAAGAGAATTTTGTAAAGACCGAAATACATGGAAATCCGAAGGTGCAATGTCTGGTGAATATGGCGGATGAATCAGAACTTCCCAGCCAAGCTGTAACAGTTTTTGCCTGGTCATCAAAGAAACATGCGGTCTTGCGTTATCCTGATGGAAGACTATGTGCTTTCTGTTGACTGATTCTGGACGCTTTTTGTCGAGTGCCGCTTTCAGTTGGTCTAATTGGGAGCAGTACTTGTTGGAATTAATCGTTTGGTTTTCCAGAAGGAGCTCATAATAGAGGACTCCCTTCCAATCCCGCCATATACACAACATCACCTTCTTTGGATGAAGACCGGCCTTTGGTGTGGTTGGTGGAGGTTCATTTCGCTTGCCCCACAATCTCTTCCATTCCACACTATTGTACAGTATCCACTTTTCATCGCCCGTCGCAATTTGTTTTAAAAATGGAATGTTTCAGTAGAGAATCGCATGCGGAAATATGGTCAAGAAGGTTTTTTTCGCTTAACTTATTTGGAACCCAAACATCAAAGCAATTCACATAACCAAGCTAGTGCAAATGATTTTCAACGCTTGATTTGGATATTTTGAGTATGTCGGCTATCTCCAGTGTGGTATAACGTTGATTGTTCTCAATTAATGTCTCGATTTGATCACTATCAACTTCAACTGGTCTACCCGACCGTAGCGCATCATCCAGCGAGAAATCTCCAGCATGAAACTTCACAAACCACTTTTGACACGTTCGATCAGTCACAGCACCTTCTCCACACACTGCACAAATCTTTTGTGCATTTCAGTTGCGTTTTTACCTTTCTTGAAATAATAAAGCATAATATGCTGAAAATGTTGCTTTTTTTCTTCCACCTTCAATATTAAAATGACTACACAAAAATTCACCAATTCTGATAAGTCTTTTTTAAATGCACACTGATATGACAGCTGTCACATACAATCTAACAAAATTGTTTTGAATGAAGTTAAAGACAACCAAGTGCTACTAGAGCCATCTTATGGAAAAAACTGAACGAACCTTTTGGCCCACACAATACATATATCATACTCCCAAGGTTACAACAGAACTCTTTCTGCAAGAAACAGGTTTGAATCTTACTTCTTCCTGAAAATGTCTTTCCTTAGCTTCTCCAATGTCATCCTCTCTTGGTTCTCCTACTTGCTTTTGTTCTTCCTTTGGCTATTCTTTCTATTCTCCTAACGTAACTATTTCCCAAGAATTTGTTCTCCATCATTTTCCCTTCTTTCCCTCTTGACTCTTCCTTTGCAATCTCAAGGCTTCAAAAACTGCTTTGCAAAAGATTCCCAAATCTTAGGCCTTAGTAGCTTTCCAACTGCCTACTGCATTTCTCCATTCAAATGCTAGCACCACAAAGCAACACATTCAAAATTAAACTAATCTTCCTTGGGGATTGCGGGGGGGCGGTAATAACAGATTTTGGGAATTTGGGATTATCAGATACACACTACTACGTACAAAATTGATAAACAACAAGGACCTACTGTATAGCACAGGGAACTATATTCAATATCTTGTAATAACCTATAATAGAAAAGAATATGAAAAAGAATACATATATACAACTGAATCACTTTGCTGTACACCTGAAATACTGTAAATCAACTATACTTCAATTAAAAAAAAGAAAAACAAACTTGTTAATTGTAATTAAATAAATCTTTATACTT
Source organism: Lipotes vexillifer (assembly GCF_000442215.2). Taxonomy (NCBI): domain Eukaryota; kingdom Metazoa; phylum Chordata; class Mammalia; order Artiodactyla; family Lipotidae; genus Lipotes; species Lipotes vexillifer. The sequence continues at coordinate 451,024 of NW_006783618.1, forward strand.
CTGAAAAATAAATAAACTAACTTTCTTTCTCAAACCTGCTCTTTCTTCACGTTCTCTATTTTCTGCATTTAATGACAACACCATCTTACTTCCCACAAGTTCAGAACCTTAGAGTCAGTCATCTTAGCTGCCTCCATTTTCTTTATTCTCCATATCTGACTTGTCAATTTGCTAATCATTTGTTGTCAATCCTACCTTTGAATTTGTATTATTATTCTAATATGCACTCCTTGCTACCTGCGCCTACCTACTCCATAATTCAAACTTCCGTCTTCAGTCTATTCCTGTGCACGTTCAATCATACCACATATAACTGCCTTTCAAGGAGGGGGGAAAAACAATTTCTACAGTACCAGTGGGACAAAATTCAAACTCAACTTTGATTTTTAGACTTTCCACTAACCTGGGTCTAACCTACCTTTATAACTAATTTCACTAGTATATTCTACTCAAACTGAACATTTTACCTCTTCTTATACATACTACCCTTATTCACTTTTGCACCTCTGAACCACCGCTTATTTGTTCCTTAGTCTACAAAAGACCCAGCTTAACTGTCATTTCCTAAGAAGCCAGCTAGAAGTAATAAACCTCTAAAATACCCCCAGTATTTTCACTGAAGTTCTCTTATGTCATCTGAACCCATCTTGTACTACAGTTATTTGTGTACATGAGGGATGAATTCATTTCTCATATATATATTTATATCCCTTTGGCATCTGGCATAATTTCTAACCTTTATTATACCTTTAGAAAACATCTGACTGCATACTGTGTGCTAGGCACTAGGGATGGATACAACAATGCAACAAAACAAAATTCCTGGTTTTATAGCATTCACATTCCCATGGTAGAGTATCAGGTAGTAGGAGAAAAAGGCTTTGAAGAAAAACAAAGGAGGGTATGAGAAGAGAGGCATGTTAAGATTGCCGTTTTAGAGGGGGTGGTCTTAGGAACCTCTCTTATTGTTGATTTTTAAACCAATTCTGAAGAGAAGGCAGGAAGCGAGTCTTTGGATGACTGGGCCATGTCAGCATCTTTGACTCTAAATAATTTTCCCCTGAGAATCTACCAGGTATCCAGTACTATGCTAGATCAGAGATAAAATATACATACCAAAATATAATGGACAAAATGTTTTAATTTGTGAAGTAAGCCACAAAAAGGTGAAAGTTATTGACCGCAAAGATGTAATGGCACCAGGTGCCTAAGAGCATTTTGAAGTGCTGACTGAAATAGTTACTGAAAATCAATTTAAGACACTTTCATACTCAAGAATGCATCCCCCAAAAAGCCAGCTTACATTTCTTAAAACCACCAGAGATGTGGACTGTAGGCATCACACTTCTTAAAACGAAAAAAAAGAATCTACAAAAGGCCATGGGTCAGGGTATTTTGAAAGTGGTCCAAGTTTAAATTCTGTTTCAATAACATTTTAAGGCCTTAGGCTTATGGCTCAGTGTCTACAGTGTATAGGGCAGAATTTAATCAGCAAAATCTGTCTAAACATGTAAACTTAGAACAATGAGGCATGATAGATATTTGGGCTTATTAAAAGTAAGCAATACATTTCAAAACTCTGTCAGCAGTTACTTCAATTCATACAATATGTTCTAACATCTCTCCAAATATCCACAAAGAAACACAACTGTTCTATTTTTTGTAAATGCCCTGAAGACAAAACTTTTCTTTCTTTGAGTAGCAGCAAGTAGGATCAATACAAGCTTTTCTTTAACTCAGTATCTGAGGAAGGTAATTTTTACTATCTTTCACGCTAACCATTTACATCTAAGTAACTGCAAATTCTACTCTATAGCTTCCATCTTCCCCTTCTCTTGTCCTCTCACAACTTCCCCATAATCAAATGCTGATTCAGTATGCAGTGTCAATTTTTAAAAAGGTTCAAGACTGCTGTGAGTTCTTTTCCCCCTACCTCAGGTCCTACTCTAAAAGCCAATGTACCTTTGTACCTCAGGCCTAAAGTAATGGTATACATTTTCTTGTGCATAATTTCAGCCAGTAAGGGACTAAGATTTATATGTCACTAATATTTAAGTATATAAAAATTAAATGCACAATTATAGCTTCTGTTTCAGCTTCAAAAGTAGAAAGATAAATACAACCTGATAGAAACCACAATCACCATTTCTATACAGCAAGCAAGACAGTGTGGGAAAGTAGCCTTTATACGAATATGAGATAAACAGAAAACTCCTCAAATGATGCCAACCAATGCATTTTCTATTACACAAAATACTGAAAAACAAGCTGCCTTGTAACTCTTGGCCACAAAGTACCTTGCAGAGAAAGAGGAAATGGAAAAAAGAACATAGTATGGGGAGATATATTAACCCTCTATATTAAAATGTATTTATTAATGTTTAAGACAAGTATGGAGAGTAGTACCATTCTTTTTTGTTTTAGTGAGAATGTTCCATCACTTAGAAGTACAATAAAAGTTTCAAGAAGAAAAAGACTGTTGAGAAGTGAATATTAAGAGACAGATCTTCTTGGACTTCCCTCGTGGCGCAGTGGTTAAGAATCCGCCTGCCAATGCAGGGGACACGGGTTCAAGCCCTGGTCCGGGAAGATCCCACCTGCAGTGGAGCAACTAAGCCTGTGCGCCACAACTACACCCGTGCGCCACAATTACTGAGCTTGTGCTCTAGAGCCCGCAAGCCACAACTACTGAGCCCATGTGCCACAACTACTGAAGCCTGCACGCCTTACAGCCCGTGCTCGGCAACAAGAGAAGCCACTGCAATGAGAAGCCTGCACACCCCACGAAGAGCAGCCCCTGATCGCCACAAGTAGAGAAAGCCTGCGTGCAGCAACGAAGACCAATGCAGCCAAAAATAAATAAATAAATTTATTTAAAAAAAGAGAGAGAGGTTGAGCTCTTCTAGAAGAATATTAAATGATGACTTACAAAACAGTCAGTCCAATGTATTCATAAAGATATTCTCAGTTATGGTTACTTTTTCTGAAACTCCATTTTGACAGTCAGAGATAAATTCTATAACTGACAAGCATGCTCTGTTTATCCTTTCTACAAAGGAGTACCTGAAAATATATATAATAATAGTCAAGACAACTAGAAATCTAAAATGTATTTCCTGATCTAGCATTAATTTATTGTGTCCTGTGACGTTATTTAATCTCTCTGGGCCTCCACTGATTCCAATGTAATGTTAGGAAGCTGGAACCAATTACTCTTAAAGATATCTTTCCATTTATAAAAATGTATAAATTTATGCTATGTCACTGATTTGAAACTGGAAAAGAAACCTTAACTTCAGCAGTTTAATTTCATAAGATTGAAGAAGACATGAGAGAAAGAAAGCTAGCACTTTATCCTTATGTGACAGACTAGAAATTATGTCAAGAAATAATAATTTTTAAAAGTATATTTTATTTCTGCCTGCAAAGAATTTAAATAAACTTATATCTTATGGAATTTAAATGAACAGTTAATTGTATGAACCATATATGGGGATAAATTAAAATAATGTTATCTACTCGTAACACTAGGGATCTGGCTAAATTCCAGAATCTGTAGTGAATCATTTTACTCAAAGAATTTTATCATTTCTGAAGAAATAACATGGAAACATCACAAATCATCTCAGCTATATGAAAATACTATCACATGTGAAAATGGTTCAAAGACTCAGAAGTCTTTTTGATTTTTAAAAAGAGAAGAAAGTGGAGCTTTCCTTTTGAAAACAATAATTTAGTTAATATGCATATAATTATTATAAAATTCTTCCAATTTCTGTTTGACTTGTATAATTAAAAAAAATTTTATAATAAAACATTGGGGGAAAACCCCAATAATCTATTTTAATAGTATCTGTAGACCCAATGATCCTGTACTTCCCAGCAGGTAAATTTCAGAATGATTAACACAATACAGTGATTGACAAACCGCACAACGTTCTACAATACCATTTTGGAGCTGTAAAATATTTCCCAAATGAGGTCACAATATAACTCACTCTTTGCCATTCAGCCATGGTGTGGGCTATAAAACCTACATAAATGATGATAAATAATTATACTGCTCACTAGTGAAGTGATCAATACTTTTAAGTATTTCATTTACTGGTACTATTTCAGTGATAACTGTGCTGCTTTTTCTATTCATTAAACTCCAAAACCTTACATGCAAACACTAGTGTCATCCAAAGAGTGCTGAGTGAGAACATACTGAGACGACATTTATAACTCAATAGCAGCATCCTCTGCTCACAGTAATCAGCTTTAAAAATAGATACAACGGAACTTCTTTCAACAAAGCTTCACAGGAAGTCAATGAAGTGCTGTTTAACTCTTATCTGCTTAAGCTGCTAAAAATAAAAAAGAGGGGTGTCGAGGCAAAAAGCACCACCTATTCAAAAAAATTCTAAGCCAATATATCTAAAAATATCAGTGGCCTTTTTCACTAAACATATTAAGTATATCTGATAATATACTAATGGTCCTGCTTCTGAGACCCCCAAGTTACATGGTAACAGATTACAACATTATCATTCAGAGCATTTTGAGCTGTTTCATAGAATTTTAAACCTAAAGAAACACTAATCTAATTCACCAGATACAAGGGAAGGCAGCAGCCCACATGAGAATCTCCAACATGCCCCTCGTACTTCTATCAGATTAATCTTAAAACACAGACTCAATCTCCTTAATCCTTCTACACCAAAATCCTCAATGACTTCCCAATAACCACAAAAAAAGTTCAAGTTGCTCTGCTTGTAAGTCAAAGCACTCACAATATGGTCCTGATTCACCTTTCTAGACATATACTACTCAGTATTTCCCAAAACATTCTATACTTTCCAGGCCCCAGGCCTTCAGTGATGGTGTTACATCAGTAATATACATCCTCTCCTTCTCTAATAGTTAACATTAAGAGCTTACTGTGTATCAGATACTTTGTTAAGCTACATGTATACCTCATTTAATTCTCATAATAATGCTTTGAAATAGAAATTACTAATCCTATTTTACAAGGAGAAACAAAGACTTAGTGACATCAAATAACCTGCCCAAGGTCACAGAGCAAATAAGTGGCAGAGCAGGTCTGTGATTCAAGAGCCCAGGCGTGCTGGTATGATACGTATTTCCTTTCCAATGACTATGGTTACCTAAGTCCTGCCCATTCAAAATTCATTTTAAATGCTATCTTCTTGGTGTGGACGCTAGGGGCAGGGGGGGCGGGCGGGGAAGGATTCCCGGTCTTCGTTCAATGTCTACTTTCAAACTCAGACACCCCACACCCACACCCCCACAGCATCTTGCTCACACTCTGTACTGGCTTCATCATGTTCTACTTTGTATCAGTTGTCCTATTCCCCAGCTGGATGACAACTCCTTAAGGGCAGGGGCAGTGAAGGTACCTTACACACTCTATGCCCTGCAGTGGCGAGCACACTGCCTTGCACTTAAGAGACATTCAATACATTTATAGACTTGAAAAATATTACTTATTTTTTAAATAAACTTTTTATTTTGGAATTTTAGATTTACAGGAAAGTTGCAAAGATAGTACAAAGCATTCCCATATACCCCTCATTCAGCTCTGGTTTCCCTTAATATATTACTGTCGTACATTTGCCAAAACTAAGAAACCAACATCAGTACAGTGCTATTAACTAAACCCTAGACTTTATTCAGGTTTCACCAGTTTTTTCCATTAACGTCCTTAACTGTCCTGGGATCCAGTCTAGGATACTATATTATATTTATTCGTCACATCTCCTTAGTCTCCCCTGGTCTGTAATAGCTTCTTAGTCTTTCCTTGTTTTTCATGACTTTAATAGTTTTGAGGAGTACTGGGGGTTAGGTATTTTGTAGAACGTGTCTCAACATGTAAAGCCGATGTTTTTCTCATGCTCTGACTGGGGTTATGAGTTTATGGACACAGTATCACAGAAGTGAAGTGCCTATCTCAACACATCATATTGGAGGGTACATGAAGTCCACGTGACATCACTAGTGATGTTAACCTTGACCACCTGGTTAAGGCAGTAAGTATTTGCCATGCTTCTCCACTGTAGTCACTACTGGAAAAGATTTATTTTTTCACAGATATATTCCTTCTTTCCTAACTCATGTAAAACAGATCACTTACACCCAAGTCAGTATTTTTAAATGATTAATGTGATACATTCTCATTAAAGCACACACCATAGAGACATAATATTTATAAGTTAATACCTTTGGTTTTAGTGTGGTTGGAAAAAAACAAAAATAGCTTAAAACTCATTGTGAACATTCAGCAAATGTTCACTAAGTTACATTAACTTATGGTACTATCATCATTATTTCCTAAAGAGTTCAAGAATATAATCAGACTTCTCTATATTTCAAAACAACCTTTGAATCTACTCAACCCAAAAGACAGCTATGTTAAGTTACATACACTGGAGCATCTGTCTGCAGCTAAAAGCATATTAACCCTGAGAACATGATTACTATTTCTCTATACCAGTTCCTTAAAGAACATACAAGCACATCAGTAACATAATACAGAAATCTCCAAAACTTCTCATACCCTCCCCGCAACAAATGACAAAAACCACCAAGCACTTTTCAGAAGTTTTATCCTGTGAACTTAAAAAATAAACTTAAAAGTATATAGATACATAGACAGACAAAGAAAATTATATGCTGAGCAAGAGACAGCTCTAATAAAATCTAATCAAGTGTATAGAAAGTATATCTAATTATCATTAATTATTTAACTCCTGAGTATATGACATATCAGACATCCATTTCCATTTAAATATACTGTTTCTCTGAACAAACACAGAGTAGCTACTAAACTTTGTTATTCTCAAAACTTGGGAAAGATAATGAAATTTTCTATATCTATCTGCATCTCCTCTGTTTGGAGGCATCAATACCAGAAAAATCTTCATCACTGCCATTTTCTTCAATATATTTTCCATGAAAAATAATCCTCAAGTTCAAGATTCTATGTCTCTGTAAAACTCTGGTATCAGCATTTTACTTATTTAGTTAGTATTTAATTAGTAGTATTTTTATCAAATTCAACATACTTTTATTAAAAAGCTATAAATAAAGACAACGTCAGATAACACAGGAAAGCAGGTGTTCCTGGCCCTGACTAGTTATCAAAGCAGACTCACATTTAGGCAGACTTTGGTGAGTGCAAGAGTGAAGTACCGATAAAAACAAAGAGTCACAAGAGCATGGGTAGGAGAAGCGCTAATTAAAACTAGTATAATTCAGGAGGCTTCTTGGATTTTATAGATGGGATTTCAACAGACAATATGGAAGGGAAAGGGATTCTAAGCCAAGGGAATGACCAAAGCAAAGGCTCAGTAGAAGAAAGTTCAGGGACTCGAAAATAAACAGACATGGCTAGAATGTAGAATCATGGTAGCATAGGATAAAACTGAATAACACAGGCAGGACTCAAAATGTAGAGATTTAACTACCGGGGTGAGAGATATTACAAACGCAGCAGGAAGTCATTAAGGGTTTGGAACTGGGGAGTGACATCGAATCTGTTTCAAGGCCATAAATGACAGCAAGCAGTATGAAAGATGAAACAGTGAGGACACGACAAAAGCAGCAAGCTCGATCAGGATGGTACTGCAGTAGAAAGGTAATGGGAGCCCAAACACGGGCAGTAAAATAAGACAGATTTGAGAGATACTGCAGAAATAAAACCAAGAAGATGAGTTGACTGAGTAGAAGAGAGGAGATGATGACCCTGAAACTGAGCCTGAGCAGCTGAGAGTAGGGTCTTAAAAATATATATATATTAATAAAGCTAATACATTTAAAGGACTTATTATGTGTCAGGCATTTTATATCTTTTATTATTTAATTAATTTTCATTCACAATCCTCTAAGATTGATTCTGCTATTATCCTCACTTTATAGATTAACAAACCTCAACTGAAAGAAATTAATCCAAGACTCAATCTCAGTAACTCACACCTGTCACCACTACATAATATTAACTGAGGGAACTCAGAAGAGGAAGTTGGTTTGCTAATGAAGAGGATACATTCAATGTTCAGACATGCCGAGTGTGAGATGTCTGAAAGATATTAATATGGCATGTCTAGCAGGCAGCTTGGGAAAGAGGAGCAAGTAGGGAAACAGATTTGTGAAATCATGTATAAGACTGTTGACACTGTTGGGAATGACCTGTCTGTCTGCTAATTCCCTCACACAGGATAATCAAAATGAAATAGAATTTTTACCAAATCAACATGTTGCACACCTTAACCTTAAATAATGCTGTAAGCCAATTATATCTCAATAAAATTTTAAAAATTAAGAAGAGGGACTTCCCTGGCGGTCCAGTGGTTAAGATTCCACTCTCCCAATGCAGGGGGCACAGGTTCGACCCCTGGTCAGGGAACTAAGATCCCGCATGCCACGCTGTGTGGCCAAGAAAAAAGAAACTTGAAAAGAAATTGAAGTACAGGTTTGAAAAGATTTGGAATTTCTCCCTTTGGGAGCAGGGGGGTAGGTAGTGTGATGGAGTCAGAAAAGGACAGGAGTGGCAGGCTTCTCTTATTTAAAACAAAAACAAAACCATGTGAAAAATATTTGGAAACACTGGGCAATCAATGTTCTAAGTGTGCCATATTCACCTTTATAAGAATATGGTGCTAATTTTTTTAGTTGTTCTCACATGAGGCAGCATTAATGCCACTCTTTGAGACCCAATCTTTGTTTCTCTGTATCTTCTATGCAGATGAAACACACTGAGTTGATGAAAACGCATTGAGTTTCTTAACACTTCTTCAAAGATTCTCAAATGCTAAGGGCTTCCAACACCTACTCAGCGGTATTTATCATACTTCCCAGCAGGAAAACTTATATGTAACTTAAGTATTAGAGGCACTGTGCAAAAGTAAACAACATTTACTGTGTTTACTAAACTCAGTAAAGTAAAACTCGTGATAAAATTTCAATTATTGTCAAAGGAGCAGAGGTATATTCATGAATGGGGGAAAATAAAGCGTAAGAATATACAAAAAATGGAGAAAAATCATAAATGTGTCTTGACTTGAATACAAGAAATTTAAAAGCTTCATACAAGTTCCAAACTAAACCTCTCATGACGAATTTGTAAAAATCTTCAGAATGCACAAACTTTAAATCTAACAAAATTAGAGACATAACTAAAAACATAAATGGTAATTTAATAACAGAATACAATGAACTCTATTCCAGTAATTTTCACTAATTTATTTCATAAACATTGAATGCTTACTATATGGCAAGCACCATACTTAAACTTATTTAGGGGAAATGGACTATTCCAAACCCTGAGTAAACCAAAAACTATTAAATAGAGCAGGTATCAAAATCCATTCCCTACTCTCACACATAGACACAGTCATATACACATGTGTGTACAAGCATGCATATTAGACCATGATGGTATTACGGAAGAATTTTTGCTATACGTTCCCCATAAAAGCTAACTCTTATTTCTACAAGCTGTTCAAAAATACAGAAAGAGAACTCTTCATTTTGATTACTTCCATAATCAAAGACCATGAGAAAAAAACTATATGCTAATTTCACTTACCAGAATAGATGGAAAAATCCTAAACAATTATTAAATAGAATCCAGTGAAGCATTATATATCACCCTAGATATCTGCCCCAAAGAAATTAAAATATATGCCCACACAAAGATTTGGACATGAATGTTCCTATTAGCTGTATTTATAATAGCCAAAAACTGGACACAACTAAAATGTACATCCAACAGGTGAACAGATAAACAAATTGTGGTACACCCATATAATAAAACTACTTAGCAAACAGAGGAATAAGCTATTCATATGCAATATATATATATGATTAATTCATAGAGCCAATGACTTTATTTCCACTATAGTTCAGTTGCCGCCTTAGTCCAAACCACCATCATCCTACCTGGATTACTGCATTTGACTCCTGACTGGTCAGTCATCTTGTTCTTTCTGGATTGCTTGGCAACGAGCTAACTAGGACCAGGGGCTCCTCCTAACATCTTCCCAAGGGACCTCTGCAGTCTCTAGTTACCAGACAGCTGGTTCTTAGCAACTCCTGTAAATAGGTGGCACCCAAGACTCACACTTTTTACCTCACTTATCACACTGACCCCCATAAAAAGAGAGAGTGCAGGGGTATACTGGGGTAGGTTGAGTCCCTTTCCTGGAGCCCAGTCTCATGATACAGCCAACTGTGCTCAACTCAAACACTCCTCTCCACAGGACACCAAGAGAATATGGCGTCTCTATACAGGATCATCCTTCCACCTATGAATTCAAGCCTGATGTTCACCTGCAATGTACTGAGAGCAAGATCTCAAAAATACTTGCTGAATGAATACTTGCATAAAGAAAACTTCAGTAGCCTGTGAACCATGACATTTCTTTTTTAAAAATTATGATAAAATATACAGGACATAAAATTTATTACTTCAACTATTTTGAAGTGTATACATTTTTCTTAACAATTTGCTCCCTCCCATAATTTTTCAATAAGTGTATAACTCTAATTTTTTTAAAAAAATCAAATACTTTGGTCCTGCTTTTTGTGAACCAGGCATTATTCTAGGTGCTTTCTAAACATTAACTTATTCATTATAATACTCACAACAATCCTACGAAAGCACTTTTAATGAGATATCTGAGGCAAAGAGAAATAACTTGTCTAAGGTCATATACTGAGATAGTAAATGGCAGAGGAGTCCATCTGGCGGATCCACCTCACACACTTAGCATCTAACACAACGACTGCTTTAACCTCACTGCGCCATACTACATGTTTACTGACCTGTGTGTGTGCCACTAAGTGAAAGTCACACTGAGAAACTGTGCAATTAGGCAGTATCTTAATCACTCACCTAGTCTATAAAACCTTAATCCAGTGATAAAAAATAAAATAGATAATATTCAGTCATATACAGGCCTAAAGAGCCCTTCACAAAAGTTCATGTCAAGAGAACTTAGCTCAAGCTCGCTGTTAACAGCAATAATGATGAAAGATTTCCTTTCTTAAGTGGCTTTTTAATCATGCTCTTTGAAGTTAGAACAGAAGAATAGAAGAAAAAGGATCACTATAATCTGGTTCAACATTACAGGGAAAATAAAACATTCAACTAATTATTTTAAATGTAAATAATATAAGAAAAATACCGTAAGAATAAGAATGAAACAAGTTAAGAAATATTAACTCTGAATACTTAAATCATTTAGATATATTTTATTAGACACTAAGCAGGATGAGTGTTTTGCATGTAAAGGAGTGGGGGGAGGGTTTAAACAAAGAGGAAAGAAAAATGTTAACGAACTTTTTTTATTCCATTTCTTTAACAAATTTAATACATAGGATTTAAGCTTTCCGAAGATAATATATATTCCAGGTTCAATACACAGTAAGTAAAAAAAAATACATTGCCAGGATTCAAGTTCATAATGCTTCTAACATTTTCACACTACTAGGTACCTCTAGCAAGCATTTGCTGCTTTGTCTACTACAGCCAGGCAAAAAAAAAGAAAATTCTTGTAGCCAGCTTTTGAGCTTGTTCTTTAAGATGTTCTAATTTAAATGCAGTTGTAGACTTCACAAGTATTATGGTTTTAGAGCAAGTCTCGGTTGGCACTATTAGAGCAACGTGATTAGAAAAGGCTTTTGCACATTCTACTTGACATTCACTGCCTACTTCTCTATACTGCTCTGGTTTTATAAAAGTCATCACTGATGCTTTGAGGGGAGGCAGGGGAGGGTACATTCTCTCTCTCTCTTTATCTGCATAATCAAGCCTATGCTCTATTAGAAATATTTTGAGTGAAATTCTCTTGCTATGTGAATACCTAATGCTGTAGTAAATCACAGTATTGATATTTTTTGTGTTCATATGACATGCCTATTAAAATGTTTTAACTTCCCCAGTTTATGTAGTTTACCATTTCATATACTACTTGAAATATGGCCTCCATGGGATCATTTCTGCAATGTGAAACGAACTACACAATCATCATTCCTTTACATTCAAACAAAGAAAACCAAAGTAATTGGTAATAAACATGTGGGAGATTAGCTTAAAAAAAAAAAAGGCCCTGGCACTTACTACCTGTATGTACTTGGGTAACATATTCTAACTCTCCGAGCCTCAGTTTCCACATTTATAAAGTGTAAAATACATAAAGGCAAAGGCCATGTTCATTTTGTTCAACATAAAAGAGAGAGTGCCCAATTAATATGTGTGGCGAGGTAGGGAGCGAGTAAAGACTAGACCACATTTGAACTTTTCAGGCATACAGCAAGCACGTAATATTAATGGCATCTGAATTTGCAAAAATCCCAAATTAAATTTTAGACCGAGACTCCTGCTTTCAGCCAAGAGGGAACTGCAGGGACTGGATTTACCCTCCTTGAAAGAACTGAAAAATTGGACAAAACATATGAAATAATGGTTTCCAGACAGTAGATATCATGCAGCAGAGGACTGTGATCCCTAAAAGAGGGGAAACAAATGGAAGTGAACTCTATGACTGACTGAACTTACTGCCTGGAGTTTCTAGGCCTCAGAACTGGGAGGGGGAACTCAGGCAGAGCCTGATAGTCTCTTGAGTTGAGGAGACAGAATTGTGAGTCTGGGGAAACCACGTCAGTTGGAGTCCTCAGTACAGAATACAAGAGAGGAGAGAGCTGCATAGAGAGAGGAAGCTTAGGAGATCTACAGCTGAGCACTGATGAACACAGGGAAAGAACCACCTGAAAGGAGTACAGCAAACACTCCCCAGTTCTCATAAAGGTGAAGGAGGTGGGTGGAAATCTGTAGATGGGTAGAGCACGGGTAGAATCTAGCATGTGGCTAGATTAAAAGCTATTCATATATCCAGAGAAAACTCTAATCTGAAAAGATACATGCACCCTAATGTTCACAGCAGCACTATTCGCAATAGCCAAGACATGAAAGCAACCTAAACGTCCATCAACAGATGTATGGATAAAGCAGATGTGGGGTGTGTGTGTGTGTGCGTGTGTATACACATACATATACACACATAATGGAATATTACTCAGCCATAAAAAAGAATGAAATAATGCCATTTGCAGCAACATGATGGACCTAGAGATTATCATACTAAATGAAGTAAGACAGAGAAAGACAAATACCATATGATATCACTTATATGTAGAATCTAAAAAAATGATACAAATGAACTTATTTACAAAACAGAAATAGACTCACAGACATACAAAAAAAAAACTCATGGTTACCAAAGGGGATAAGGGGCGGGGGAAGATAAATTAGAAGTTTGGGATTAACATATACACACCGTTATATATAAAATAAACAAGGACCTGCTGTATAGCACAGGGAACTGTATTCAATATCTACAATGGAAAAGAATCTGATAAAGAATATATATACACACATACATATAGAGAGAGAGAATTACTGCTGTACACCTGAAAATAACATGACATTGTATTACAAAATTATACTTCAATTAAAAAAAAGGTTAATTAAAAATAACAAAAGCTATTCTGGCCTTGCCTAACAAAGTTTAAAAGGATCAAACTATTCAGCTGTATCCCAGAACACAGCTCAAGAATATTTATAAGAATACAAGGTATCCAGCACCTACCACAGTAAAATTAACAATGTCTAGCATCCAATCAAAAATTAGCACACATGCAATGAAGCAAGAAAATATGACTTAGTGAGGATAAAAACAAATCAATAGAATTAAATCCATGAGTGACACAGATGACAGAATTGACAGACAAGGATATCAAAAGTTATTATAACTATATTCTATTTATACGAAAAGGTAGAGAAACTCTTCTACATGTTAAGACATGGAAAACATAAAAAAGATCTAAATCCAACTTCTAGAAATGAAAACTAAAATGGAAGGGACTCGCAGCAGATTAACTACTGCAGAAGAAAAGATTAACTGACTCAAAAACACAGTGATAGAAACTACCCAAAATAAAACACTGGGAAAAAAGTGAGCAGAGCACCAGTGGCCTGTGGGACAATATCAAGTGGCCAAATATATATATAAATGGAGTCCCCTGAAGGAGAGTAGAAGGAAGGGAACAAAAGAATTTTTTTCTGAAGAAATTATAAGATAAAAATTTTCTGAAACTATAAATTTTAGATTAAAATAGTACAAAGAGCAGGTTATGACATTGTCATATCTCTTTCCCAAGTCCAAGGAAGACATTTCTATTCCACCCAGGAAACTTTATCCACTGAACCCCTCAAGACAACAAACTAAGCAGCTACAACCTATCCACAGGACCAGCAATTATTCAAATCTATTTACCAGCCTTGATATTCTGTTCCCTTGAAATGTACAATGGTTCAAACATAAAAAGGGGTAAGATTAGCCTGTCTTGTGCCAGAATTATAAAGCAGTATTGAAACAGTATAACAAGTCTACTCTTTAAGAGATTAGAAGGAACAGTACCAAAATGACAGCAGCATTAATCACTTTCAAAAATGGCTATAGCATTTCGAAATGTGGACATCAATATAGCAGTTGCGTAAGTGTGTTATGCAATCCCTAGGAGTCCTTGAGACCCTTTCAGAGGGTCTGCAATGTTAAAATTATTTCCATAATAATATTAAGACACCACACGATTCATCTTTTCCACTGTGCTGATACTTGCATTGAAGGCACAAAGTTGGGTTGAGTCTGCTGGTGCCTTAGCTGAATCAAGGCAGGAGCACTGAACTGTCCATGTAGGCACTGTACTCTTCATCATGACTTGCAGTAAAAACAAAAATAAAATGCTAGTTGCACTTAAGAATGTCCTTGATGAAGCAGGAAAGACCATTAATTTTATTAAATTTTGAATATTGAGGACATTTTTAAAAACATTGTGTGTGACAAAATAAGAAGTACATGAAAAGCACTCCTGTTGTAATAACAGTTGTCCTCAGGAAACGCATTTGTACAATGTCTTTTTCTTGTCGTTTTAAAAAAAATTTTTTTATTGGAGCACAGTTGATTTACATGTGCAACGTTTAAATAGTTGAAGCAGTCGCTCTTTTGGTGGAGCACCTTTTTTTGTAAAGCACTTAAACCATTTTTTAGTGTACAATTCAGTAGCATTAAGTACATCCACACGTTGTATAATCATCACATCTATCCATGTCCAGAATTTTTCATCATTCCAAACAGAAATGTTAGCAGTAACTACCTACTCTCTCTCAACCCAGCCTCCTGGTAACCTCATTTCTAACTTTCTATCTCTATGAATTTGCCTAGATACCTCATATAAGTGTAATCATACAATATTTGTCTCTTTGTGTCTGATTTATTTCACTTAGCACAATGCTTTTAAGGTTCAGCCACGTTGTAGCATATATCAGAACTTCATTTCTTTTTATAGCTGGATAATATTCCATTGTATGTATACATCACGTATTGCTTGTCCATTCATCTACTGAGGGACACTTGGGTTGTACCTACCTCTTGGCTACCATAAAATGATGCTATGAACACGGGTGTACAAATATCTGTTCAAGTCCCTACTTTTGATTCTTTGGGGGTAAATACCTAGAAGAATCACTGGATCATATGGTAATTCCATTTTCAACTTTTTGAGGAACAACTAAACTTTTTAAACAGTGGTTGCACTATTTTACATCTCCACTAGCAAAAGATGAGGGTTCCAATGTCTCTTCGCCAACTTTTGTCAGTTTCCCTTTTTTTCATAAGACATTCTAATGGGTGTGAAGTGGTATCACGTGGTTTTGATTTGCATTTCCCTAATGACATTGAGCTTCATTTCATGCACTTATTGGCCAACTGTATAACTTCTTGGGAGAAGTGTCTATTCAAATCTTCTGCTCATTTTTGAATTGGGTTTTTGTGTGTGTGTGTTCTTCTGTTGAGTTGTTAGAGTTCTTTACATACTCTGGATTAAAATCCCTTACCAAATACACGTTCTGCAAAAACTTTCTCCCAATTTGTGGGTTGTCTTTTCACTCTCTTGTTAGTGTCCTTTGATGGATAAAGTTTTAAATTTTGATGAAGTTCAACTGATCGATTTTTTCTTTTATTGTCTATGCTTTTGGTGTCATAACTCAAGAAATCATTGCCCAATCCAAGATCATGAAGATTTTCTAAGGGTTTTTATTTAGCTCTTAAATTTAGGTCTTTGATCACTTAAACTTAATTTTTGTATATAAGGTAAAAGTCCAACTTCATCCTTTTGATTGTGGTTATCCAGTTTTCCCAGCACAATTTGTTGACAAGACTTGGCATCCCTGTTGAAAATTAATTGACCATATGTGTGACGGTGTATTTCTGGGCTATTTTATTCCATTGGTCTGTATGTCTGTCCTTATGCCAGCACCACACCATCTTGATTACTGTAGCTTTGTAGTAAAGCTTTGAAATCAGGAAGTGTGAGTCTTCCAATTCTGTCATTTTTCTAAATTGTTTTGTTTTGTTTTGAGGTCCCTTGAGATTTTTTTTTTGGCTGCACTGGGTCTTTGTTGCTACGTGCAGCCTTTCTCTAGTTGCAGCAAGTGGGGGCTACTCTTCGTTGCAGTGCATGGGCTTCTCATTGCAGTGGCTTCTCTTGTTGTGGAGCACAGGCTCTAGGCGCGCGGGCTTCAGTAGTTGTGGCACATAGGCTCAGTAGTTGCGGCACATGGGCTTAGTTGCTCCACAGCATGTGGGATCTTCCTGGACCAGGGATCGAACCCATGTCCCCTGCATTGGCAGGCGGATTCTTAACCACTGTGCCACCAGGGAAGTCCCACCGAGATTCTTAATGAATTTTAAGATTAGCCTGTCAATTTCTACTAAAAGGGCAGCTAGAATTCTAATAGGAATTGCACTGGACCTCTAGATCAATGTGGGGAGTACTGCCATCTTAACAATACTAAATCTCCCCAATCTATGACATGGAATATGTTTCCATTTATTTGGTTCTTTTTTAACTTCTTTCAGCAGCATTTTATTGTTTTCAGTGTACAAGTCTTTAGCCTCTTTGGTTAAATTTATTCCTAAATATTTTATTCTCTTTGATGCTATTATAAATGGAATTGTTTTCTTAATTTCATTTTTGGATTGTTCACCGCTAGTGTGTAGAAAGAATACAATTGAGTTTTGTAAAGTTTTGCATTTGATCTTGTATCCTGCAACTTTGCAGAACTCAACTATTGGTTCTAGTAGTGGTGGTTTTTTTAGTGGATTCCTTAGGATTTTCTACAAATAAGATCATGTCATGTACAAATAGAGATAGTTTTACTTCTTCCTTTTCCTTGTGGGTGCTTTTTACTTCTTTTTCTTGCCTAATCGCCCTGGCTAGAACCTCATATGTTGAATAGAACCTATGTTGATTAGAAGTGGTGAGAGCAGACACCCTTGTCTTATTTCTTATGTTAGGTGGAAAGCTTTCAGTCTTTCACCATTGAGTACAATGTTAGCTGTGGGATTTTCATACATGGCATGGAATACCATTCTACTTAAAAGAATGACTAATAGACAAAGTATGGTTACTCATACTCGAGTATTTGGCAGGCAGTTTCTCCAAAATAAACAAAGTGACCTGTCACCTCAAGGAAAACAACTGATAGTTTTTGTTGTCAATGATAAAACTCAAGCTTTTAAGCAAAAATTAGAATTAAAAAAAAAAAAAAGCCTATCCTCCACTATGAGCTTAACAGTTTCCAAATAAAACTTTTCTAATGATATTTGATTAATGAATGTGATTGTAGAATGATGTGTCAACACTTGAAAATCTACATAACCTAGTGAACCAATATTTTCCAAGCGACCAAGGTATGATGCTACAAAATCGTGCATGGGTAAAAGATTCATTCCAAATGCAAGACAGACCAATGAATGTTAATGTAACAAGGTATAAAATGTTCACTGAGGCGGTTTTAAGAGATTTGCAAAAATGTAAAACTACTTATTTTTTTTAATATTTTCCAGGGAGTTCCCTAGTGGTCTACTGGTTAGGATTCCAGGCTTTCACTGCCGTGGCCCAGGTTCAATCCCTCCTCGGGCAGCTAAGATCCTGCAAGCTGTGCGGCGTGGCCAAAAGGAAAAAAAAAAAAGAATTGAAAAATATTTTTTTCCATTAAAATGTCTTCACGTTTAAAAAAATGTTTTTATGTCAACATGTAATGGGCTTGTTACTGTTATTATTAAATGTTAATAGTTATTTTAAATAGTTTTCAATTTCTCGGTTTTAATACTGAATATAGTAAATATTGATAGATATAACCCACATACATGAAAGTTGAGGTCCTCAGTGATTTACAGAGTGTACAGGGGTCCTGAAACCAAAAAGCTTGAGGAGAAAACTGTATTAATTAACAAATGCTCTACACAGCAAAGTAGGTATTTGATTTAAAGCAAACAAACAGTACTTTAGGCACTCATTCAGCCAACCCCTACATTAGAATTTCTTAAGATCTTATTATCACATATTAACAAACCACAGTAACTTATGATTGGCTGGTCTGCAAGCACTGTCATATTAGAGTTGTACAGGATGGTTTTGAGAACTAAATGTGACTTCTTCACCATCATGAAACCTCACGTTCTCCATTTTAGCCCAGTTTTCTAGCCTCTTAAGCTGGGAACTTAGGACTTTGACTAGGTTCACTGAACTCAACTGAATCTACCAATCATGTTACTACAAGAAATGGGAAGTTTTCCAGGATTGTCCTTGTGAATCCAAGCTGCCACCTAAGAGGTATCACATCTTTTTCTTCGTTTAAAAAATAATTTGGTTGAGGGCTTCCCTGGTGGCGCAGTGGTTGGGAGTCTGCCTGCCGATGCGGGGGACGTGGGTTCGTGCCCCGGTCCGGGACGATCCCGCGTGCCGAGGAGCTGCTGGGCCCGTGAGCCATGGCCGCTGAGCCTGCGTGTCCGGAGCCTGTGCTCCGCAACGGGAGAGGCCACAGCAGTGAGAGGCCCGCATACCGCAAAAAAAAATAAAAAATAAAATAAAATAAATAATTTGGTTGATTATATATTAATTATAGAAAATTTAGAAAATATATAAACAGAAAGAAAATTTAAATTACCTCTAATTCCAGTACCTAGAAATAAGTACTGTTGATATTTTGGTATCATTCCTTCCAGGTTTTTTCTATATTTCTTACTTTTTACAAAAATGAGATCTTATTAGTTATACATACAATTCTGTGGTCTCTTTTCTTCTCCTTTATAGGAATATTATAGTCATCATGCTGTACATTATATGCCCAGGACTTATTCATCTTATAACTGGAAATTTGTACCTTTTGACACCTTCACCTATTTCTTTAATACATTGTTTCCTATCATTAATCTTCATTGACAAAAAATTTTTAGTGTCTACATTGTACACCATATCTTCTCTTGTTTATGTAATTCATCTTACGTTGGACATTTAGGTTGTTTCTAGGTTTTGCCTTTCATATACAACATCTAAATGAATGGCTTTGTAATTGTATTTTAACCCAAATCCCTTTTCTGTTCTTTCTGATAAACTTCTAAAAGTGGAACTATTGAGCAAAATTCTAAATCTTTCTATATAAATCACCCTCCAGACAGAAAGGCTAAACCAGTTTCATTCTACCACAACCAGGTATGAGAGGACTCACATTCCTATACCCTCCTTTGAAACACTAATTATAAGTAGATTTTTCCTTTTGTTGTGTTTGATTTTTCCCTTTTTTTGCCAATCTTGCAGGTCAAAAGAAAATTATTTTATGACTAACAAATTGGACTGTTCTTTAATATTCATATTTGGTCTTTTATGCTTCTTCTTTCATGGATTATTTATTTCCTTTGCTAATTTTCTATTTAGACAGAATTTGGAGGGGGGGAAGGGAGGATACTTATTTATTTTTCTTTCCTTTTTTTAAATTGAAGTGTAGTTGATTTACAATGTTGTGTTAATTTCTGCTGTACAGCAAAGAGATTCAGTTATACATATACATACATTCTTTTTTATATTCTTTTCCATTATGGTTTATCACAGGATATTGAATATAGTTCCCTGTGTTATACAGTAGGACCTTGTTGTTTATCCATTCTACATATACTAGTTTGCATCTGCTGACCTCAAACTCCCACTCCATCCCTCCTCCACTCCCCTTCCCTTTGGCAACCACGGGTATGTTCTTTAAGTCTGTGAGTCTGTTTCTGTTTTGTAAATAAGTTCATTTGTATCATTTTTTTTAGATTCCGCATATCAGTGATATCATATGATATTTGTCTTTCTCTGTTTGACTTACTTCACTTAGTATGATTATCTCTAGGTCCATCCATGTTGCTGCAAATGGCATTATTTCATTCTTTTTTTGTGGCTGAATACTATTCAATTGTACATATATACACACACACACACCACATCTTCTTTATCCATTCATCTGTCAGTGGACATTTAGGTTGCTTCCATGTCTTGGCTTTTGTTTTTTTGTTCGTTTTTTTTTTTGTTTTTTTTTTTTGCGGTATGCGGGCCTCTCACTGTTGTGGCCTCTCCCGTTGTGCAGCGCAGGCTCAGCGGCCATGGCTCACAGGCCCAGCCGCACAGCGGCATGTGGGATCCTCCTGGACCGGGGCACGAACCCATGCCCCCTGCATCGGCAGGCAGACTCTCAACCACTGCGCCACCAGGGAAGCCCCCATGTCTTGGCTTTTGTGAATAGTGCTGCTATGAACATAGGAATGCATGTATCTTTTTGAACTACAGTTTTGTCCAGATATATGCCCAGGAGTCAGACTGCTATTATCATATGGCAACTCTATTTTTAGTTTTTTGAGGAACCTCCATACTGTTTTCCATAGTGGCTGCACCAACTTACATTTCCACCAACAGTACAGGAGGGTTCCCCTTTTAGAGAGAATTTTTTGTTTTTGTTTCTTTATTCCTTGCCTACTACTTTAATCTATTCTCTCCCTTCTTCCTTTGTTGTGCCTCCTTTTAAATCTGCTTTGCTGACTTCTCTCCCCCGCCAGATGATTTTGCCCACTCTCATGGCTTTAAATACTATTCTTGAACATCACCAAATTTCTATCTCTATTCCAGACCTCTCCTTCTGAACTCCAAACTCTAATATAGCCAACCAATTGCCTGCTTGACATATCACCTTAGATGGCTCATGAGAGTATCTCAAACTTAAAGTTGTCCAAAATGGAACTCGTAATTCCCCTCTCTCAATGTGCTTCTCCCCACATTTGTACTCTGAATTCCCCATTTTAGTAACTGCCACCACCAACTGACAGAGTTAATGACCACAAACCTACATCCTTGATTCTTCCCTGTCATCTTTTCTCACCCTTCTCTTGTCCAATCCACCAGCAATTCTTATTTAGTCTAGCTCCAGTGCACCTCTTACTGGTCCACTTTTCTTCTTTTCAACTTTTTCATCCTTAGTCTATACTATCCCATCTCTTACCTGGTATACAGCAGTAACCTTTTAACCTATCCCTCTACTTCCATCATTGCTACCTCCACAAGCCTAATCCGTTTCCCACACAGCAGCCAATACTATCACTGTAGAAGAAAAATCAGATCATGACTTTCCCCTGCTTTATACCTTTCCATGGCTTCCCATTACACCATCTATACACTGGCTCAAACCAGAAACCTACCCAATCCATTAGCAAATCATGTTATGCTAGCTTTAAAACACAGCAAGTTCTGTCCATTTCTTTCCATCTCTACTACCACCACTTTGTTTCAAGCCATCATCATCTCTCTCTTGAACCAAAAAGATACAGGAGCATGGTGCTGCCCCTTTCCCAGTTGTAAGAAAGGAATTCCTGGGCCTCCCTGGTGGCGCAGTGGTTGAGAGTCCGCCTGCCGATGTGGGGGAAGTGGGTTCGTGCCCCCGTCCGGGAGGATCACACATGCCGCGGAGTGGCGAGGCCCGTGAGCCATGGCTGCTGAGCCTGCGCATCCGGAGCCTGTGCTCCGCGATGGGAGAGGCCACAGCAGTGAGAGGCCTGCGTACCGGGAAAAAAAAAAAAAAAAAAAGAAAGGCATTCCTAATGTAAGTGGGAATCTTTTCTCACCAAGCCCAAACTCCTCAACAAAAAGTTCTAAGCCGCCATTATCTACCAATAGGATTTGGCACACTTGTTGAAACCTATTTTCAGGGTGCTAGGGAAAAACTATAGCAGTACAAATACTTCTGTTAGCTTGTGAATCACCACTCTTCCACTGGAGGATAATCTGGAAACCAAAAGAATACTAGTTCAGTGGTTATAGCTTGGAAACTAATAGAAAACGAGAGAACATAAGGTTATAAGCATCATGAGAGCTGTTTACTGTTCTATCACTATTCTTAGAGCAGTGCCTACCACAGAGAAAATACTACTGTTTTTTCTTTAATGAATGGTTAGCACATAAGCTTTTAGTTACTTCTGAATTATTCCTGGCTGAATACAACAAAACCAAATTTTGAAAATTTCAGTTTATAACTACTTCTAAAAAGACAACATAATTACAACAGAAAAGTTTAATCTTACTTCCAAGACGGATACAATAAGACAATGACAATTTAAAATTAACTGCACTGTATAATCCCATTCAGCTTCTACTATAACATTCTGTGCTCTAACGAAAACAGGCACAAAAACGAGAGTTAAAGATAAAAGGCAAGAAAGCAGCTTATGGTTTTGCTGAATTAATTTTCTACAAAGTCTAAGAAGAATGAGGGCAAATATCTTCAGAGAAGTTAATTTACCTAATATCCTCTCTAAAACAGGAAGCAACTGTATTATATACGATAGGTACACTTATGTACACTCTTCTAGAGAATATTTAAGGGATTAGCTCCTCAACATCCAGTCTGGCAACAAATTCCCTCACGTACATGGCTTTGGGGGAACAGATATGTTCCCCAAGCCATAGCAGGTTTGTTTAGAGATGACACCTTGCCCTCGCTGGACTAATCACAGCACTTAGCTTTTCTTTCCAGAGTTGACTGGTCCAGAGATAATCAATTGATCTATACCAAGCCTAAGTCAAAACTGGAACCAAGAGGTAGATGCTCTGCTACCGTAAGAAACCTGTAAGATGTAAATCTTGGGTGTAGCAGAGGCCAGATTTCCCCACAATTCAGACATTAATCTGCATTGAGAGAATGCAGTGTCCTGGTAGCATTTTCAACCATGGTTTCAGTTATTCCTGAGGCTTGCCTGCATTCTTGTCCTTAGTGCCACTCAAACTATTCACTTTTTCTAGAATATTACAAGTCTACAAATTTTCCTCTCCCAAGAAGAAAAAGCAGGAACAAAGCATAAAAGGTCTATAACATTCTTTTGTGATAAAAAACAAAAACATTGAGCAAAAAAATAGAAACTTTCTCAACCTGATAAAGGGCATCTATGAAAATCCCACAGTTAACATCATACTCAATGGTGAAAGACTGAAAGCTTTCCTCCTAACATCAGGAAAAAGACAAGGATGTCTGCTCTCACTACTTCTATTCAACATAGGTTCTAGTCAACATATGAGGTTCCAGCCAGAGCGATTAGGCAAGAAAAAAAGCATCCACAAAGGAAAGGAAGAAGTAAAACTATCATCATTTGCATACAAATAGGGATCATGCAAGGTCATGCAAACATGATCTTATTTACATAATATTCTAGGTAATCCACTAAAAAAAACAACTACGACTAGAACCAATAGATGAGTTCTGCAAAGTTGCAGATACAAGGTCAAATACAAAACTTCACAAAATTCAACTGTATTCTTCCCACACGCCAGCAATGAACAATCCAAAAATGAAATTAAGAAAACAATTCCATTTATAACAGCATCAGAAAGAATAAAATATTTAGGAATAAATTTAACCAAAGAGGCGAAAGACTTATACACTGAAAGCAATAAAATGCTGCTGAAAGAAATTAAAGAAGACCCAAACAAATGGAAAGACATTCCATGTTCATAGATTGGGAAGACTTAGTATTGTTAAGATGGCCGTACTCCCCACATTTAGAGGTCCATTGCAACTCCTATTAGAATTCCAGCTGCCCTTTTGATAGTAATTTTCAGGCTAATCCTAAAATTCATTAAGAATCTCAAGGGACCTCAAAAAGCCAAAACAATTTAGAAAAAGGACAAAGTTGGAAGACTCACACTTTCTGATTTCAAAGCTTTACTACAAAGCTACAGTAATCAAGATGGCGTGGTACCGGCATAAGGACAGACACATAGACCAGTGGAATAAAACAGAGAGCCCAGAAATATACCTTTATACATACAATCAATTAATTTTCAACATGGAGGCCAAATCCATTCGATGAGGAAAGAACAGTCTTTTCAACAAATGGTGCTGGGAAAACTGGATGACCACAATCAAAAGAATGAAGTTGGACCCTATCTTATACCATAAACAAAAACTAACTCAAAATGATCAGAAGTGTAATCTTCATGACGTTGGATTAGGGAATGGTTTCTTACCTATGAAATCAAAAGCACAAGTACCCAAAGAAAAAATACTGGACGTCATCAAAATTAAAAACTTTTGTGCTTCAAATGATACTATCAAGAAAGTGAGGGCTTCCCTGGTGGCGCAGTGGTTGGGAGTCCGCCTGCCGATGCAGGGGACACAGGTTCATGCCCCGGTCCGGGAAGATCCCACGTGCCGCGGAGCAGCTGGGCCCGTGAGCCATGGCCGCTGAGCCTGCGCGTCCGGAGCCTGTGCTCCGCAACGGGAGAGGCCACGGCAGTGAGAGGCCCGCGTACCACACACACACAAAAAAATCTAGTACCCAGAATATGTAAAGAACTCTTACAACTCAACAATAAAAAGACAAGTAAGGACTCCCCTGGTGGCGCCGTGGTTACCAATCTTCCTGCCAATGCAGGGGACACGGGTTCGAGCCCTGGTCCGGGAAGATCCTACATGCTGCAGAGCAACTAAGCCTGTGCGCCACAACTACTGAGACTGTGCTCTAGAGCCCGCGAGCCACAACTACTAAAGCCCGCGCACCTAGAGCCCGTGCTCTGTGGCAAGAGAAGCCACTACAATGAGAAGCCCGCGCACTGCAACGAAGAGTAGCCTCCACTCACCACAACTAGAGCAAGCCTGCGTACAGCAACAAAGACCCAAAGCAGCCAAAAATAAAATAAATAAATTTATTTTAAAAACAGACAAGTAACTCAGTTCAAAAAGTGAGCAGAGGGGGCTTCCCTGGTGGCGCAGTGGTTGAGAGTCCACCTGCCGATGCAGGCGACACGGGTTCGTGTCCTGGTCCGGGAGGATCCCACATGCCGTGGAGCGGCTGGGCCCGTGAGCCATGGCCGCTGAGCCTGCGCGTCCGGAGACTGTGCTCCGCAGCGGGAGAGGCCGCAGCAGTGAGAGGCCCGCATATGGCAAAAAAGGAAAAAATAAAAAAAAAAAGAGCAGAGGATTCAAACAGACATTTCTCCAAAGAACATATACAAATGGGCAATAAACATGTAAAAAGACTGCTCATTATGTTACTCATTAGGGAAATGAAAATCAAAACCACAAAGAGATATCTACTTCATACCCAGTAAGATGTCTATAACCAAAATAATAATAAGTATTGGTGAGAAGTTGGAACCCCCATACATTGCTCGGGGAATGTAAAATGGTGCAGCTGCAGTGGAAACAGTTTGGTGGTTCCTCAAAATGTTAAACATAGAATTACCATATGACTCAGTAATTCCAGTCCTAGGTATATACCCAATAGAACTGAAAACATAGAGCGTCACAAAAAATTGTACATAAATGTTCATAGCAGCATTATTAATAATAGTCAAAAGTGGAAACAACCCAAATGTCCATAATCAAAATGTCAATACAATAAAATATTATTTAGCCATAAAAAAGAAAGAGGTACTATTCTATGCTACAACATGGATGCACGTGAAAACATGCTAAGTGAAAGAAGCCAGACAAAAAAGGTCACATGTTATATGATTCCACTTAAATGAAATGTCTAGAACAGGCAAATCCGCAGAGACGGAAAGTAAATATTAGTGATCACCAAAGGCTGGAGGGAAGCAGGAGTGGGGAAAGGGGAGTGACTGCTAATGAACATGGGGTGACAGAAATGTTCTAGAATTATATAGTAGTGATGGTTGCACAACTTTGTGAACATACTAAAAACCACTAAATTATACACTTTACAAGGTAAATTTCATAGTATATGAATTATATCTCAATTTTTTAAACTGAATACAAAAAAAGCCTCCTAACAACCAAAATACAGATCGCAAAGATGGTACAGTAAAGCCATATATTTTCCTTTACTGGAAACAAAAAATGTATTCTCACCTCAAATTTATTTATTCTCACTTTATATATAATTTGTACAAACCTGGTTGTATGGTCAAAGCCTATACTGGATTAAAAGCTTCATATTAGGGGAAATGAAATTGATACGGACAGACATACTGACAGTAAGGTTTTGTTAAAAAGGTAAAAGAGGGCTTCCCTGGTGGCGCAGTGCTTGAGAGTCCGCCTGCCGATGCAGGGGACATGGGTTCGTGCCCCGGTCCGGGAATATCCCACATGCCGCGGAGCGGCTGGGCCCGTGAGCCATGGCCGCTGAGCCTGCGTGTCCGGAGGCTGTGGTCCGCAACGGGAGAGGCCACAACAGTGAGAGGCCCGCGTACCGCAAAAAAAAAAAAAAAGGTAAAAGAACTTACAAGCATTGTGTGAAGCCATTTAGTAAGGGCAAATTGGTCTACGCATTTCATTAGGTTCTGGCAGTACCAATGATAAACAGCCTGATACAACAATCTATACTTACAGTAGTGAAAATAATGAAGATGATTAACATAATAAGAGCTAACCCACTTATCACTTGCAATGTGCCAATCACTGTTGTAAGTACCGAACATTTAGTTACTTATTAAACTCCCAACAATCCTACAAGGAAAGTAATACTATTATCTCATTTTACAGATGAAGAAACCGAAGAATCACACAGCTAAGTTAAGTGGAAAAGTTAAGATTCAAACTAAGGCAGTTGGCTTCAGAGTCCCTCCTCTTCTTAACCAGTAGACTATTCTGCCTCTCAGTGACGAACTGTGTCATTAAAAAAAAAAAAAAAAAGTCAAACAATGTTCAGTGTGTCTAAGAAGACTGAAAAATCTACAATTTTTATTCCACTATTAAAAAAAAAAAAAAAACTGTTCTATGGCAGCCTGTTATCTATAGGAGAAAGTCTTGAGGTCAAAAAACAGCTCTTCACAATCTGACTCCAACCCGTATTTCCAGCTTATCTAGCTCCCCTAATTCTAGCCACACCAGAACCAGCTCACGTTCCTTAAACAAACAGAGCCTGCATTTTCATGCCACTGTGTTAAAGGCCTTTTCTTCACTTCTCTGCCTAGAAAATTCCTACTTACCCTTCAAAATCTAGCTCAAATAACACTTCCTCTGTGCCACCTTCCCCGATGCCACTAGGTAAAACTGTTCATACAGCATTTTGTACATATCTCTATTAAAGTATTTATCACATGACATCAGAACTGAATACTTAACTCTCCTTTTCACTGCCTAGAATTAGAACCTAGTACACTGTGGATAATAAATAAAATTTTTAAGTTTTGGTATGTAATAAAGTCCAAAATTATTTTTTTAATTCGGCAATACAAAACGACAAAAGTCATGAAATTTAAATAATTTAAATGGACAAAGTTCATTTTCACATAAATGAGATGTTACAAAGGTTCCTACAGATTGAATTCAGTTACCAGAAACCTTTTTAAGAAGAAAATACTAATACTCTGGACCAAACCTGAGTAATGTGTCACAGTAAAGGTAACATGAATAATGATGTGGGTAAAATTTTAAGTGAGAGATGAAGGTTCCCAGAATCTAAGCCAACAGAGTCAAACGCTACAAGGATACCATTTAGTAAGTTACTGCTCAGCATGCTAACTGAATGCCCTCAGAAATTACTGTCCCTCCCAATTCAAGTCACTTCTCAAGAGTAATTATAATTATAATAGAATTTACATTTTATTACTTGTTCCAGATGAGTTAATATTTAATTCCAATTAGACAAAACCAAACACAACTATACCATGCATACAATCAACCTGTTTCTCTCCCAGTGCATAATATACGACAACCAAGCCAATAACACATGGGACAGTCAATATAGTTTTTAGTATTTACAAAAGAATACCTATTGGTGCCTCAAATGTTTATTGAATTAACTGCATTTTGCCAATTCTATTTGAAAAGTATTCTATTCTATCCTATTTGAAAAGTTACTTTACCTATAAAGGAAATGTCATTTTACTTGGCTTTATTAAAAAAAAACAGTTATCCAAACTACTGGCTAATTTTCTTCCTATTATCCCATACTTATAACCTACCTAATATGCTACCAGCTCGGGCAAAATCCTCTTACTGTTTACTGCCAACCCCAACTTCTTTCTTTCAGACTCTCACCTACCCACAAACTTTCATGATCTTCAGGGCCTCTGAAAGACCTACTGCTTCCAACTCATCTTCATGACTGTAAGTCACTGACTTTTCAGAGGTAAACAAATAATCAGAGCTAGGGATGGATCAATACTCTCCAAGGTAACTTTTTATACAAAACACAGCTTTAAGTCAAATGTCAACTATGCATTCTATTCTTGTTGACATAAAATTAAAACCAACTCAACCATTTCTATGTGTTACCTATTCGGGCAGTCACAGACCTGAATAAATATTTGTGTAGTATTCTCCATTACCTAGGCTGAGAATTCTCCTCATACATTCTTTCTTTCCCCTCCTTGAAGAGGCTTATGGTCTGCTTAGTTTTCTTCATCAAATTCTCCATGAACACCCTAAAATACTCATTTTCTCCAAGGGTCTCCATCTTCCCCTCATATCTTGACAAGATAGTGCGGAGATGCTGGTAGGTGTCTGGCAGCAGGTCTAAGATATAAGGTGGGCTATTCTTTAGCGCCAGCTTTGGGTTCTGACACAACCGCACCACCTGCAACAAATGGAAAAGAAGGGCTATTACTTGGAGGATCTTAAGGGCAATTTCCTTTTTTAAGTTTAGAAAATTATAAAATATGTGCTCTTTTGCGGAAATACGAAAAATGCACAAGAATATAAGAAATGATCCATAACCCACACACACACCCGCAGGCAATCACTTTACATTTTTAGTAGTCTCCCTAGAGGGTGGGTTCTTAAAACCATATCTAACAGTTCAGACAACACGTAGAAGACTAAACAATTGGGGTGGGGAAGACATCCACATACATGCCTAAAAAATGCTAGATGAAGCATGGTGAATTCCTCTGAAATGCACGCATGGCTCACGCCACAGCAGAATAAAGAAAATTTCCAGGGGCAGAAATAAAAAACGTGGCTGCCCTGGGCGGTAAACCGGGTAACGTAGGAGCCTAGAGCTTTAACAACCACTAGGGGACAGGAGCACAGAGGCCTTGGACCCAGCAAAGAGTTGAACTGAGACACCATTCCTTCCCATATAAATGCAGAACTCTTAGAATTTGCCTGGTTAATTCATTTTACCTTCTTTTACTTTCAACTTTTCTCAGTTCTTAGTTTTAAGTAGGTCTCTTTTAAAGAACATATAGTTAGACTTCTTTAATCCAATGTAACAATCTTATTTTTTAACTGGTGAGTTTATATTTGTTGTAATGACTAATAATTTGTATTTATTCCTACCATCTTATTTAGTACTTTCCATTTATGTGGATTTTTGTGTGTCTGGAAGAGACATAAATTAGTGGGACAGAAAAGTCTAGAAATAGACCCACACATATATAGACCCTTGACATCACAAAGGAGTGATCTTTCCCAAAAACAGTAGTGGAACAATCCATATAGGAAAAAAAGAAAATCAAACTAAACCCTTACCTTACACTATACAAAAAACAAAACAAAACAAAAAACCTAGATGGGCTCTAGACCTAAATGCGAAAGGCAAATAAAGCTTTAGAAGATAAGAAAACTATCTTTCATTACTTCATGATGGAGAAAAAATTCTTAAATAGGACCATAAAAAACATTAATAAAGGAAAATATTAATTAAATTCCACTATACTCTAAAAGAACTTCTAAGATACCGTAAAAGAATAAAAACACATGTACAAAATCAGAGAAGATATTTACAATATGTATATATCCAGACATACATATCCAGAATATATAAAGAACATCTACAAATCAGTAAGATAGGGATGATCTTTTTTTTGGGCTACACCGCGCAGCACACGGGATCTTAGTTCCCCGACCAGGGATCAAACCTGTGTCCCCAGCAATGGAATCATGGAGTCCTAACCACTGGACCACCAGGGAATTCCCCAAAATGGACAAAAGACTTGAATAAAAACTTGACAAAAGAAGATATCCAAATAACCAATAAACATATGAAATGGTGCTTAATCTCATTAATCATTTTAATTTCATTAAAATGACAATTGTAAGCTCTCAATTAGATACTATCACTACACACACCAAATTGGCAATGCCAACCACTGGCAAGGAGCAAGGACCTTCAAATACTGCTGGTGGGAATCTAAACTAATAAAACCACCCTGGAAGATAGTTCGGCACTGTATTGTCAGGCTAAAGACTTATATGCCCTACAAACCTGCAGATCTCCGCCTAGAAAGGTATACTGGGATACACATACAAAAATGTGTAACAACTAACAACTGCAAACAACCCAGATGTTCATCAACAGTAGAGTGGATAAACTGTAGTATATTTATTAGCAACAATACACTACCACGTGGATGCTCCTCTCAAACAAAGTAGATCTAAAGAAACTAGAAACAAAATATATATATTACAATTACATGTATATGACTACATTACTATTACAAAGATATCCCTCTAAACTATATTGATGCAATATGCATACATAGGTGGTAAAAATATAAGTAACAGAAAGAAAATAATTTTACTTTACTTGTAGCTGATATAACTGTCCATGAATAAAATGAAAGAGAATTGACAAAACATTAGAAACAAAACAGTTTAATAGGTTGCTGGATTCAAAACTGATATACCAAAACGGCATTCATAAAAATTTTATAAATAATTTTAAAATGTAATTTTAATTGCTGCCATTTTGAATGGCATAAATAAAAATTTAAGACTCCTAAGAATATATCTAACAAAAAATGTGTAAGACTCTTATGAAGAAAACTACAAAACTTCACTGAAGAACATAAAAACAGAAATTAATGAAGAACCCTATCATGTTTAAGGAGATGTCAGTTCTACCCCAATTAGTATATAAATGCAGTGCAATTCCTATCAAAATTCCAAAAAGATTTTTCATGGAACTTAACAAGTTGATCCCAAAACCCACACGGAAGAAAAAGAGACCAAAACCAGCCAAGCCTATTTTGAAAAGTCACAAAGTAGGTGGTAGTTACCCAATGAGTTATCAAGACTTTTTTAAATCTTATAATTAAAATAGTGTGATGTTGACCAAAGACAGATAAATGGAAAAGAAGAGAGCCCAAACAGAGACACGCATGTATGGAAATTCAGCATCAGAAGTGGCATTACAAATCAGTTCAAGAGGAATTCCCTGGAGGTCCAGTGGTTAGGACTAGGTGGTTCCATTGCAGAGGGCACGGGTTCGATCCCTGGTAGAGGAACTAAGATCCCTCATGCTGTTCAGTGTAGCCAAAAAAAGAAAAAAGAAAAAAACACACACAAATCAGTTCAAGAGAAAAACTACTGGAAAACTGGTTATCCATATGGGAAAAAAAATTACATCCCTTACACATTACATGAAAAGTAAATTTCAGATGAATTAAAGATCTTGTGTGGAGAAAAAACTTTAAAGCTTTTAGAAAAAAATTTGGAAAATATTTGTTGAACTTTATGATCTCAGAGAGGAAGTATTTCTTAAGACACAAAAGCAAATCATAACCATAAACAAAACAAAATGACAACCCACAGAACAGGAGAAAATATTTGCAAACAAAGCGACTGACAAGGGATTAATCTCCAAAATATACAAACAGCTCATACAGCTCAATATCAAAAAAACAAATAAAAAAAAATCAAACAATAACAAAAAATCAAAAAATGAGCAGAAGATCTAAATAGACATTTCTCCAAAGACATATAAATGGCCAAAAAGCACATGAAAAGATGCTCAACATCCCTATCAGAGAAATGCAAATCAAAACTACAAAGAGGTATCACCTCACACTGGTCAGAATGGCCATGATCAAAAAATCTACAAATAATAAATGCTGGAGAGGGTGTGGAGAAAAAGGAATCTTTCCACACTGTTGGTGGGAATGTAAATTGGTACAACCATTATGGAGAACAGTATGGAGGTTCCTTAAAAAACTAAACACAAAACTACCATATGATCCAGCAATCCCACTCCTGGGCATATATCTGGAGAAAAACATAATTTGAAAAGATACATGCACCCCAATGTTCACTGCAGCACTATTTACAATAGCCAAGACATGGAAGCAACCTAAATGTCCATTGACAGAGGACTGGATAAAGAAGATGTGGTACATATATACGATGGAATATTACTCAGCCATAAAAAAAGAATGAAATGATGCCATTTGCAGCAACACGGACGAACCTAGGGATTGTCATACTGAGTGAAGTAAGTCAGACAGAGAAAGACAAATATCATATGATATCACTTTTATGTGGAATCTAAAGGAATGGTACAAATGAACTTATTTACAAAACAGAAATAGAGTCACAGATGTAGAAAACAAACTTATGGTTACCAGTGGGGGAAAGTGGAGAGAGGGATAAACTGGGAGACTGCGATTGACATATACACACTACTACATATAAAACAGATAACTAACAAGGACCTACTGTGTAGCACAGGGAACTCTACTCAATACTCTATAATGACCTATATGGGAAAAGAATCTAAAAAAGAGTGGATGTATGTATACGTATAACTGATTCACTTTGCTGCACACCTGAAACTAACACAACATTGTAAATCAACTATACTCCAATAAAAAAAAATTTTTAATTATAAATGCAAAGACTGATTAGTTTGACAACACTAACATTTTAGTAATGATAAATCATAAGAACTACTGAACTTTTTCCTTTTTTCCATTTGTTTAAAAAAAATCAATGCAATTATAATACTGTATTATTTCTTTCAACATCCTTTTTATTTTCTTCTTGGTAAACTGCACTTTCATCAACGAAATATCCTTCTTTAGAAACACTTCTTGCCTTAAAGTCCCCTTTAATGTATCTAATATAGCTAAACCAACTTTCCTGGGTTGGTGTTTGCATGGTGTATCTTTTTCCATTTTTCTATCTTCAAACTTTCTGTAGTCTTACATTTAATGCATGACTTTGTCATGCAGAATATAGCTGGTTTCCTTTTAATTCTGACAATCTCTGATTTTAACCAATTTGACCTGTTTACAGTTCAACTATGAAACTTATTATTGTAGGTCAAATACTGGCAATTTCATACGGTTCACTTAATAAGTACTGATCCTATAATAAATAATAAAATAATTTACTATTTGTTTCCTATGTATCTCTCCTGTTTCATCTTCCTTTACCTCCCCTTTCTTGCCCTCTTCCAGTTTAAGCATTTTTTTATTTTCCCAATTTTCTCCCCCAACAGCTTGCCAAATATATATTCTTTTACTACTCTTTAAATGAATACCTTAGTAATTATAAAATGCATCTGTGACTCATTAAATCTTATATAAAGTAGTACTTTTACCACTTCCCAGACAACGCAAGGAACTTGGGACACTAACTCCATTTTCAAGTTATGTGCTATTACTATCACACATTTTAATTCCATATATCATATAAAGTCCACAAGTCATTATTATTACTATTACTTCTGTTATTATTTTATATGGCCAATATTCATTCACATTTACCCACACAACCCCCCTTCCCAATGCTCTTCACTGCATCTGAAATCATTTCCTTCAGCCTAAAGAACATCCTTTAGTATTTCCTTTAGGGTATAGGCTGCTGGCTACAAATTCTCCTCAGTTTTTGTTTATCTGAAAACATCTTTATTTTGTAACCACTTTTAAAGGCTATTTTCCCTGGATAAGAATTGGCAGTTATTTTCTGTCATCATTTTATAGCTACAGGCATACCTCAGAGATATAGCAGTTTCGGTACCAAACCACTGCAATAAAAGGAGTATGGCAATAATGCAAGAATTGCAATAAAGCAACTCACACAAAATTTTTGGTTCCCCAGTGCATATAAAAGTTATGTTTACACTATACTATAGTCTATTAAGTGTGCAAGACATAGTATTATTAAAAACAATGTACATACCTTAATTTAAAAATGCTTTATTACTAAAAAATGCTACTCATCAACTGACAACACAGGGTTGCCACAAACCTTCAACTTATAAAAAAACGCATTATCTGTTAAGTGCAATAAAATGAAGTGCAATAAAATGAGGAATGCCTTCTAGATGCCACTGTCACTGTTGAAAAGTCAGGCTGTCAGTCTCACTGTTGCTCCTTTGAAGATAAAATGTCTTATTCTGTGGTTGCTTTTAAGATTTCTCTTTGCCTTGGGTTTTCAACAGTTTTGCTACGAAGTGCCTAGGTGTAGTTTACTCTGGATTTTTCCTGGTGTTTATAGAGCTTTAATTTGGAACTTGATAATTTCTGTCAGTTTTGGAAAATTCTCAGCCCATTTCTCATCAAATATTGCTTTTGCCCCATTCTCTTTCCTCTCTCCTTCTGAACTTCAAGTACTTACACATAAGAACTTTACTCAATATTCCATATGCCTCTCATACTCTTTTCTGCATTCTCCATCCTTTTGTCTCTCAATGCTTCAGTCTGGATTTTTTTTTCTGACTTACCTTCCACCTCACTAATTTTTCCTTCAGCTTTATGCTATTAACCCACCCACTGAGTTAACAATCAGTTCTTGTGTTTTTCAATTCTAGAATTTCTATTTCATTATTTACCATTTCAGATCTCTGACAAAATTATCTATTTTATCTTTTTTTTTTTTTTTTTGCGGTACACGGGCCTCTCACTGTTGTGGTCTCTCCCGTTGCGGAGCACAGGCTCCGGATGCGCAGGCTCACCAGCCAAGGCTCACGGGCCTAGCCGCTCCGCGGCATGTAGGATCTTCCCGGACCGGGGCACGAACCCGTGTCCCCCGCATCGGCAGGCGGACTCTCAACCACTGCGCCACCAGGGAAGTCCTCTATTTTATCTTTAATTCTTCTAACACATTAATCATAGATATAAGTCCATGACTGATATCTCAAATATCTGTATCCCCTGTAAGTATGTATCTTTTATCAATCTTCCCTGTTGGTTTTCAGTTGTAGTTTGTTTTTTCATAAGCCTAATCATTTTTTATTGAGTGCTGAACACTGTATATAAAAAATTATAGAGACAATCTGAGGCTACGTATGATGTTATTAAGAATGGCTTTTACTTTTTTTTTTTTTTTTTTTTTTTTGCGGTACGCGGGCCTCTCACTGTCATGGCCTCTCCCGTTGCGGAGCACAGGCTCCGGACGCGCAGGCTCAGCGGCCATGGCTCACGGGCCCAGCCGCTCCGCGGCACGTGGGATCTTCCCGGACCGGGGCACAAACCCGTGTCCCCTGCATCGGCAGGCGGACTCTCAACCACTGCGCCACCAGGGAGGTCCAGAAAAGATTTACTTTTGCTTCTAGCAGTCAGATTTGGCTAGGGACACCAGAAATTCCAGGTCATCTTAATCTAACCCAAAATTGAGAAGATTAAAAAGCTGGGCTTCAGTCTTCAGTGCCCTGTAAAGACTGGTTTACTTTTGTTTCACCCTTACTCCTACAATTCAGGCCCTCAGGGACCCAACCCCAAAATCTAGAGTGTTTCCCAGGGCCCTCCACCTTGGCAGGCCCTAATTCCAACTTTTTGTCCTCTTTGACATGAGCATTTTGAAAACTCTATTCAGCCTCTCAGCTATCACTTCCAGAATCAGCAATGACCTCATGGAAAAGGCAGTCTCAAAAATAAGGCTTACCTCTCAGAGCTTTCCTTATCTTCCAGAGCCTGGCCTCTAATTCCTCACTGCCTTCATAGCTCTTCAACATCTTCCAACTTTTCTAGTTGCCAGCAGTATTTTTTGGTTCTAAACAGGCTAGTCTAACAATGATAGAAGCAGAAGTCTAACTTCTTACTCTTTAATATTTTAAAATGCCTATTTTCTTGCATCACCAAAAGCTCATTATAAACTTTTTAAAGATGTCTAAATGATTCCACTCTATAGACATACCATATCTTAAACCATCCCCTCCACTTTAACATTTATACTGTTTTTAAGTCTTTGCTATTACAAGTATTGCTGTGATGAACATCTTTGGGCATTTCATTCTTCTAAACATCAGATTCTTTCCTTAGGATAGATCCCCCAGAAGTGGGATCACTGGGTCCACCTGGAACAACTGCAAAATTCCAATTTAATTACTAATGTCTCTTCAAATGATGTAAGACAGTATTAAAATTTTTAAACTAAATATTTTATCCTCTGTACATCATTTCCTGTACTCTTGAAAAAGAGCCCTATATAAGCCTGGCAAATAAAGACAAGCTGAATCAACAAAAATATATGATTTATGAATGTTTTAACAGTGTTTTAGGAAGCTGCTCATCCTATCAAGGGTTTCAAGCCAAAAGGGAACAACATAGTCAAGAAAAAAAGACTCTACCGCAGAAGACAGCTATATTCTAAATGCAACAGAGTTAAGAACTCATACTAATTAAAATAAATAGTACCCAATTTATAAGTATTACATTCCAAAACCTCATTTGGAAGACAGGTATTTATGATTCAGAATATATTTTTACAGAATATATATTTATAATAAAAATATTAAAATGGTAGGTTCTTAAATAGTCCATGGAGGGAGTTAGGGGAGACTGACATTGACACTAAGAGATCAAGATTCAGCAAAGACTACAAGAGGTATATGATCGAAGGTTTTTATCTTCAGAGAATACTGAGCATGTTTTATATGGAAAAAGAACCAGAAGAGAAAAAGATAAATTAAAAGAAAATGGAAAACGGGATCTACAACACAGCTAGAGCACTAAACACCCAATACCATTAAAAGAAGGGACACCCCCTTCCTTTAAAACAGGAAGAAAGGGAACGAGGACACGTTTAGACAGACACAGATTCAGAGATATGAAGGCAGTACGTTTAAGAAGATTGCACCTGATTTTGATTTTTCTCAACGTATCCGTTCAACAAATATATGTCAGGCACTGGGACACAGAAGTAAAAATACCATTCCCCTGAATCTGAGAGGAATCAGGCAATAAACAACAAAAAGGAAATCAACAAGAAAAATATCAGGTTCTATGCAGACAATTAAAATAGAATAATAAGAAAATGCTGGATGACTACTTTAGCATAGTGAGTAGGGAAACTTCTCTGAGGTGAATTTAGGCTAAGAGTTAAAATTACAGGAGGAAGGAGCTCATGTAGAATCAGCAGAAGAGTAGCCCAAACAGAGGGAACAACTAATCCAACAGCCTTATGAGAATAGGTTTGGATTTGAGGAATAGAAAGGTCAGTGAGACTAAAGCGTAGAGAGCGAGGTGAAGAGGGTCATTAAGGGAGAGATGTGGAGTATCAGGGAATTAACAAGGAGACAGTATGATGAAGACTAAAATATAAGCTTTTATGTGTTGAATTAAAATTAAAATGTTTTAGTATCTTGACAAGATTACACCAAACAGCCACATCAGAATGTCCTGTTTCAGTCATTTACCTTCAGTAAATTTCTTAACCTCTGAGCCTCAGTTCTTTTACCTGTAACACAGCGATAATACCCTCCTCATAATAAATGTTTATGAAAGGACTGCAGAGTTTCCAATAAAGTAGACATTCAATGCTAGTTCCCTCCCCATTTCCATACAACTCGACCAGGTTTATCTGCAGGTTAGGCAGGAATTATCTATTGAAGACAGAATGTTAGACCTCACATCACCCTTTGTTGACTCCCAGAAACTGACACCCTTATTCCTACCATCTGGCCATGCCACAGCTACCCTTCCAAACCTGCATGGTCTCTGACTACTTGGTAACCAAGGAATAGAGAAAAGGCAGCAGGCCACCCAAGAACAGGGTGACCAACAATCTGCAAAAACTACAGTATCCACTCCTTCAAAGGTCCAAAGCAAGCAGAGCTCCCCCCAAATTATTTACATTTATATCCAGAGCTACACATGCCAACCCATAATATATTCTCCCTATTTAAAGGCAAATGCATTAACATTAAGAATTCAGGTTAAAATGCATTATTTGCCTAATACCTCTGGAAAAAAAGGTATACTTCCTTTCAACAACAACAAAACTAAACTAAAATTGCTCTGCCCAACCTATAGTAAGCAATTAATAAACGCTGACTGGGCTTCCCTGGTGGCGCAGTGGTTGACAGTCTGCCTGCTAATGCAGGGGACACGGGTTCGAGCCCTGGTCTGGGAGGATCCCACATGCCGCGGAGCAACTAGGCCTGTGAGCCACAACTACTGAGCCTGCGCGTCTGGAGCCTGTGCTCCGCAACAAGAGAGGCCGTGACAGTGAGAGACCCGTGCACCGCGATCAAGAGTGGCCCCTCCTTGCCACAACTAGAGAAAGCCCTCACACAGAAACGAAGCCCCAACACAGCAAAAATAAATAAAAAATAAATTAATAAACTCCTACCCCCAACATCTTGTTAAAAATAAAATAAAATAAAATAGGGCTTCCCTGGTGGCGCAGTGGTTGAGAGTCCGCCTGCCGATGCAGGGGACACGGGTTCGTGCCCTGGTCCGGGAAGATCCCACATACCGCGGAGCGGCTGGGCCCGTGAGCCATGGCTACTGAGCCTGCGCGTCCGGAGCCTGTGCTCCGCAACGGGAGAGGCCACAACAGTGAGAGGCCCGCATACCGCAAACATAAATAAATAAATAAATAAATAAATAAAATAAACGCTGATTAATGACAATGACCTGAAAAAAACATATTACCCCTCATAACAGATTTAAAATATCATGAGTTTTTAAATGTCTCCCAAACACTTGATTAGTTCGCATTTTCAAACTACTATCATGTACGTTCCACAAATGTTATCTGTCCCTCCTTAGAATGTGACCTTGTAAAGATCAACTGTAGATTAAATATGTGCTTTTCTCAAGATCTTTCAAAGATAAATCAATCACATGACCAGGGAAATCAGCACTCCTTAACACTAACACAGACCATAAAGTAAGTATACAGGTAGAGCAACTCTTTCAACATTAAAATCTTCTGTAAAGAAAAAAAAAAAAAATACCCTAAATATTTATAACCTCTAGGGAAAGTTTCCAAAAGGCTTTGTGAATAATTCAAGTCAATAGTTAATAAACATCAAAAGCCAAAAGAACCTGCCTTTATTAGTGAATGTTAAATTGGCAGTTTTAGTTAAACTCTAAAGCACAAATGTGCATGCTGAGCTTAAAAAATTCACCAAAAAATTTCCGAAAGATATTTTCCTGCTTAGTCTGTTCTCAATTTTATTTTGCTTTCCAAGTCTTACAATAGCAAAAATGGCTTCCTTTTGTTTACTTCTGCCTGTACATTTACAGCATCACTCAGAACAATGTCAAAAAGAAACATGCTTAGCTCTGGGAAACCAACAGTATCCTTGCACAGCTGCCATATACTCCATTCATAATAGCTTCCTCACTGGCCTAGCTCCTCCCTTTGCTTCTGCCAAGGGCTCAATGGTCAATAGAAAAAATTTGGAAAGTGCTATGATTACAATAGAGAGGAATAAAATTATGTTTGGAAATTGCTAAATTTATAAAACCAGAAAAGTTACAGAGAACAGTGCCTATGCCTAATTATGTTCTGAACACAGAATCTTTTCTAACCCTAAGGAATTGTATTTCTAACTAGGCAG
Organism: Lipotes vexillifer; assembly: GCF_000442215.2. Taxonomy (NCBI): domain Eukaryota; kingdom Metazoa; phylum Chordata; class Mammalia; order Artiodactyla; family Lipotidae; genus Lipotes; species Lipotes vexillifer. The sequence goes on from NW_006783618.1 coordinate 490,929, forward strand.
AAAACTATAAGCATATATGACTGTGAATGACTAAGTATTTTTATCTCTGTAGACCTTAACTTATCCATGGAATCATTTTTCATTTCAAACTTTTTCATATGTTAAAAAGCATGATTAAAATAAGCACTCAGCTTCAAAAGCAAGTATTCAGTATGGTGAGCTATACATAAAACACATAAAATTTGATTACAGTTTTAAAAGAATCAGTTGCTCAAGAGAACAGGAGGTACAGCAGAAAGGACACCAGGGTAGGAGTCCAGAGACCTGGGTCTTAGTCTGGTGACTGACATTAACTGGCTATGTGACCCTGGGCAAGTTACTCATCTCTCTGGGTCTCTCTCCCTCTATAAATTAAGAGTTAGATCAATTAATTTCTTTTCTTAAAGCTTCAAGTTTTAGAAACTAATCAACTCAGAAACTTGAAGAGATTTAACAGTTTTACGAGTGTAACTACACAGTGAAGCTTTTAAATGAAAACTTATGACAGTTTTTCAAAGAGAAATCAGAAACCCATACTTTTTTTTAAAAGAAACATATCGTCACTAGATAATGGCTCCAAGAAAAAAACGTCTTTTACTTCTAATTACTCTTCTCCATTACTGATTTATCAAAACCCATTCAGGGACTTGAACTGTAATTACTACCCAAGACTTCTCAAATACCTCCCAACACTATTTATTTAAAGCACTACGTCACTTACAACTCATTACCAATCTCATTACTTTCATTTATCACATTAATTGCAGAAAAAAAAATACAGCCAGTACAATGTAGGAAATTAAATAACCGACATGCGCTAACAGCTTAACCATGCAGTTTTTATACAGGGATTCTGTTTTTAAAAGGAAAATATAATTCTCTTCTCAGACTTAACAGTGCAACTTCAAACCAATACTTAGCATGAACTAGAGATTAAATGATTTTAGCATCATTTTTGGATGTCAGACCCTAATTAAGGCACAACTGTGAATTAGGATATTGTGGAGTTCTCTGCTTGGTCTAGTCCCTCCCCAGTCCCAATCCTCTTTCTGGTCTCAAGGATTAAGTAAAGATTTGCCTAATGATTCCCACAGGGGGTTCCCTGATCCCTTTGAACACCTTCAGTTATATCACCAGTTTGCAAGTATGAGGACTGAGTCATCCTTAACTCCCTAGCACCCAGCAAAAAGTTCATGTTCAATGAAGTGTGATGGTGGAAAAGGCGCCAACGTAATTTTCACCTAAAGTAACTAGGAATCAGCTACCATATTTAAATCAACAAACTAGACAAGGATTGTGGATGAAAGCAGACTTTTTGGAAGGCAATGTGCCAATATATACTTTTCAAACTTTAATGCATGATTCCTTTGACCCAGTACATTTCATTTCTAGAAGTTTATTCTAAAGAATGTTTAGCAAATGCACAATAGATAGTCACTGCAGCATTGTTTCTAGTATTAAAAATCAGAAATAGAAGACTATCAATATGAATTTGTTAAATAAACATATATACCCATATTATAAAATCTTATACACCCCTTAAAAAAAGAATTCAGGACTTCCCTAGTGGCGCAGTGCTTAAGAATCCACCTGCCAATGCAGGGGACATGGGTTGCAGCCCTGGTCTGGGAAGATCCCACATGCCGCAGAGCAACTGAGTCTGTGCACCACAACTACTGAGCCTGCACTCTAGAGCCCGCGAGCCACAACTACTGAACCCGTGTGCCACAACTACTGAAGCCCACCTGCCTAGAGCCCATGCTCCACAACAAGAGAAGCCACCGCAATGAGAAGCCCACGCACTGCAATGAAGAGTAGCCCCTGCTCACTGCAACTACAGAAAGCCCGCGCACAGCAACAAAGACCCAATGCAGCCATAAATAAATAAATAAACAAATTTATAAAAAATAATTATTCAGGGAGACCTACATGTAGTGTTAACATGGATAATCTCCATAATGTAGCAAAAAATTTTTTTAATTCTAGAAGCATTTTTGTTTAAAAATCCCACTTTTGCTTAAAAATGTGCAATTTTATAAGTATGTATTACTTTCCAAATTTAAGAACATAATAATTAACACCTTTTAGGGAGGGTGGGAGAGAGGGAGACGCAAGAGGGAAGAGATATGGGAACATATGTATATGTATAACTGATTCACTTTGTTATAAAGCAGAAACTAACACACCATTGTAAAGCAATTATACTCCAATAAAGATGTAAAAAAAAAAAAGCAACTGTGGTATGGGGCCTTGCTACTTGAAGTGTGATCCCTGTCAGCAACACAGAATCTCAGGCCCTACATCAGATCTACTCAGACTCTCTGTTTTAACAAGATCCCCAGATGATCTGAATTCATGTTAAAGTCTGAGAGGCACTGGCTTATAAGAATCACTTAGAGGGACTTCCCTGGTGGCACAGTGGTTAAGAATCCACCTTCCAACGCAGGGGACACGGGTTCGGGCCCTGGTCCGGGGAGATCCCACATGCCGTGGAGCAACTAAGCCCGTGTGCCACAACTACTGAGGCTGCGCTCTAGAGCCCACAAGCCACAAGTACTGAGCCCACGTGCCAGAACTACTGAAGCCCGCGCGACTAGAGCCCATGCTCCGCAACAAGAGAAGCCACCACAATGAGAAGCCCACGCACTGCAAAGAAGGGCAGCCCCGCTCGCCGCAACTAGAGAAAGCCCGCATGCAGCAACGAAGACCCAATGCAGCCCAAAATAAATAAATAAATAATCTTTTTAAAAAAAGAATCACTTAGAGTCTGAACAGCAGTTCAAGATCCACATAAAAAAACAAAAGTATTAGTTGGGTGGCTTATGTTACTTAAACTCTCTGAATCTGTTTCTTTCTCATAAGACACATTATTTTGAAATTTTTGCTGTATCAGATGTGAAACTGTAAACTGCTCAGCAATATAAGGAATTATTAGAACTTGGTTATCAGTCTTAGTGAGTAAATGCTAAAAAGGCAACAACTTGCTCAAGTCATAAATCTTTCAAGGGTAATGCTATCCATCCAGCCTTCTCAGAGCTGCTTAGAAAAAGGGACTGGAGGGATGGACCCCAAACAGTAGACACTGGTTACCTCTGGAGAGGGTAGCCATTTTGCGGTATGAGAGTAAAAGGAGACCTATACATTTTGTTCTGCATATTTTATGGTTCATAAATTGTTTTTCACAAAGAGTGCTACACCTGTGTACTGCTATTCAAAGTAGCTCTAAGAAAGAAGGAGGCAGGAATTAGTATCCCATCCCCCTCAATGAAGTAGCAGTGAGAAGATTTCTTGTGGTTGATCCCAGAGCAAGAGGAAAGGTCAGTGGCGGCTGTAAGAAGGCGCCCAAGGCAGAGGAGTCTGCTAAGCAAGACTCGCCACCCATCCCAAAAGTTGCAGAGTGGAGACCCAGGGTCATTGCTGATTTAGGAGTTTCTATGGCAGTGACATTCCATCTCCTACGGCTTGAATCCCCAGTGGGTGTGTACCACCAATACCATCACTGCACCCCTTTCCCCTCCTCCTTTTGGAAGCTGCTGCAGGAAGGAACATTGTGGGGACAGAGCTGAGGCTGGCTTCCAGTGCTCCTGGTTGACTACTCCCACCTATTTCCTTCCAGCACAAAATGTGCTAATCATGAAAACATTTCACAATGACTTGCTTGTTATAATCCCCCTCTTCCAACAAACCTAATGATCAGAATTAATTCTAAGATCAGAATTAACAACTTCATTGGAAAATGTGATTGAAATTTAGGCTCAGTTTTCAAACTAATGCTTAGTCCATTTTTCTTTTAATGCTCTAGGTTAGTCATTAGGGGGGTGATTTTCATAGTATAAACATTATCCGTATGTTTGACTATAACATGAACTCCACTGAAAGTGAAGACTTGGGGACCAATCTGCCTATGTGTATACAGCCAACAAACAACGTATTAAAAACAGGTTGTACTACAGCAAGGGTCACCAAAAACTTCAACCAAAGCCATGAAATGAACAGGGCAGATTACGTTCTTCCCTGGCCTAACCCTACTTTTTTTACTCCATATACCCTTCAAAATTTCTATCATGAATCACATGAAATGCTCAGTGAGCTCACATTTCATACGGAACTAGGGAGAATTTTACATCCCTTGGGGAAATTCTTAATAGGCATGAAAACAACACAACCTTTTTGTTTACAATGACTGTATAATTACCCTTATAACCAAAAAAGGTAAAACTACTTTTAGTAAATGTTACTTTAATTCAACACTCAAAAAAAAAAAAAAAAAAAAAGATTCCCTACCTGATCCTCCTAATTAATCACATAGAAAATGTGGGAACATGTTTTGATCTCATTTTACTCTGTTAAAATGTTTGCACTTCATTCAGCAAGTACTATGTGTTAGGCACAGGAACTGATGTTAAGACAGTCTTGGGACTTCCCTGGTGGCACAGTGGTTAAGAATCCACCTGCCAGTGCAGGGGACACATGTTCGAGCTCTGGTCCGGGAATATCCCACATGCCACGGAGCAACTAAGCCCGTGCGCCACAACTACTGAGCCTGTGCTCTAGAGCCCACGAGCCACAACTGCTGAGCCCGCACGCCTAGAGCCTGTGCTCCGCAACAAAGAGAAGCCACCGCAACGAGAAGCCCGCACACCGCAACGAAGAGTAGCCCCCACTCGCCACAACTAGAGAAAGCCAATGCACAGCAACGAAGACCCAGTGCAGCCAAAAATAAATTTTAAAAAAAGACAAAGCCTTGATCCTGAAGAGCTCTAGTGGAGGGAGAGACAGATGAAATAAAAAGTGGTAAATGCTATCACTTTTTCTTTTAATGAATCCCAATACCTTTATTTTTAATCACAAATTCCTGGGTGACTAAAATTCCTAGAGTTAAAATTAAATTGGGAAGGGGCTGACTACCAGAAAATAAACACCTACTTTATTAATACAATAGCAACAGAAAGGGTTTCCAATTTTTAGAAGAAAAATAACATGAACCAGCACCACCTGGTGGGTGTTACAAGATGAAATGCCCACATTTATTGTATTGAGAGCCCCCCACCGCACTGCAGATGTTTCATCAAGGACAGCTGCCATCAGAGCTGAATGGCATGAATTAAGTGCAATGGGAGAATAACGTGTACAAACTTCCATGATAACCATGCAAAGTAACCAGTCCACATAATTTGAAGAGACACAAACCCAACTTAAAAGAAGAGATTTCTTTTAATGGTACTAGTTAAACACCACGTTAACATCATTCAAGAGAACATCTACTTTGCCTGACTGTGTGAATGGCGGGTGTGAGAGTGTGTGTGTGCGTGTGTGAGAACTGCTGTTGTATACCTACACAGGTCACTTACTGAAAAATGACTTTTGTTATCAAGACTTTGTTGTATACCTGAGAAGTTACTGTATGGAGGAAATAACTAAGCCTTAGGAGGTGGGTAATCCTGGATTCCAAATCAAGTTCCCCTATTAACTAGGTTACATAAACTCTCTGAGGCTAAGTATCCATAAAATAGGGATGATACCGCCAAAGAACTACTGAAAGAAATAAATAAGTTTAAGGTAATTAAAAATGATTCCCACCCCCATACCTTTTCCTTTCAGAATTCCTTTGGGGCACACAAAACAGTTTAACAAATATTTACAACGCACTTACTACTGTGTAAGGCCTTGTGACTGGATACTGCAGGAGATAAAGAGATTACAGTTGCTGTCCTCATGGAGTTTACAATCTTCAGAGGTTAAGATAGAGAAGAAATATGTACATGATGTTTAAACTTAAGAGATCCCATATCACTTTGAATATACAGTCACTTATCACTACAATGTAATCTCCTGGAATGTAAGAATTTACACCTAGCACTACTATGCTCCTGACTTAGTGAGCGTGCAAGCATGGGAAGAAAGGTAAGAAGAAAGGGAGAAACGAGTCCAATGAAATATACTGATTCATAAATTCTATTAAGTGCATCTTATTTCCAAAATACAGGAAGTTACTTAAGGTGCTTTTTTTTAGGGCAAGCAGGAGAAGGTAGGTAGCAGAAGGATTATCTTTTTAAAATGCTTTTTTAAACACATGCTTTAAAGGAAAGCATTTTTCCCATAAATTATAGCCCATTAAATAAATGAACACCTGGGCTTCCCTGGTGGCGCAGTGGTTGAGAGTCTGCCTGCCGATGCAGGGGACATGGGTTCTTTGACCCGGTCCGGGAAGATCCCACATGCCGTGGAGCGGCTGGGCCCGTGAGCCATGGCCACTGAGCCTGCACGTCCGGAGCCTGTGCTCCGCAACGGGAGAGGCCACAACAGTGAGAGGCCCACGTACCGCAAAAACAACCACAACAACAAAAAAAAAACGAACACCTTAAGGTTTTACTAACATAAGCTAATTTAAAATAAAAACATAGCATGGACCTAAAATACTGCCAGTATGATGCTCTGCTTCAGAGGCAGACAAACTACAGCCTGCAGCCTTTTTTGTACACCTGCAAGATAAGAATGGCTTTTACTTTTTTTTTTTTTTTTTTGACCAGAAGAAAGATGTAAAATTTATATAACAGATATAGTGGGGGACAATGGCCTAAAAATTTAGGGTTCTTGTGCTCCCCTACCACTCACTAGTTATATGACCTTGGGCATAATGCCTGTGTCCAGACCTTTGTCCTTATAGTAACAGGGGGCTGGCTGCTTGTTTTGTCTGCCTCCAAACAAACAATCATTTTTACATTTTTAAAGAGTTGTAAAAACAAGAGGAAGAATATAGTGGGCTTCCTTGGTGGTGCAGTGGTTAAGAATCCGCCTGCCAATACAGGGGACAAGGGTTCGATCCCTGGTCCCACATGCCGCGGAGCAAGTAAGCCTATGTACCACAACTACCGAGCCTGTGCTCTAGAGCCCATGAGCCACAACTACTGAGCCCGCGTGCCTACAGCCCGTGCTCCACAATGAGAGAAGCCACCGCAATGAGAAGCCCACGCACTGCCACAAAGAGTAGTCCCTGCTCGCGGCAACTAGAGAAAGCCCGTGTGCAGCAATGAAAACCCAACATAGCCAAAAATAAATAAATAAATAAATTTATTA